>NC_132819.1:13493333-13825000 GCF_048594095.1 Paramormyrops kingsleyae
AAGTCGGAAGAAGGAAAAACGTAGGTGTGTGTGTGATATTTGGGAAGAAGACAAGCTGGCGGTGGCTGTGTGATGATTTGGGCAATATTCTGCTGGGAAGTCTTGGGTCCTGGAATTCATGGGGATGTTTCTTTGACACGTACCACATACCTAAACATTATTACAGACCAAGTGCACCCTTTCATGGCAGCGGGATTCCCCAATAACAGTGGCCTCTTCCAGCAGGACAGTGTGCCCTGTCACACTGCAAAAATTGTTCAGGAATGGGTTGGGGAACATGAAGAGTTCTAGGTGTTGACTTGGCCTTCAAATTCCACAGATCTCAATCCAGTGAAACATTTGTGGGATATACTGGACAAACTAGTCCGATCTATGGAGGCCCCACCTTGCAAATCAGAGGATTTAAAGAACCTGCAGCTAACGTCTTGGTGCCAGATACCACAAGCCACCTTCAGAGGTCTTGTGGAGTCCCGGCCTCGACGGGTTAGAGCTGACTTGGCGGCACAAGGGGGACCATCACAATATTAGGCAGGTGGTTTTAATGGCTGATTGGTGTATATTAAACATCAGCTTTGAATTAGTCTTTTCTGTACACTGGGAATTCATTAAAAACGTTTACATTACTTCCACACAAGTGGGAGCAGTATACATTCAAACAAATGAAATTTACACCCATTGTGTAGTATTGCACCAACGGCAGCATGTATGAAATGCGGCTTTTGAACCATCCAAAAGAGATTAAACTGAAGCTGGATGTGAATATTTAACCCCTTGCGTAACCAATAAATGAAACCAAAGCCTTTAAAAACTGAAAAATTAAGTTTGAAAAGGCACTTGACCCTGGTCCCTTCTTCACACAGACAAGTACAACTTTTACACTATCTATTAAAACTGTAAGGCACTTCATATAAGGTACATCCCGATGTCCCATAACATTAAATACAAATAAAAACAAATTACCCTTCAAATTACAAAAAAGACCTTCCATATATTTCTTTCCAAGCAAATCATGCAATATTACTGTCAGAATTTGATTTGGACAATACCCCATTTGTTGAGTCCAGAAAGTTATAGGTACACAGATGCGCTATATCTACCCTTAGTAAAAGTCATACAAAAGCCATTGGTTGTACATTTGCATTGTTTATAAAGTGCAGATGAAGTTCATAGGCAGTGGTAGTGTGCTTTCGAATTTGGTGGTGAAAAAAAACACAATGATTCCTCGGCAAACCCTTTGTTAAATGTCTTATAACATCAAGCTGTTACAGTATGTTATAGTATGTAAGCAGTCACAGTGTTTCGTAGTGTTGGCCAAAACGACTCTTCATGAACCATTTTCTGTATTTTCTGACCCAACTAGATGGTGCTCTTGGTTTGCTTTGGGGCATGCTTTGAGCACTTTTTTTGAACAGAGAATCACGTACCGGGTCAGAAAACACAGAAAATGGTTCATGTAGCGTCGTCTTGGCCATCATTAGTGTTTCTCCAGTGGCACACATAGGTAAAATCAAGGTAATCACACAGTAGGGGATATGATTTCCGTCTAGACTATGCTGCATTGGATGTCTGTGTTGAGCAGGTTCGGGGAACAAAAATGATTTAAATTAACTTGGGTGTGTAAGTAGGCTGGGTTTTTCTTCCTCTCAATAGCTCTACTAGGTAATCTACTGTCAGCTGGGCCCTATCAAGTTGCGGGTGGAACTAAGTAAGCAGTACTGTGTTGAGCTGTGTGCAGCTCTTTACCCTTCTTAAACCGAAATGAGAGTTGTGTTGATGAGTCTTTCCACATCGATGGAATACTGGGATTTTTTTTTTAGAAACCAAGTACCCGTTCATCATGTAATGTGATATCTGATATATATATAATATAAACCATTAGGGGAAATCACACTGATATAATTTTGAAAATGTAACCCATCGTGACACTGATGAGCTTTTTCTACTGCCCACAAGGTGGTGCTGCAAGCTTACTGATGATAAACGCAGTGTTACGTGGTGTTGTTAGCAACTAAATCTCATTTAATCTCAAATCACTCATTTAGATTGTTAGCTCAAATTCGACTCGACTCCACTTCTGCTCATGGGCCGTATGATGTAAGGCAGTGTTGCTTTCCATTTCCAATAAAAAAAAAGCATTATAAACCTAGAATGTGAACAAAGTTAGGTCAAGAAGAGTAGAATTGCCTTCAGTCCATCGTCATTCAACGCTTCCCATGTTGAAAGCACACTCAGTAGATCCATGTTGTTTAGATAAACACGTTGAAGTGGTTAAGGCGTCATCTTCCTTTAAACACTTTTATCTTGTCTTTGTCAGCCAGCAGCATGGTAATGTTGTATTCGTAATCCCCATCATGCACCCCGGTGTGGCGAAATGCTCCAGCTCCAGGGTTGTTTTCCCAGTAGTGGTGCCAGTTTCCTTTCATGTCCGCTCCAAATCCATAGGCACTCACCTGGACAAGAGCCGTTCATCCATATTTAAGCTCATAAACAAAATCAACTCCAAAAAAACTCGTCATATCAATATGAGCACTAGATGTCAGTATAATACCATCATAAAATGTTATTTATACAGTATTTGTAATAGTGTAGGCCAGTTGGGGAGCCCTGGACTAGAAACAGCTTACCTCGTCACAAATGTGAATGGCAAACATTAAGGCAAGGAAGCCTGTGGAGGGGTACCTTCCATGGTTCTCGAGCCAGGTGTCATAGACATATTTGAAGAAGGTGGGGTTGTACACCAACACCTGCAAATTGTGAGAACATGAAATTATGAGAAGTCATGTTAAGTCAAGGACTAACCATGCAACTGGAGATGAATCATAATTACCTAGTATATATGTGTATATATGACTTAAAACTACGCTCTTCACATAGACTAAAAATGTTAGGTAAAATGTATGGAGAGAATGCTAAGTGCCCTGTCAATGCTTGTAAACATGGAAGTCCAGCTCTTGCAAACATCTCTTGTTGCTGTGGCAAAACAAGTAATAAGCCAAGAACTGGCCACACTGTAAAAAAAAGCCACAATGACAGTAAGGCTGACTTTTTCCGTGGAACACATGGGATATTAAATGTTTAAGGTAAAATATGTGCATATGTCAAACAGTAACTACTGTAATATGGATGCCACGAACCTTTGATAATAAAAAAGTGTATGGAACTGCACAGGCATGAAAAGTGCATGGACCATAAGTCACTGCACAGGCATGAAAAGTGTACAGACAATAAGTCACTGCACAGGCATGAAAAGTGCACGGACCATAAGTCACTGCACAGGCATGAAAAGTGCATGGACCATAAGTCACTGCACAGGCATGAAAAGTGTACAGACAATAAGTCACTGCACAGGCATGAAAAGTGCACGGACCATAAGTCACTGCACAGGCATGAAAAGTGCATGGACCATAAGTCACTGCACAGGCATGAATTCTCCTCATCAGAATAAAATGCGGTCCATTTTTACATGTGACTTAAAGTGGTTACATGTTTTTCCCTATTGGGATTTCCATGACTTTTCCCCTAAGATACACTCGGCAACACAGTTTGACGAATTGTCTTCTGCCACGAGCAAATATATAGGTACGGCTTCTGAACCTCATCATAAGATAATAGGAAATACACTGCTATCTGTATCCCGCCCAAATAAAGCCCAGTGATTCATTTTGTACCCTAAGAAGAAACAGACACAAATGAGTATATTTTACAAGAAAACAAATCTGCAATGAGGAAGGTCTTTCTTCATAAAAACATGCAACCTTTGCTTTAGTGATGCAGTATAAAAATTGAAGACTAGGAGCAGATACAGAGAAACAGTAAGATGAACAGAGTAGTTGAGTAGTGGGAGTTTGCTGAAGGAGTCTCAAAAAAAATGTACACATTATCTCCAAAACTGCAAAAATGTTATATGGCCATTCATAGGTTTGTACAGTGCTTGTCAGGTGTGATGTTGAAGGTGCCATGCCTACAGTATGTCAGATGTACACTGTCCAGCCAAAAACAAAGTTGCCAGAAGATATTTAAAGACCAAATTCTAGATCATTATTACAGCTCAGCAAAGTTTTGCAGCAATAAAGTGAAGTCAGCTGAGTACCTGAATCTGTTGAATGGCCAGGTTATATATCCAGCCATCATCAATGGATTTTTTTCTTCCATTATGTCACGGACATATTCCAGGATGAGAATGGCAAGATTCATCAGGTTCGAATTGTGAAGGAGTGCCTCAGGAACATTAGGATTCATTTTCGCACATGATTTGGCCACCACAGAGTCTTAACCGTAATCCCACTGAAAGTCTTTCAGATGTGCTGCTTAAGACTATCGAGTGGTTCAAATCACTTATCAATAAAAGTTCTCGGTTAGAAATGAATGCAAATCTGGATGAAAATAAGTGTTGAGAAGTTGCATAAGCTTGTGGAAACAATGCCATGACAAATGTGCACCTTAATGAAAGCTAAAGGCGGTCCAACAAAAAATTTAAGTAGCAACCTTTTTCTTGGCCAGACAGCATATGTGTTACTGGGTATCTGGCAGGAAATTACGGTTTTTGTCTTGATGAAGTCTTAAACCATAGGTCGGCCAATGGCAGGTCGTGGACCAGATCCGGCCCGTTTTCCTTTAAAAATCTGATGTAGACAACTATTTAAATAGGCTTACACAGCTTATGCATTTCCCAAGAAATGTAACCTCATGTCTTACTAATTAGTATGCTAAATTCCCACCCTGAAGAGGCGGACACAAACCAAGGCTATATCGTTCTCCGTCTGCACAACTATACTGACTCTTTATTGAGCATTGTTGAAAAAACTGGCCTGTGGTTGAAACTAATTGCCAAACCCTGTCATATACCATATTTTAATATTTTGACAAGTTGCGATTTATGTGGTGTGTATTCAAATGTGAGGATATTAATCCTGAATTATATTACACTAATCTCAGTTAATCCTGAATTATATTACACTAATCTCAGTTAAGGTGCCTCTAGTCACTCACTGCTAGTGGGAAATAAAACAAGGTACTTGCATATGGCTTACCTTATCCTTGTTAGCTTTTATCCTGGATTTGACAGGTACGTAAGTCCTGCAACATAGCAAACAATTGTCAACAACAGAACTAATACTTGTTGAAAATATTCATTTATTTTGCAAAACTGTGTCCTACCATGTGCCAGTATTTATTTTTAAACTAAAACTGCTAAAAGTGACTATTAGCAACCTTGTGACAATTTACATTGGGCTGATAAAAGCTTTATAAATATTGAACATGCAAATAACTACTTATATAAAAGGACAATTTATTAATTTTACATGAATTGTAAGAGACTTTTTCTCTATGTAACAAACACAATACAGGCACAAACACTTTTACTTCTATCTATAGAATGTTTCCAGCTGTCACATGGCATCTAAGTTTGAACAATATTAGCTTACAAGGCATATTTTAACATGATAAATTGCATTTATATCCATTAGATTAAGAGGCTTTGCGGAGTCCAAATGCAATCCTGCGCTTATAAACTGTGAACTTATTCAACCACTCATTCCATTTATAAGTCAGTTAATGCATTGATTGAGAATGGTTTTGTTCTGCTCGGTAACTCAGCACAATAAAAATCATCCAGTGATCAAAGAAGGATGCGGTACAGTATAAACTTTTCATTGAAACTGGTTGAGGAATCATATGGTAGTTATGTCACTGCTAAGCGTCTAAAACGTCATTCTATTTGGTTGTCAATAAGCGTTCCTCCGTGTGAGTAAGTAAGCAGTTGTCTCCGATGTAAGATGTGAAGGTGTCACAATGACATGGAAGAACATGTGAACTCCACACACATGGAGCCGTGGTGGAGGCTTAAACCCTGGTCCCAGAGGTGTGAGGCAACAGTGCTAGCCACTGCACCACTGCATTTCTTATACCAAAAATGAAAAGGAAAGGTGCTATTTGTGTAAGGAACTGCAATATTCACTGTGATGATTAATCAAGGGTTACTTACTGGGTGATGGTACCTGTGGTTAATGCACTGATGATCCACTCCAGGTCCAGGGTCTTAAAGGGGACCAGCACCAAGCTTGTACTGTTCCGCAAATGTTTGGCACTTTCAGGGTACATGAGGTGATGAGTGGTTTTGCTCCCGACATCATCTTCGTAGCCCAATGTAGGAGCATGATTCATTCTATGGAAGAAAAACGTATCAGTCATTCTGCCTTGTAGGGTGGACTTTCAAAAAACGCTGTAAACCAGGGCTATCCAAATCACACGAGCACTGCTGATTTTCCAGCCTCCCTTTACCGGTGAGTCAGGTGTGAATCCTCTGGCCAATCAGAATCAGTAATTATTAAACTAACTACCTAGGAGAACTGAAAACAAGGCCTGGATTTGGAATCGAGGGCCAGATTTGGAAAGTCCTGCTGTAAACTATAACTGCCCAGAACCAACAATCAAAGCTGTGTATGTGCACACTTGTGAGGAGTTAAAGCATTAACATTAATTCAAATTGTAATGTGGGATCAACATAAGCTTCCAATTTTGCCCAGAATCTGACGAGCAGCACCCCCTGGAGGTCAGGGCTTGTCTGATACACTCAATCCTCCCTGCACGGTAGAGGAGGCACTGTTCCTGCCTACCCAAGCCTACCCAGTCTAGCAGTACCAGTCAGAGACCATGTGGCACCCTGGGTAAGCTTTACAGAGGATGCCCCTTGTCTGAGACAAAGTGAAATTGGCTTGCTAAGTCAGTGCCCCCCCTGGAGATGGTGCCCTAGGCAGCTGCCTATGCTGCCTAATGCATTGACTGGTGCTGCATTTTGTTGTTTCTTCTTCCCTTCTTCTCACCTTCATGTCCTACTACTGCTGTCTAGTCTCAAACAGGCTTTTCTAAAGATGACGTTCTACTGTATAAAAAAACAATGAGCTGCCATTGCATATCACAGTTATAGGTATTATGAGGGGGTCATTGGGTTAATGGACACCCTGAACTTTACAGGGTCATGGTGACATTTTGTCAGGGGACCCAGAATTTCTAGCTACTCCCCTAACTAAAATAATATATAAATGCACATGTACAAACATAGTATCAGAGCATTTTTAGCAAAACATGCAATGGATTTAGACTAGCTGTTCCCTTTGATATCTAAACAAGGAAAGGTACCCAGTTGTTTTCCTGTTGACGGCTATTCCCAGCGAGACTGTTTTTCTCATCAAGGAGAGTTGTGTTTCATGTAAGTGAAGAGTAGACTGTTGTGGGACATGACAGCACATTTCAAAACAACACGACTGCTGTTCACACGAAAAGTGTAGTTTATTCGAGACACAAAGTCCAGTCACCTTATAACAAAATCATGTGAGTCGATGCGTGCTCCGTAACTCGATCCCTTGAGGTTCCCAGAATTCCCTACCACCGCGCAGGTCCTGCAGCGACCGGGCTCTGAGTCGATATACCACTCCTCATCGGGAATGAGCTCAAAAAGCCTCTGCACCACATCACTGTAGTTGGCTGGATCCTTCTCTCTCTGCAGCCACTGATGACGGCCAGCAGGGGGAGACAAGAGGGTCAAACTGAAGCAGGTTACCAAGGCAACACAAATCAGCATAGGGAGCCTTTTTAAAGGCCTCTATAATAGACTATGGCTATATACCTCCATCTTCATTTAATTACTAAATACTAAGTAAGCTTGTTTTTTGAACAGCATGTAATTTCCCATACTTTGGATAAACAATATTTGGCTGTTTTGTCGTATGGAGAGTGGGTTGTAATTGGTTGTATTGATTTTAATCAGGAGTAAAATCTTCTTTGCAGTTGACTATGGAAATTTTGAAAAGTACTGCTGCAAACATGTTGACTCCATCACTGCCCTTCCTCATGGGCTGGTTAAAAGGTTAGGGTTAGGGTTAGGGTTAGGGTTAGGCTGTGACCCTCACAGCAACCTGTAAGACTTGGTAGTACAGTTCATGTCAAAATGTAAAGGGGGGAACTGAGGCATTTTCCGAAAGGTTAAAGTGTCCCTCTTGAGACACACGTCTTCACATCAAGCATGGAGTGGTACCACTGTGAAACATGACTGAGAAAAGAGCAAGGTCCCAATCTGCTCCTTGGGGACCCACAGTCGGTCCATGTTTTTGCTCCCTCCGAGCTCCCTGCCAGACAGTTCACATTTTTGCTAGAAGGGTAGCAAAAATGTGCACTGTCTGTGGGTCCTCAAGGACCAGATTGGAAAACACTTGAATAGAAGAAAGCAGAGGAGATGATAGAAGTTAGAGGTAAATCTACCCGCTACGCAGGACACCTGACTATTAGGAGATGCAGGTGAAACGGACTGGCTTTTGCCCAATGCCAGAGGACCTGATCTCATTTACTTTTAATGAATCGTTATGTTAAATTTTTTGGCAGGGGTGGGCCATACAAGTACATAGTGCCGTGCAGGGAACCGTGTGAGTCACTGTCTGCTTTCAGCAAAGCTCGAAACAGCACCCAATCTGCTGCTATATCAAACCCCCGTGTGAAATAATAACTGAAAGGAAAAAAAAAAAACGAATGGTGGCAGCACAAGCCATAATTGGAACTCTTACTCTGATTGGATAAGGGAGTCGTGACATGTGCCGTTAAAGCATAGTTCAAAGCTAGCATGCCCCTGATCCCGCCACCCCGAAATGAATCTCTGGCCTTAATATAATGAAGCTGCATTTTAAACACTTTGGGTAGCAGCCCAGGGACTTCGTTTTATTTACCGGAATATGGGTCCATGTCATATAAAGAAAGTGACTTTGAGACACCCAAATCAAGGCCACCAGTTCCACCATCTTCATTAGGTCTGGCAGTAACACGCCTTTGACGTTAACAGGTCATTCATTATTCAAACAGCTTTGATTTCCCACCCTCTTAATTTCAAAGGAAATTTAAAAAAAAAAAACAGTTTTAAAATGTATCTAAACATAAAATCTTAATCAACAAGGGACCATTTCACAACTAAATGCTTTTGTTAGAGGTGTTATAAGGAAAAATAGTGTGAGTGGTGATAGAAAATCCTCAAGGTAATAAAATCAATATTACAATTATAAATAAACTGAATTCTGGGAAGGGAGCCAACTTCCCTGTAAAGCCAGCAGGAAATCTGTTACATGTTAACCTTAAAAAAATCCACATTAACCAGTCTGAAGCAGGTCTGCAGGGAGCAAACCTCTGGGAGGTTCTTACCTGCCACCAGTTGTAGGTGTCCTCTGTAAGCAGGCTATTCTTCTTTGACAGCAGTGGTGGTATGGACTGGTTAAAGTGCTCACTAAACCAGTCATCATCCATCTGAGTTATACATGTCGTACAGGCACACGGCCCCTTGGGGAAATCGCCGCTGGGCTGTCTGAAGGCAAGTTTTAAGAGGTACAGCGAAGGGTCGTGATAGGTGTAGCTGAGAAAGAGCGTCGTCAGGGAGATGATGCAGAAAAAAGCGAATTTTCGACGATTCCTGTGCTTGATGACAAACATCTTGTAAATTGCAGAAGGTGGGGGGGAGGTGTGTCTCACAGCCAGGGTTCGACAGGATTAAGAGATGCAAGGAGCATGTTTAGGTCATTCACATCATAGTAGCTCACGATCATACGGAAAAAAGAATGTGCAAACCCACAGTACACGAAAGTGGTAATCTGCAAATACAGAGTGTACTTAAAAAGACCGTCTAACACAATTATAAAATAGTTTATCTTAAAGTAAAATGAGCTTGTCCCAGAAGTCTATGTCCCTTTGATGCCAGCTTGTAGAAGAATAATGTCCATGATGTTTCCCGAGAGCCTTAGAAAAAAAAATGAAAACAAATTAAATTTAAATTGTGGAGTTGTGTGCAAATTCATTATTAAGTGGCATTCAGATTTCTTAAAATGATTAAATTACTGACAGAACTATCCCATTTGATCTACAGGTTCCAGTTTTCTCTGAGCCGGGTGTGAGGACTTGCAATGCCGTGTCTGGTGTTGAGAGCTCCTGATTCTCTCTCTCTTCACAGCCTCTCACCTGAAACAAAGAAAAACATGTTTTTTAAATGTCACAAAACAATGAAATCACATATTTTGATACATCAGAAAATAAGGATCACTGACCGCATGCTACAAATTGAGTAAATCCAGCAGTCTAAGTAGGTGGGGAAATTAAAATAAAATATTTATTAAGTACACCTAGCTAGTACTGGGTAGGACCCATTTTATCTGATATACCTCGATAGTAGCAGGTATGACCCCTTCTTGACCCCAAATAAATCCCAAAAGAGTAAACAGTGAAAACAATGTTACTCTGAGTTACATCAATCTCTGAATCGTGTGGAAAGTAGAAACTTCTTTCCTGTATAGATTCAAAGTTGACCTGCCAGCAATCTGTCCTTAGTATCCTTCATCAAACACCCGGAGTTATCCCTCTGGAGTTGCCGGTCCCGTCCGCGGGACCAAACAGAAATCTCGCAAAACCATTTAAAAAACTGTGCTTTTTTTTGTCATAGAGACATTTTATAAAAAAAACACCCCCAGACACCTTGAATGAATATTTTTAGAGCTTTGTAAGGAGAATAAAAAGTACAAGAGTTACTGACTCGGGTGTCAGTCTCGAAACTGCCCACCCATTTGAAAAACAGTGCTATTCAATATGATAACGACATGATAGTCTTGCAGGAAAGACACAAAGTACGCCGAACGCTACAATTAAAGAAAACGAAGAAAAAACTGAAAGCTAATGGCCGTGTTTGATGGGTAGAGACTGGATCTGCCGCCTGGTTACATCTGAATAGAGTCTCAAATGAAACTGTTGATGAATTGTGTGACTGGTATGCCTCAGAACTAGGTATGGTAAAAGGAGTAGAAGCGAAACTTTATGTGGCTGAAGGAGCAGTGGCAAATTTTTGTCAAGTGCGCACTGTACTGTATGCCCTTAGAAACGCAGTGGAGAAAGAGCCAGCTAAACTAGAAGCTGAAGGCTTAATCTCTCCCACTAGCTACAGTGACTGGGCAGCTTTTATTGTGTGAAAAAAGGACTGCAGTGTATGTGCAGACTACAAGGTAACAACTAATCCCTGGTTAGAGGTAGAGCAGCATCCTTTAACTAGAACTCAGGGCAAGTTTGCAAAGTCGTCAGGTGTTTGGAGCTTTACCAAACTTGACTTGTCACGAGCATATCAATGGGTACCACTGGAAAAAAGCTCTACGCATTACTTAATAGTGATTGTTTGTTTACAGTCGTCTTCCATATGGGGTTTCCAGCACACATGCAATTTCCCAAAAGGTAATGCATCAGGTATTACAAGGTTTGGATGCTGTTATTTCTTATCTCTATGACATACAGTATTGATAACTGGTCATGACACAGAGACACACATGAGGAACTTAGACGAGGTGCTCAAGAGACTTGAATCTTACAGCCTTAGGGTAAGGAGAGACAAATGTTTCTTTTCAGAGTAGTGTGTCTTATTTGGGGCATGTTATTGATGCAACTGGGATTCACCCCATTAAGGAAAAAACTGAAGCAGTTGAAAAGGCTGCTGTTCCCAAAAATGTAACTGAGCTCAGGTCCTTTTTAGCCTTGTTGAATTACTATGAGAATTTTTTTTCCAAACCTTCCAAAGCAAAAATGTGAACTGTCCGTAGGCTCCCAAGTACCAGATTGGGAAACACGGATCTAAACTAAAGGCCCCTCTGCAGGCACAGCTAGCTGTAATAAACCCCTGAGTTTTGGTATATGTTTACGATCTTCCAATTTTTATATAGGCAATCTCCAAGCTAACAGTGACCCACCTGCATTCTGTGCCTCATTAGCCAGCAGAAATGATAAGTACTAATATTTACTGATACTTATTTCAGTATTTATTTGCAGCACATACACGGCAAACGCGAAACGTTACAATTTATACCCACAGCAATGCCTGTACAACAGGCTTCAAGATACTAAATGCAAATAAAGAAGCGCAGATGTTGCATAATAATATTCAGCAATGTCTTTGAAAACTGTAACGTCCTCCGATATGTTTGAGTCCCTCGTGTAGATCAGGACATCCTGTCACACTATGAACTTTCAGACTTGGCTGTTTTTGTTAAGTAGGGCTGCAGCTATCAATTATTTTAATAATCAATTATATTGATTATTGTCAATGTTGGGAACTATTCATTGTCCCTATGACCCGGAAGTTTGCCGGAAATTTCTCTGCCATTTTTTGCAATGGGTCCCTATAGGAGTGTCGCCAATCAGTTTTTTCTACCGCTCTGCCACACATAGTGCAACGTACGCACACTGTACGACAGTTACAATTCTCCGTGTGAAACATGGTGATCACTGAGAAGTTAATAGTCGTGCGGATTAAACGAAGCAAATAATTTACATGGAGGATTATTTGTAATTGAGTTATTCGAGTTCCTCTGAATCGTTGCAGCCCTACTGTTAAGTAAATGTAAATATCAAACAACAGCGCTAACAGACAATGCATTAGGTCAGGGGTGGGCAATCTTGACCGCAAAGGGCCGGTGTGTGTGCAGGTTTTTGGGATAACCTTTAGGTCAGCTGTTCAAACCCAGGTGTGAGGACTCTTCAGCCAATCAGTCCTCTAATTAGTAATATAATTAGGGAGCTGCAGTGAAAACCCGCATACACACCGGCCCTTTGCAGATAAGATTGGCCATCCCTGCATTAGGTATTAAGTGGTATACTGTATGACGTGGGGGTGGGACATGGTGTTCTGGTCACATGATCAGCTCTCTCATTCATTTCCCAAATCATATAAGGTCAGACCTCAAGCTGGTCAAATTTACATTCACTCCTATATCCGTATTATAAGGTCTTTATTCCTATCTTTCAATCCTCATTTCACATGGTTCTGTCATTCATTATCTGAAAGAACATTCTTTGATGCCAAATAAAGATAATGGGAAATATGCAAATAGGAACTGTTTCAGGTATTTTATGAGAAATTACACTTCTGTCTGAAACTGACGTGAGAAAATGCTAAAGGTTGAAACTGCCGAAGAATAGTAAGTCACTACTGATTTCATGGTATTATGATGTTCTATGAGTACTATGATGGTCTCTGTACTTAGACTATACTTAGACTGAAAGTGAAACCACAATCGTTAACTCAGGCTCTCACTTGTCCGGTGTGAATTAAGACCACACAGGCACACAAGAGTCTGATCACACACCATTAATATCCAGGTATGGGTTCAGTCAAGGTGATATTAATTAAGTTAATTGCTCTTCCCTCATTCGCCCACTGGAAAAATAAGAATTCTGAAATACAAAAGGTTACTTTTCAAATTAAAAAGAACATTTCAATTTAAACAGAGTTCTGAGCTGAACTATTGCTAAAATACGAGTACTACGCAATGAAAGGTTTTACTTTAAGAACCATTCATGAAAAATGGAAATTTGTATCATTTGTATAAATTGGGCAACTTATTTACAATTGCATCCATGAAACTGACCAAGATGAGCTAAACGATGGATGGATGAATGGATAGACCGACCTTGCAAAAGCAAAACTGTCATCCTGTTTACTTTGTGCTGTGATGTCAAACCGGAGAAAGACCATCATCATTGTTCCCCCATATCCTTGG
Source organism: Paramormyrops kingsleyae (assembly GCF_048594095.1). NCBI lineage: Eukaryota > Metazoa > Chordata > Actinopteri > Osteoglossiformes > Mormyridae > Paramormyrops > Paramormyrops kingsleyae. The sequence continues at coordinate 13,506,896 of NC_132819.1, forward strand.
TCATGTTCACATAGGGTCGGGCCATTTCCGATACAAGAGCTCTTTCTACTTTAATAATATAATAAGTATTGTTTGTGTTTATATATTTATACATCTTATTAATATTTTTACATATGAAAAATGTATGCCAAAAAATCTTTAATTAGGCAACTAGAAGCCTCGTTTCTACATTTTGTTTTGAGCATCAATTTGAATATCTTCCAAGAGAGCGTACGCAACTGGCGAATGCTTAAAATGCCCCACAATTTTCCTCCACTCTGTGTGTGTGTGTGTGTGTGTGTATGTATATATATATATATATATATATATATATAATATCATCTATTTTTTCTGCCATATAAATATAAAAAATCTTCAGTGTGACAGATGACTGCAAATGATCTTCGGCAGTCAAGTTTTTCTTCTAAATCAGGTCACAGAAACAGGGACCATTTTTTCTTCATTGACAAGAACCTAATTTAAAAGTACCGTGGCAGGCATTTTGGCACTTACTTGTGAAACAAGGATCACCAATTCCTGTTTATCATTTTGCTTGCTTAGCTTTTAGAATGACTTGTTTTACATATCCAAAATGAAAAAAAAAATTAACAAATTGTACCAAAACTACCACCACAATGCAAGACAGCATTACTGGCCAATATGATATTAGCAATATGCTGATATGCTGACAGTCAGCATAATGTCAGGATCTATTACAATGTAATAATTCCACCCATCACTAATACTTGGCACAGTTGAGGCTTATTCCATGCAGCAAAGGTTATAAGGCAGAACTGTCCCTGAATGGGATACCAGGGCATCACCAAGCAAACACAAACATATCATGGGCAATTTAGAAAAGCCAATTATCCTAAGTACATATGGGGGAAGAATGCCAGACGACACAGAGGTAGCAGGCAGACAGGAAGCAGCAAACAGGAAGCAGGAAGCAGGAAGCAGGAAGCAGACTCCAAAACCTGGAGGTCTGTGGATACGCTGCAAACCACTGGGCCACAAGTCAGCAACGACTTCATCTTACTTGTGTGAAAGATCCCTCCCCTTTCTACTGAAAACATCATACCATCAAATATGCACATTGATATTTCATATTACTTTGCATTTTAATATTCAAATTTTTAACATTGTTTTGCCCTATAAAACAGGAACTGACTGGATAAACATTCTCCAACACTTCTATGGCTCTTCAGTTAAACGTTCTAGATAATAATAGCCTCATTACAGTCCTTAACGACAATCCTCAAGGGCCACAGAAATTGACTTGCTACCCACAAAATTATTTTAATAAAGCAATTATTATGAGGGTGAGCACACACCAGAACGTCTTTTGAACGTTGAAGATCAAGCTAGGAGCCCAGAAAACATTCCTAATACATAACCTTGGAAGAGGTAATGATATATAACTGCCTGAATGCCACTTTAGGTACGTGTATCTGGAACTAGACTGCCCTGCCATTTTCGTAATAGAATTCTTGGGTAACCTGTATTTTTACCATAAGCAACGTAAAATTGAAGCTAACTACTACTACCTAGCAGACACAGACTCCTGTCAGTACAGATACTTGATGTACTGAGCAGAGATTCTAATATACCTAACAGCCAAGTTCTGATGTCAAAACTGGCCCAAAGGGAGAGGCAATGACCTACACCAGCGGGTTCCAACTCTGGTCCTGGAGAACTGCAATCCAGTAGGTTTTCTATCCTACCTGGCTTCTAATAAGCCACACTTATTCTGAGGTAAATACGAGGAACAAGTGAGGCTCATGAGCAGCCAGGCAGGATAGAAAATATACTGGACAGTAGCTCGCTAGGACCAGAGCTGAAGACCCCTGGCCTACACAGACCAGAAACAAAAGGGAAGTTCACCTAAGAAGAGGCGCTAATTGTTCATACCACAATTGAAACTCCTCAGTGCTTTAGCTAACATCTTGATCATAACTGCAAATAAGGAAGTTAACAAACACCGACCAGGCACTGACTTACCAGGACAGATGCTTGACTGCTACAGTAAATAAATGTAATGTTAAAGTAAGAAAATCATCCTTAGCTATCTCTACATTTCATTGCTGTTTAGTGTATCTGTACATCACTATTAAGTTTTAATAACTTTAAAATATTTAAAAATGCTTAAAATATTAAGTTTTCACAGCACACTTATTGCTAAATACCACTGTAGGCTAAATATTACATATTGAAGTTGTACCTTCTTTGTATGCAAGTGTGGATGCGCAAAACAAGTACATTGACAACAGAAAATTACCAAGTATTATTTTTGCTTTAGATGTACCATTATGTGATTACCATTAAACTACAATTAATTTTAAGTTAATCTTGGCTAGGCAGTTCTAAACATATTTTTCAGTACCAGTCAAAAGTTTGGACTCGCCAAGCTGCCTACAAAGTAGAGTGATAGTGTTAACATGACCTGGCCACCTGACCTGAACAATGGTTTTCGAGGAGTCTGACCAGAGAGTGAAGGGAAAGGAAATTACACGTTTTACAAAAATTATCTGAAACCATCACAACACCCATTTCGGGGCCACACAGCAGGATTTCTTTTCAAGTCTGAAACCTAAATATCTGTCCATACAAAGCAAAAAAAAAAGAGTGCCTTTAAGTCATTTTTCATAACGTACAATCTATATACCAGGTCTTAATGGGTGTTTAATTTACAGTTTCCTGAACCTCTCAAATTCAAGCACGACGCGTGACTTACAGGTTTTACATTAACGATGATCAATATTATATCTTCCAATCATGTTTCATGTGTTATGATATCTTCCAAGGTTCGGCGTGTTTTAACTGCAGTTGTGCAATTACAATACACCAAACACTAATTAGATTTTTTTCTGGTAACTTACAAGAAAACAAGCCATGCGATTTACATGCAGCCTTCTAGCAACACTTATCTGGAGAAAACGTATTTAGTTTTATTTGATCCTTAATTTTCCCTTGAACTGAGCTTTGGCTGCTTTGTTTTTTGTGCAACTAAATTTAGTTGCAACCTAGATATTACACGGGTCTATATCTAGAGCTTGCAGAACAATATAAAAACATAATGCATTGGCAGACAGTAGATTTTCTGTTGCTGTACTCCGGCGCTGCTCGTAGATCACACATCATCATAATCACAATATTGTCATCGCGATTCGTTTCATCCTCCTTTCACTTTACTTCCCCAGTACAATCTCTTTGGTCTTTAATAGCTTGACCGGCCACACTTATAATGGGGGGGGGGGGGGGGCATAATATGGCTAACGCTCTTTTTAAAGAACTGAATAAACAGGGAGGTTAACACGGCGTGAAAGGGCAATGTACATTTTTACGTTCAATATCGATTACGTATTTTACATGGCATTGGTGCAGTCTAACAATCTAACTGTAAGAGTTACTTGTTCCATTCAAATGAACAACTTGACTTTTTTTTTTCTTGCGGAAAAAGGGGAATATTGTTAAACCAACTTGTTCTCCCTTATTTTATCAATTTTTCAATCAATGGAACACATAGGTGGCTTATCCTCCTTCCCGCTCGTTTAACACTGCTGAACCACCAAAGGAGAGCAGCAAAATTTTGTATTAAGCTGTAGGCCTATAACTCATTGTAATAGAGAAAAACGAAAGATAACACGAGACAAGTCTATCTTTGAAAATAATAAAAAAGAAATTATATACGCATTTAAATTAATAAAGGCTATAATAATGTATAAAACTACACATTTCAAACCAGTGATGCACACACACCGATGAGCTGAAACATTGTGCTACCCCTATTTGAAGCAAATAATGTTAACTCGTAAGAAGGTCTGGAACATATTACACAGTAAGTCAACACCTAACATCCTGTCGGTTTTTCCCTCCTTGGTTAGGTAGGTAGACTACTCACGGCTATCAGTGTGCGGCCCACAAGCATTGCTGTTTCGCAGATCACTGACACATTTGTTTGGCCCCAACAATTTGACCCTTATCAAAGTCAGTTAGGTCTCTACCCCCCTGCCCATTACTGCGCATTTAACACGGTGGGCACGAGTACTGAATGTCGGCTTACCATGTAATAAATCCCAGATCTTAACATACACTGTTTTTACAAGATAGATAATGTTATTCACGTCATGTGGGGGTGATCATAATGTTTTGGCTCACCGGTGTATATATAATCAAAATATAGTAATACATTATGTGATGCATTTCTGTTGCATGTTGCTCATAGAAAATTCCTACTAGAACGAGGATAAAATAAAGCGGTAATTTTTATCTTTATCTGCCACCAATCTGGGATACAATGTCAGCTGTTCCTCACAGATACGACATTCCACACTAAAGCAGACTGTTTTTATTTGTGCTTCAAACCAGCTAATTGTCTTTTAGTTTCAGCCTGGTAAGTGAAACAAGAAAAAAAAAAAAGATTTTTCTACATAGTATTTCATTAGCTGAGGATAACAATAGCAGCATTATCTTTACCTCCCTATTTGTCATTCACAAAGGTAACACTTGGATAGAACATCTGCGGCCGTAATTTGAATACTGAGTCTGAATGACCTGTTTACCATGTATCAGGTAATAGGGCAGTGTGCTCTGGATGAAAACAGCTGATCATCACACAATAATGTTCCTTCTTTCATGCCATTCATTGGATGAGCTTCTGGTTGTGACCCTGATCATTATGCCTGGTTCTCCTGCTGCAAATTATCCACTTGTTTTGAAGAGGAAATGAGTCTGAAACTGTAGGTCCCATTTTTGCTCTTACTATAGATGTAGCCCGAATATCACCTGTTCTAAATTTTTTAGGCATGAATGCCTAAAAAGTAAAACACTTTAGGGTAATTATTTCCAGTATATGATAAAAAATCATCCCAAATAACTACTTTTGAATAAAAAAACAATGCAAAAAAACAACCAAACAAGCAGTCTCTAACAATTATTTTTCTAAATGGGGAATATATGGATGGAAATTTTATTTAGACAAAATGCTCCATCATTGCCTGAACATTATCAAGGGTGATTAAAAAAATCAATAAAAGACAGAAAATTCTGCCTCGGTCATTGCAGCCAACAATCTCACAGAAGCTATGGATAAACAAGCAAACAAGCTATTAAACCTCTAACAAAAGCAGTCCCACAAACATTAACCAAGACCATATTCCACAAGGCAAACCCATATAAAATGCAAAAGACTTAATCAGATATGTCTGTAGGGCAGTAATGTAATGACACAGTTTGCCATTCATTGATTATAGAATATTTACAACATCCCCAATCACAAAATACAGACAAATAAAATCAGCAAATAAATTCCTAGCCGTCTTTCCAGCCCCAATACCTGACCTAATGAGTTACTGGTGCTTTCATGAAACATTTCCTTTCTGATTTTAAAACCCATAAAGGATACATGCAGAGGTAAAAATACAAGGACTGACCACAACCTCCCCAACCTGGAACATTCTGTAGCTGAATTATATTGTGACTCCTGTATAAAACCTCTTTATGGCACCCATAACTTTGCAAAAAAGGCCATACCCCGCTCTAAGAGCTTACTCCGGAATCATTCCTCATGAGTTATGGTAAGAAGTAATTCAAAATTCACCAGATTAAGGACTGGGCATAAAATACACAGTATACTGTTTTACAGCGATGGAATTTTGTTGCACCTGATGACGGATGATTTTAGCTGTGGCCCATCTTATACGTTACATACCATTTCAGTTCTGCAAACGTTAAAATGTAAATATAGCTGTTATCCAGAAAACAAGGCACTTCATTAATTCCCCTGAGACCTCAGCTGGCAGAAATTTCTGCTTCCTAAACATTTTAAAACTCAAAAAGCTTATAAAATAGCCTTCAGCCAAGGGGATATATATTTAGACTGTGTGATTATTCTTTTCACTGAAACCAAAGCTGAAGCAAAGTAAAGACTATTTCTGGCATCAGCATTACATTTTTTTCAAGTACTTGCGACTCTACCTTATTAATAAGCCTGGGACAACTTGTTAGCAATTTGTAAAAGGCCCCTCTTTGGGAGATTGGAAAGCTAGGTGAAATGCCTATTATTTATAATAATATCAGTGTTATGTAAACAGTATTTTGACATATACAGTACTCCTAGAAACAAATGTATTGGTTTCATAACACAAGTCCATTGACAAGCAATATTTAACATATCTGCGCACATCTTCCACACAGACATTTTCTTTTTATTAAGTGTCAGTTTTTTGACTGACTCATTCAGTTCTGTTATTGCCATTTTGATATTAATTGCAATTGCAGTCATTGGCTCCCAAAGATATACTAAGCACAGATGTTTGGTGTTCTATGTTATTGCAGAATTGTTACTTGTCCATGAGCTTCTTAGCTCATAAGAGCTCTTTTAGAACTATAATTTGGGTTTCTATTACTAACTGAAATTAATGTTTTACTTAAAACTACTGGTTGCTTCTAATGTGACATATATTTTTGTAAACAAATAAATAAAGTAATGATTTTTGTTTTAAAACCAATAAATTTGCGATAATTTTACTGAATTAAGCAAGTGTCCCAAGGCTTTCTGTAAGTGTTGTATTATAAAGAGCTATGGTGAGATACAGGTGGACATTCTGATGAGCATTATAAGGATAAATTTTATGATTGTGAATTCCATCACAAGGTGTACAGTCAACCTGAAAGGTTAGTGAGATTCCCTTTCCTGTAAAATACACTGTGAGAGCTTTCTACACCTTGAAATTACAATTACACAGCTGCAGGTACTGTTGTCCAGAACAGATGCCTTGTTGAGATCTCAAAGAAAACTTTCAAATTTCAGTATACAGTGCTACCTCAGTTCTAGAACTCATTATAACTCGAATTTCTTAAAAGTCGAACCAACCAGTTCGAATTTTTTTTTTTACCTAGAACTCGATCTGAATCTCAGAAGTCAACCCGTGAACGTCGACCTAAGATAACTCAATACACGCAGGGAAATGAGTCACGTGGCACGTCTCTCAGCGGAACCAAAGGGTAACGCTTCAGTCTCAGCCTCGCATTCACCGTGATAGCATCGTGCATGTATATAATACATAATACATATATTTACACAGTAAAAATACATTTAGATAATGATACACAGTAACAGTAATTATTATTATATAATAAAATACATTTAAAAATAAAGATTTCTTTAATTATTTTAATATTAATAATACACGATTAATACATTTAATTATAATAATATTGTCGTGCCCAGCAGGGACAGAACGGAGACAAAGGCGCAGACGTCAGGGTATCAGGTAAGGCAGGCAAGACACAGACGGACAATACAATGACCAGACTGGGGAAACAAACTGAAACGCGGACGAAATACAGAGGACTAATGACAACAGTCAGAAACAGCTGAACACACAGGGATTCCACACTGGGTTAACGAGGGGGCGTGGCACACGGAAGCGATCGGGGCATGACACATTTTTTTTTTTTAACTTTACAAATTGTTTGGATACATTTACAGTATATTCTTACTTTAAAAATTACTGTTTTTAATAAATGTGCTTAGATGTGTTTAGTACAGTATATGCTTTTCTTGTTTTGTTCGGTTCATTTTGTTTTTAAATGGTAAAAAATAAAAAATAATAAAAAAATTTCGGTGTAATTTTTTGGGGCCGGGAACCAATTAATTGGTTTTCCATTATTTCTTATGGGGAAAATTTGATCAGAACTCGAACTTTTTAAGATTCGGTCCGGAGTTCTGAACGGATTAATTTCGAGTTCTGAGGTACCACTGTATCTCCATGCCTCTAGAAATCAACCCTAAAGTGCTTTACAAGGACAAGAACAGTTTTTGTGATGCCTCTGTTGAAAATTCTTGAAGCTTTGAAGATAAAAATATACATATTTAATGTCATTTTCTATTTTGAACTTGGTTATTTAAATGCATCATTTTATTCCGGAAGGTGAATCGTTAAAAAATGATGGTTTGCAAGAAAAGCATTATACCATCTCTTGTTGATTTATTTTTTTGTTTGGTTTGGTTGTTTAAAATTTGAAATTACAATTGAAAGAATCCAGATCTGCTGAAAACTTCTGTGAAAGCACTACTAATTTCTGCAAATAGGCAATAATGGAATTTTATTTTTGTTAACTGCTGGGTGACAGTTCCCTAGAGATGTGTTAGTTATGCTGCATAAATAATTTAGCATGTAAGCATATAAGGAATATTTAGCATGTAAAATAAATCCAGTTTCTCAAATTAATTTATTCAATGGAACCTACAGTAATAAATAATGAAACATAGACATTAAAATTAAGAAGGAAGTCACCTTACACTGCTTAAGGGATTGTTTACAATTGTTTTCTGATAATTTCTCATAGAACTGGTGAAATCTTTTATTAATCTCTTGTGCATAGGAAAGGATCTGGACAATCCAGGTGGTTTAAAAAATCAATCTTGGATGATGCTCCAGAAATAGTTATGTCATCTGGTTTTGCTCCCAGCCAGTAAATTCCCTGAATTCCCCATGGCCTTTACTACAGGGCTATTCAAAGGGGCCATTTACAAGTGGTTTACCACATAAAGTCTGTACATATGACTACAGAAAAGTTAACCATCCACCACCATCAGATCAGCACCATCGAAAAAGAAGCTCTTACACTGTCACTGGCCCTTCAACACTCCAAAGTATATATTGAATTCAGTTCAGAACCCGTCCTAGTTACACAGACCCCAACCCATTTGTTTTTTTGCATCGAATGTCCAATACTAATCAAAGGCTCATGCGTTGGTGTTTGATCTGTTGAACTTTCAATTTGAAAACAGTACGTAAGAAACGGTCAAAATGCAGTGTGCAGATTCACTATCTCTTTGTCACATTTAAAAAGAAAACCTATATGTAGCTTTCCTCTTAATGGCGGGGGTGTGACGACCCCCAAAGTGTAGTTCACTCTGCCTATTGAGTGGATGTTTCTGTTCCCCCCCTACTATTACATTTAATACCTCTCCATTCTGTTAGGCTGGTTTTCTTCTTTCCTCACTTCCCTTATAAGGCCTGTCCAGACAAGAACAATCATGCCACTGCTTTGTAATTTGTTTTGTACTTGTTGTGTTGCTAATATTCATTGTGCTTGACACCTGTTGCTGTTACACTGTTGATGTTTGTTATTTGTAAATGACCTGTAAATACAGTAGTACCTCAGAACTCAAACTTAATCCGTTCAGAACTCGGGTTTGAATCCTAAAAAGTTCGAGTTCTGATCGAGTTTTCCCCATAAGAAATAATGGAAAACCAATTAATTGGTTCCCGGCCCCAAAAAAATACACCTAAATATGTTTTTTGTTTTAGCATTTAAACACAAAATGAACAGGATAAAACAAGAAGAGCATATACTGTACTAAACACATCTAAGCACATTTATCAAAACAGTAATATGTAAAGAAAATAAATATATCCAAACAATGTGCAAAGTTAAAAAAAAAAAACAATGACACCTTTTTCGTAAAGCCAGACACAGCACTACTACCTTGAGTCATACTAAGGGTTTGTATTTAATGTAGGAACAAAAGCAAAACATTTTGAAATATGAGACAAAAATTGAGAGAGAGTGCATGCCATGCGGTCCATTGTTTATTTTTATTATTACTCTGTATTCGTTAATTTGTTTATAAATCTCAAATTTTTAGGTTGTTACATTTGTACAACTATTGCATAACTTTTTGGTGAGCAATGGCTACCAAAATGATATAAAGTACAGTGTATTACCTGATATTTTCAATTAAAAAAGCACTATCACCAACAAACGATGCTGTCACAGCGAATGCAAGGCTGAGACTGAAGCGTTACCCTTTGTTTCCGCTGAGAGACGTGCCGCGTGACTCATTTCCCTGCGCGTACAAGTTATCTTAGGTCAGCGTTCACTGTTTTCTCACTGTTTTCTCACTGTTTTGGAGCTAGTGAGGGTCGTAGGTAAATTTGTGCACTTTTATTTTTTTCTTTAGGTTTAGTAAAGGAGTATCTTTATTTAGTTAGAAGTGTTTTGTTATTTCGGCTTGGTTGGCTCCTGAACTTGTTCCCTCTGCTAATAAAATCACACGCACAAACACGCCTTTACAAACACAACATTTCACACAATATCCTCCATTACCCTTAGCTGGCTATTTGGAAACAGACATAATGAGCCTGCATTTATGAAAGGAGTATAATTTATGTCTAGTGAAAATATTCCTTTTAGAACTATATACTACCTTTATAAATATATGTTTGGTAAACAGTCCCTATAACCATCAGTTGAACATTATTATTACTGTCCATCTCCTCCCTATTGTACAAGGGTTTATTATTCTCAAATAATAATAATAAAAAGCCTGCACTGTAAACCAGGGTGACTAATTCCACAAAGGCAATCCTGCCTTATTCCTCCAATGCTCTTCCCCCAGGCAAAGCTACCTAACCTATGGCAGCCCTCCTGCAGACATCCTTGCAGTTGCCTCTGGCACGGACAACCACGAGAGCCTTCTGTTCACACTGCAAGATACGGTGGTACCCTGACGGGAGACACTCATCGTGGTTGGGGTCCTGTCTCTCTTGCCATCGGCTACTCAGGTGATGCCGGGAGGTTGTGTCCCAGCCCCTCGCAGACACTGCAGCAGGGCTCAACCTCAATCTCACCGACAGTAAGCACACCTACGTTACGGCCAGACCGTCTCTGCACCTTTAATTTGCCCCTATGTTAAGAGCGTACCGAGAGGGGTTGCTAGAAGCCCATGTGCCATCCTCAGCTTTTCTCGTACAGAAACCTCCCGTCTCATCTTGCTCAAACAAGTGTACTGTAGGTTGAAAACACCGATACTATACTCTCAGAAAAAAAAAGAGTAAAAATTTGTACCTTTGTTTGTCTCTGGGGCTGGACCATCATCCGCTATGGTACAACAATGAGAGTCTATTTCTGTGCCTTAAAAGGTACGATTACCTACAGCTAAGGGTACAATTGGCAGACCCTTGAGGGTACAGCTTCAGTGGCAAGTCAAAGGTACAAATTTTTGCCCTTTTTTTTCTGAGATTGTAGCTGCCTGCTTCTCAGTTTCCTCAAATGCGTGCATCTCTTATACGAATGGGTCAGGACAAAAATCACAGTTATTGGTGATGGCCAACCAGCACAAAACCAGACCCATCTATCTTCTGTGACCGTTTGTCCTGTTCAGGGTCATGGGGGGTCTGGAGCCTATGGGCACAAGGCAGGGAATAACCCAGGATGGGGCGCCAAACCATTGCCGAGCACACTCACACATGCACACCTATGGGTAATTCTAATAAGCCACAGGAAAACATGCAAACTCCACACACATGGAGCCATAGTGGAGACTTGAACCCGGGTCCCAGGGGTGTAAGCAACAGTGCTAACCACTGTGCCACCATGCCACCCACACAAAACTAAAATAATTGCTACCTCTCAAACCTGCTACACCTGAGCTGGGACACAACCTACAGCACAAGCTGAATAACCACACACTGTCTGATTCAATGTTAAATGATTACTTTCCATATATGTAACATATGATTATGCCTATGGTAAAGGTTTTTGCTTTATCTATCTATCTATCTATCTATCTATCTATCTATCTATCTATCTATCTATCTATCTATCCCCAACATAAAGACCCATCTCAAATCAGCCCTGATGAAAAAAACGAAACACTGGAAATGTATATTTTCGGCATTCCTGACTGAAGTTCTGCGAGGAGGGAACGTTGATGATCTTGGTTTGTTAGGACACTGTGCTTTGGCATGCTGCAGGTAAATCAGTCACTTCCTTTGATGCATACAGTTAAAATTGAATGAAATAAAATCAGTCTGCATGAAATAATTCTCCTTTTATATTGATTTGATATTACCTGAGCTTCTTGGGGTGTCTGTGGAGGAATAAACCGCATTTGTCCGCTAGATGGAGATAAAAGTTAAAAGCCTCCGACGAAGCACTGCAATGATGTTCTGTTAATTCGTGAATCACTAGTTGTATTATTATTGTTGTTGTTGTTGTTTGTTTTTGTTGCTGTTTTCAATAATAAGAATTATGACAATAATAATAACAGTTTATGGACGTGGTACTATTGCCACAGCATTGTGCGTCAAATGGTCAGGATTTTTTAAATAACTACCACTTGCAAAAAAAAATGTTATTATGAGAAATGCCGTGATTAATTAAAACGCTCAGTTACATTTTACCTAACCGTTACTGTTTCTACCTAACCGTTCTCATTTTATCTCCTACTAATAGAAGCATTTCAGAAAAGGTACAGAAAAACAAGGAGTTAATTAGTAAGGAGAAAAGATAAGGAGTTACTTTCTATGTCCTTCGCTGTTCCAGCAAAAATATTTTGTTGCTATATTCGTGGTTTATAATTTGTAGCATTTACACTTCAGTAGCAATATACTCTAGATTTTAGATAAGCAACAGGCAGGTTTCATATATACACTGGCCTTTAAAATGTATTTAGTATAATCTGTCTATAAACTCTACTTAAATAATTGTGTTTGTTTCTGTAGAAGCCTTGACGATTTCATGGTATGAATGTCATACCCTATGCATTTCTATTAAAGAAGTAGATGTACTCCAGAGAAAAATTCTGACGATGAAGCATTAAACACACACACCACAACGCTTCTGTACTGTCTATGGAAATATTTAGTCGATGCAGTAAACGGAAAAAAAAACTGCACAATTACTTTACCCCTTAAATTCCAATCGTTCGTTGTGCAGCATGACACATGCTATTGAGCGCGAATGAATTTATTACAAGGAATTTCAAATGAAATATGAAAAGAGATCATGGTGGTTAAACTATTTTTAACGAAGTGAGTTATTCTGACTCATCGTAATCAATCCGGCTAGGTGCCTAGCAAGGTTTATTATATAGCCTATATATAATTATATATCTAATAAATCGTATGCTTAATTTAATATTACTCTCCTGTACTGCAGTGAGGACTACGATGCATGTTAGACAGAGTTTGCAGTTCTTGTGGTGTAGAAATCTGCTGTTTCACGCATTTACAAAACTGAACTGGTCAACATCTTTACCATTATTATATATACATATATAATGAACTGTAAAGCGTTAGAATACTCACAACTAAATTTTATCGCTTCCCACATAACTATATTTAGAGTTCACAGATCGCCAAAGACGGCGAAACTCACTGCGACGTTTTACGCCTTGTGTACTTACTATCAACTGCCGGACAGCGTGCATTTAAAAATGAAAAACACCACGATTTGTATTCATTCCATCCTCTGTTCAATTTTCCATTTCTGATGCTGCCTAAAACCAAAGACAAGACGGCTCCTCATACTCCTTAGTGATGGTTGTAGGTTTCCTCTTCCAGAAAACACGCCCCGGTCGCAGATGTAAGGTTACGATCAGTGCTTATAGTGTGTCCATAATGAAAGAGCAAGGTCCAGGCAGCTTTACCGTGCTGATGTAACGTGTAACACGCCGAGCAGGCTTTGCTTATTATATCCCACTCGCATCCACGTGGATTGGAGAGGCAAAATGCTGAAACGCCCCCTTCCAGATGCCGAATAAATACGGCTGATGAGCCTCTCACCGTGGAACAGGTACGCGCTGAAATCACACGTTTATATTTTTCTGTGGCTTGTAAATGCCTTCGATCTGGCGACTACCCATCAGGATTTCCTTAAACTAACAAGCTGCTTAACACGAAAATAGAGTAGTGGTTAATTTGTGTATAACCATGTGACACATGTAGATGCGTCCCTGATGTCCATTTTCATTAGTATTTTAAATAGTGGTGACTCAAGTGTATAGTTACAAGCCTGGGTGCTTGTGTAAACAAGAAAAGACTTCTTTGACTTCGGGATCAAGGAGTAGCAACTAGCGTGCGTTTGGCGTGCCTCGGCGACTAAATACTTAAGATATAATAAAGAGGAAAAACACGTCCTTACCGATCTGCTGCGGCGGAGATATAAAGGCGATCCGCAGGGCGTCAGTCCTGCCCCGTGAGGCAACGGTGAGAGGTATAAAACACAGAGAAGTCATACGTGTATTCACAGAAATATATGCACAGCGTTGTCTAAACGGTCAAAAGGACTAAATATGCATATTAGTTTAGGTGTTAAGCCTCTCCACTGTGGATTATACCCACTGTTGTTAACACCCAAGTGGGCATTACCCACTACTTCTGTATCCTACACAATAAAAACTACTTCAAGTAACTTCAATTATATTGTATGTTCACATTTTAATTAGGGCTGCAGAGGGACCCTATGCCTCACCTCCAGGGTATTGTAATTCCCTCTTCTGCACCGTGTGGAGTTCGCATGTTCTCCCGGGCTGTGCAGATACATGCATTCAGGATAATTATTTCCTTTAAATTGCTTGTAGTAAATAGTGTAGGAGAGAGTTTGATACAGAGGGCGACAAAACTTTTTTTTTTTTACAATTACACGCGTACCTACCTCATTAATGCATCGTAACACATCTTTCAGTTCAAGCAGTTATTATATTTGTTACTATATCTGTAAATTCTGTAAACCCTTGTGAACTACCAATGGAACAAGTAACGAATAACACAAGTGAAATACTGATCTCATGTTCGTTCATCATTAATGAATAGTGACGCATCAGCAATTACTATATTTGTTACTATATCTGTCAATTCTGTGAATCTTTGTGAACTACTAAGCAACCACTGAAGGGACGAGTAATGAATAACAAGTGAAATACTGTCATGTTTGTTCATCATTAATGAGGTGTCTGTCATCTCAAGTAGCAGCTAAATGTATTCATGATATGTAAATCAGTACTACATGAGTTATTACTATGTATCCGTGCCCCCTAAAGTAAAGTGTTACTGAATAAGCGTTTGGAAGATGGATGGAATTTTCACAGGATGATGTTCTAACTGACAACTGCCGTTATCGCTTCACAGAAATACCCAACACCTTTCAAGAGTACAATATTAATGTTTGGCCATTTTCACTCATTTCCTCAAGAGAAACAGCTTTTATTTATTTATTTATTTGCCAAAATCAGTATTACACAAAATAGTGTGTAATACAAAATAGTGTGTAATACAAAATAGTGTGTAATACAAAATAGTGTAATATGCCATATCTGAATTTCTTTAGTTTTACTGACTACACCTTCCTATTAGCCGTCTGTGCAAGAACCAGATTTCTGCCATTATATACAGTATTAACCATATAGCTTATTTAATCTCCGAATGCTAATTAAGTTGATTAAAGTACCTTGGCAGGTAACAAGATACCACAGTGCACGTTGGCCCCGTTTACGCTTTCAGATGCATCATGGGAGATCAGATCGCCAGTGGACACCCAAAACACATCGCCGCTTACACCTGTGTCTAACCCGGGTCTCCAAGGTGTCCAGCCGACCACGTGTTCAGATTTCATTAGTCTGCGTCACTTAGAAGGTCAAATGGCCCCCCGCACAGATATTGAGCATTAGTGGCCGCAATAGTGTTTACACTACAAAGGCTATGCGGTGAAATGCGTCCCAGACCACATCAGCACGTGGTTACAGTGACTGGATCTCAGTGCATCTTGCTGGCCGTTTGCACTTATTTAGTGCTGTGACCCGATGGCCCAAGATGCATTTTAAAACCAAGTGTAAACAAGGAGGTCATTGCAGGTCACACCTCACGCGAAAACAAGTGACTCCTGATAATCATTCTTATGTTAGGCTCCGTGTTCTTGTCAGATTGCAACATAGCTTCAATGAAAATCCAGCGGAGCTGTATAAACCTTCCAAAGCTTCTTCTTATCAGCAGTAACTTTAGGTCTTGAGCGCTGTAATGCGCGGGCTCACCCCGGGGTGCTAGGGACCTCCACCTCCTCCGCAGCCAGCCTCATTAATAACATTTTAAGCAAACTGCCTCTCTGGTTGACAACTTTTACCACTGCACCCCCCCCCCCCCACTGCTGGTTGACAGCTACACCATTGTAGAAAATAGTAGGGGGGCTCAGACAATTCAAATAGCCCAGGGGGATCTGACCATGTTAATGTGCTTCTGCTTTTGTAATAGCAGCAATCCCAAAATGCACGTCAAACCTAATAGAGGTCCTTATGGTACCACGTGAGCTCTGTAAGACGTACTGCAATCTGCTGTGCGTCAGTGTGTATAATAGAAGCTTTAGGAATTTTATGGAAATGAAATCTGAGGATAAATGACTCTGTCCCGCTGCAGGCACATACCTGAGATATATTTCTGTTTCCCGGCCTAAAGGGCTGTCAGTAAGTGGCATGGTCAGTTTGGCCCACATTCTTCTCTTCCTTGGGTTCCAGCTTTCTTTCAGTGCCCAGTGCTGTTCGCACAGGATGCACGGTCTTTGCCATTGACCCCAGACCCATAACCTACACCGGTGATGGGAATATCCTGCGTGCATCTGCTCCGGACTGTAGTTTAACAGCCTTCAAGAACTTCCTATCTTCAAAGGGCACGAACTCAATAAGTAATAAGGTTGTAATTGCATCATTGAAGTTATATGGATGATTTTATATGGCATTCATACTGAGATGTAGAAAAGACAGTTGTTGTGTTATACTCTTATGTGTGGTTTATGTAACTTCTGTGAATTCCATTTTCATACCCTCATATATTGTTTTTGTGCATTTCTTAATTTTTTTTAGTAACATGACCTCTTCACTTCCGGTCCATTATTATAGAAAAACCTAATATGTATGGTATATTTGATGTAGTTCTTGATTTTATGTACGGGAAATGAAGTGGATTTGGAATCCTTGTCGCATAATGGGTAGACTGAAGGTTACTGATTCATGTTCTGTGAGGGACTCTTATAAAATACCCCCCAGCAAAGCATTTAACCTGCTTCACAAAATATACAGCTATGCAACATTATTTGTTGCTTTATATAAAAATAACAGTGAAGCAAATAAAGCTGGATACTAAATTTCTGCCTTGGATAATTTGTGGTACAGTATATAAACATACCTATTTTTATATATATCTCCACCCAGCCATCTTTCTACGGCTCACGCTTCCGCCCTCTGCTCCATAGGGTCTGTGTCACTCTGTCACAGTATACAGCATGTATTTCATTCATCCATCCACCCATTTTCTGTAACCAGTCCTGGGTTTTAGTCAGCCTAAACTAAAATGCCCCCCTTTCCGTAGCTGTTGATTAAACCAGCTCAGTGGTTGGGAGGGTATTTGGCCCATTTCTCTGTGCAAACATTCATTTCATGAATTTCTTTGGAATGTCTTCTTTGAAGTGCTCCCTTCAGTGCACGTCGCGGCATTTCAATAGCATTGAGGTCCGGACTCTGACTTGGTCATTGTCAAATATGAAATTTCTTCTGTTTGACCCACAATGTTGTTGATTTACTTCAGTGTATTGGCTCTATCTCATGTAGCATTACCCAACTTTTTCAGTTTTACATCATAGAGACACGGCCTGACAGTTTCCTGGTAGAACTTGGAATTCACTGGTCTCTCAATGACTGTAAGCCATCCAGAGCCCGAGGCAGCAAAGCAGCCCGTCATCATTGCCCTCCCTCCAGCCTGGTTCACAGCTGGGATGGGATTTTGGTGTTGGCATGCATTATTTTGTGTTCTCCAGACACAACTGGAGAAACGTTTGTTTCATAAGTCCACCGATCGCTGTTCCAGTAGACTGTGGAACATCCGAGTGGTCTTTAGCAAGCTTGACAGGCTGCAGTGTTCATTGTTTGAGAGTGCTGGTTCTCTTTGTGGTAAGCCCCTAGGAACATAAATTCCCGTTGAGAGTTGTTCTTATTCAGATTCAGATTCAGATTCAGCTGTCTCCCTGGAGTTCCTTTTAACTTGTCTGAGTACTTTACAGCACTGCTACTTGTAGGAAGAGTAGCAATAGTGCTGAATTTCCTCTGTTCCTCTGTAAACTATCTCCCTGCCTGAAGACCGATGGAGGCCAAAGTCTTTAGAAATCTTTTTGTAAACCTTCTATTCTTGTAATCTTCAACAGCTTTTTCTCCAGATCAGGTTATATTGAACAGAATTCTTTTATGAAGAAAAAGATGTGAGTCTTTTTTTTATAAGAAATGGCAGGTGAGAGCAACAAATGAACTGATTGGAGCACCTCTTTATCCAGGCCATCACCCTAGGGCATTTTGTGGCTCAGCGGGCTAAGCCTCTGTACCTGTGATCAGAAGGTCACTGGCCAATGACCCTGGCCTTGGCAAAATACTCACATGTCCATGAGCCCTTAAGAAAGGGCCTTAACCCCAAGCTCCATATGCTCCGTAGGTGTCAAGATCGCTGCCCGTCTGACCCTCTCCCATGTGTCTTGTCACCATTTGGACAGCAGGTGTCGCTGGCCATACTGTTCCCCCATCTGTCTTATAGCCCCTCAGTCTGTAGTGTGTTTTCCTATTCCCCAGGCAGCTGCGTGACTGAGAAGTTGGCCATCATCACTCCTTTTGTTGTGGATTGCAGTTTTTTTTGTTGTTTAACATTTATTATTTTATATATTCTCTTGGTTTATTACATGTACATATTCTAGTTACAGTGCCTTGTGTTTGCTCCCTGCTGTCTGGTTGGATTATGTTCCGTTTTCCTTGTTTTAGTTTATCTTGGTGTTTTTACCTGCTGTATCTGTTAATTGACCTCACCTGCTCCTTGTTGCCCCTAGTTCCTTTTAGCCCACAACTGCCCCTTGTTAGTCGTTGTTTTCGATTTATGTAGGTGTCTGCCTTTGTTCATTTCCTCACTCAGTCATTGTAGTTGTTCTCTGTGTTGTAGCTATGGTTGTCTAACAGGCTAGTTCCCTGTTTCCTAGTTGCATTGCTGTGTGACTATAGTTAGTTCTTATTTTTCCTGTTTTGTTTTTGACTCCCCATGGTCGTTTTATTTTGTGGTTACTCATTTTGTGTTCTGTTTTGTTGATAAAGTCCTCTGTTTGCTGTGAGCCGCCTCTTGGATCTCCCTCTTTTCCCTCTTTCAGAGGTGGGTTATCCCTCGCTCTGATCCCCAAGCCGGCCCCCGTCTGTGTGTCCTAGGGGCTGCAGGATGGGGGTAGCTGAAAACAGAATTTCCCCACAGGAATTAATAAAGTATCATCATTAAACCATTTCAACAATGACCTTGATTTTAAACCGTCTGTTCAATGAAGATACAGCAATGTAAATTATTGTGCATGTTTTATTTTTATTAAATATAATTCTTTATTATTATTATAATTATTATTATTATTGTGCTTTAGGTGAAGGTCAGATTACATACTAGGAGCCATTCATATATCAATCCAGATATATCTTATCTTTTATCGATGTGCTTAAAATGAGAAACGTAGTGGTAGATCTGAAATCAGCCATAACTAATTTGAACTGGGCTCCAGAAAATGCAGAGGACCTGGGAGTGTTTAAGTATGGAGGACTGCTTAATTGTGGCTGCAGGCAGCAGAGCTGCTTTCTGCTTTGAAGAGCAACAGCTTTAGATCTCTTTGTCCAGATAGTCTGTGGGTTCCGAAGAGCCAGCATAGCAGTAGGCTGTGTACCTAAAACCCCGTAGGACAACTGGGCTCCTCAGCAACCCACAAGACAGGCCCCCTAGGATGGCTGCCTCGTTTAGGTCATAGGCTGCAGTAGCAGTAGAGGTTTGGGAGTTCTGAAAGCATCCTTTGCGAGAGGAAAAAGGAAATTGGGATTGTAATGCTCAGTGTAGTTTAAATCCTGTGTTCACCCTCTGCCTGTGCCACGTTTGAAGTTGAGGCCAAAACCCAAAATCTTTCATTTTCCCAAGGATTGCTTTACAGCCAAGACTAATACCGCATTGAGCCAACCCGTCATTGAAATATGATTATTTTCCATACCGTTTGAACAAAAAGCACAGCTGTGAAAGGAAACATCTAGTATAATGAAAGCATTATTACAAATAAACAGTCCAGCACAGAACAAAGAAATAAAGAAGTGGCTTCTGATGAAAGTCATTAATATTCTCTTCTTCGGCAAGTAAAAGTCCTGAAATCACACAGATGCACACATGCCTCCAGGGATGGGGGTATGATTCCTATTGCTGCTCTGTTTATGTGGCACTTGTGTTTTTCACTGTGTTGCAGGGTTACCTCTGAGTACTCCAGATTCCTCTGAGTACTCCAGTTTCCTCTGAGTACTCCAGTTTCCACAGGGTTTCCTATGAGTACACCAGGTTCTTCCTGCAGTCAGATTAATTGGTGTTTCTAAATTGCCTGTTTTGCATGTGTATGTGAATGTCATTTAATAGATTGGCATTACATCCCATCCTGGATGTACCTATGTCTTGAGCCCTATGCTACCTGTATCTACCCCCCCCCCCCGCCCCCCATGATCCTGTACAATATTAGCAGTATAAAATATTTGAAAGTGATCGTTGAAGAAGTGGAGAGTGTTGATGTACATTTTCAGTAGTGTAATTGGGCCACCATCAGTGAGAACTTGAGTAAAGTTTCTACAAGGGGATAATATTTATTCTGCTTACAAAAACAAGCATGACAGTACAATGCAAATAGAATAAAATAAGAGGAAACCCCAGGGATGCATTCGAGACTCCCCAATTACGCTGCCATTCTTATTAAAACAATGAACTCCAAGCTGTGTTTGGGGCGGAATTTACAAAATATTAAAATGATTTAGGTTCTACTCTCAGACTTTGTCTGTGGAAGATGCTACAACTGGTGTGACATTGTGGGATTAGTTAGCATTCATATCACTGTTTTCTGGCCTGTTTCTCATCAGACTGGTGAAACGCTGTGTGCTTTGAAGACGAAAGGGAACACAGCAGTAGCAGCAGCGTCTTTCTGAGTGACACGGGTGTAACTGCATTGCAGCTTCACTGAAATGAGAATCATAAGGAAATATCAAAATCACACATGTATCCTCTGCAGCGAATGAATTCCACATTCATATTTATAATTCAGCTGCATGGTAATATTTCGCTGTCGACTGTAATGATTTGCAATCAGTTTAAGCCCACTAGACATATTAATAGCATGAAAGATGAGCAATAAAACCATATATCAGCAGTGACATTTTCACCCATCACTTGGAAAGTGATGAAAAATAAGTAAATATGTATCCAGCACATGGGCAGAGGAGTCACAGGGCGTGACAAGGGAACCAGGTACTAATGGAAGCTTGGAGAGGTGTGTGGCTCTGCAAGTTAGGACGCTGTACCCGGGGTCAGAAGGTTGTTGGTTCAAATCCTGTTGCTGGCAGAGGAATGTCTCTATTGGGTCCTTAGGCAACCCATTTAACCCCCAATTACTCCAGGGACTGGCTGACCTTGCTTCCTCAATTGGATGTTGCTCTGGATAGAAGCATCTGCTATGTAAAGATGTCCAAAGCCCTCCTTGAGATGACATTGGTGATTTTCCTATGAGCTGCTGTAAATGACAGCGTGAGCCAGAAGTAATTTAGACAACTCTTCCTTGCGTTTCCATTGATGCTGTGTGCAGACCAAAAGGCATGACCTTAGAAGGATATAGCCCCGTTGGGACTCCAGAATGGGGTCAACTGTTCAGACAGTCCAGAAAAGAACACCGTAGTTGACGGTGAGGACCACGACTCGTAAAAGTGGCTTTAGACAAACCATGGCTGCCATGCTATTCTGCTGAGCCAGGCCTTCTGCCCGTTCAACCAACCTGGGGCATAAGACATGAGTGAAAGAACAAAAATGTTTGGGAAATGTTTCAAAATATCTGTGTGGAGAAACCCTGCACATGCAGATATTGTAAAATGACGTTGCGGTAGCAGCAGTACTAGTCTGAAGTCTTTGCCATATATCAAACATGAACAAGACCACAAGTTTCTCAAAACACGGTTCTCTACCACCCCAGACTTATGACAGGTGACGTTTTATTAACCAGCCTTTGTAGTGAGCATTTATACCTCCTTCTCTGACAGCCGAGAAGCTTGACAGTGTTTAAATAAAAGATTTTCTCTCACTGATGTGAATCATTCCAGTAAACAAACAACAGAGACAGGCCCTTTTAACTTTCCTCAACACAGTGCCACATGAATCCGGAGGTCATGTTAGATCTGCCAGCAGAAACAACTGCAAATAATAACTAGAACAGAGAGATGCTGTATATTATAAGCAGAACGTTTTCTTGTACAACTATTCATCATTTTTGCTTGAAACAAGTTTTTGAAGAAATGCAATTGAAGGCTCAAGGGATTGGCTGACATATATTTTAAAGAATTTTTTATTCCCAGGAGACATATTGTGACAGAGAATTTCACAATATAAATGTGAAGCATGTCAACTAAACCTAATCTCGTATTGCTAGATGTTAGCTTTAAAAGAAAAGTTAAGGTTAGCTCTTTACAACCCAGCTGAATTTGAATAAAAATAGCCCACAGTCTTTCTAGGAAACTTATTTCTTGGTAGTTGATATGCTAGATGTCTTGTCGGTGCGCATATTAAACAACAATATTATAGAGGGGCTAATTTAACTCTAAAGCAGCAACACAAATAATCTCTTTGCTGATGTTTATCTAACCAGTCCATTTTGCAGAAATGAACATTGTGACATAAAGTCCGTTTTAGTAAGCTCTGTTTATCTTGGACGTAAATGATATGAGTGATGGTGCAGTAGGTGACTTTGAAGAATGCTTTTTTGCAGGACACCCTAATTAAAAAAATGGTGTAATCAGTGGGCTACAACATCTTAAACTTAGGTCAGGTAACTGCTGATAAATTAAATGTCACTGCAGCTTATCTATTCCATGGCTTTATGATTAGCTAGCTAAGCTTGATGTGCTTTTTACATTGACTGCATTATACCTGTGGCGTCATGAAAATGTGGGTTTTTTTGTGTGTAGAGAAATGAGCCCATTATCTATTTTGACAGAATGATGATTGTTTGTATGGATTCTCTACGTCGGCACTTGGTGCCTGTTCCTGAAAGGGTCCCTTTAAGTATTACATTATTAGATAGTACATGCAGGAACCAAGGTCGACAATGCAAGGTCCTGCAGTGAAGAATATACTATGACTAAGAAATACTCACACATGAGCATGTGACTCACCGGGTTGTCTGTTTTTTTTTTTTTCATTTGAGTTTTTCGTACTTCCTTCTTATGGAAAGGAATGAGCAAAGGCTCTCTGAGAACCCCGACTTCCCAAGGTACCATTAACCTTCTAGAGGAAAACATCTGCTTCTGTTTTTGGTGGCAGGGTCAAAGATCAGGATGAGCTTGGGCCTCCTGAAAATGACTCTCCAGGTGATTTTTCACAGAGTCTTTTCATTTCATGGTCAGGAACAGAAGTGTGAACTGCAGCAAAAAAAAAAAAAAGCTGCTCATGTGTAAAAACAAAAAGTATGTATGGTGTTTCACATACCAGCCTCCAGGGGGCCTTTAAAAATGATTCCGTTTCCCTGACGCTCTGTTTTTAACGTTTATTCCATATGCTGCAGTACTAACTCATGTACTCCTGTAGAGCGACTGAGATGAATTTTAAAGAATTTCAAATTCCTTTGAAATTTCAGAATAATCCCTCTGCCCCATCACAGAGTGAATCTCCTTGCAGCCTTAACTTTTCTTGCTGTTATGATATTTGTAGGGTGGCAAATTTGAGGAGTGACAAAAGAACCAAAACCTCCCCACTGCACCACCTTAGGTGAGTATTTCAAGTTAAATACAACAGACTGGATTAATAATGGCTGACTGTTTATATTTACTATTATATGGCTATTTACACACACACAAGACATGCCGGGATACACAGATTTCACCAGCGCTACAATATATTTCATGTGATGCATATGGTTTCAGAATGCAATCTACTGAGTTGTAATTGTGCTGACTGTGATTTCACTATTAAACACCAGTTAAGCAAAGCTGCACTATCCTGCCCATTATTTTGGCGAATGGCCCCAAATACACCTTTGTGCAAATTAATCGAAACAAGTTGTCGTGTCTATATGCAGATGGAATGAGACGGACATCAGTTACCTGAATTCATACTTATCACCTTGGGTCCGGATTTAGGACCTGGTGGACTGATATAAAATTGTATGGGAATAACCCAGGATGGGGCACCAATCCATTGCAGGGCACACACACCATTCATGCCTATGGGGAATTTGGTACCTCCAGTTATGTTTAGCATGTTTTTGCACTGTGGGGGAAAACCAGGAACCTAGAGGAAACCCCATGATGACATGGGGAGGTGCCTGAACCCCAGAGAATTAACTTGAAACATACATGGATGGCTGAAGCACAGTTATACCACCCAGCCCTAACCCCACCCGAACAGGCCTGCCAGTCTGTGGGCACAGTGCCTTCTCTGTCCATCCACTCAGCCCTAACCCCACCCGAACAGGCCTGCCAGTCTGTGGGCACAGTGCCTTCTCTGTCCATCCACTCAGCCCTAACCCCACCCGAACAGGCCTGCCAGTCTGTGGGCACAGTGCCTTCTCTGTCCATCCACTCAGCCCTAACCCCACCCGAACAGGCCTGCCAGTCTGTGGGCACAGTGCCTTCTCTGTCCATCCACTCAGCCCTAACCCCACCCGAACAGGCCTGCCAGTCTGTGGGCACAGTGCCTCCTCTCTCCATCCACTCAGTGTACTCTCTGCCCTGTTGACTGTGCAAACCAGCAGGTCCCAGGCCACTGCATGCATGTCTGTGTAACAACTTGTTTCAATTAATTTGCACAAGGGTGCATATTACAAATGGCAACAAGGATTATACAAGGACATGCATGAAGGTTCACAGCAGCCAGATAAGGAAGGAATCAGGTGTAATATATAACTACTGGCAGAAGAAAAGCAAGTTGGAGAAGTTGGACAAGTTGACTAATTCAAAGAGTCACAGGAGGATTTTGGAAATTATGTTAAGCTTTTGGAGCAGCGAACATGGACGGTTGCAGATAACATCAAGGAAGATTAAAAACCATGTGTGTTTCTCTTTGTAATGGATTCTGAGACTTACAAACTATTGAGAAATCTAATCTCAGTATACCTAATGGTATGAGGAATGGAAGCATGTTTTGCTAGCTCATTACACCCCAAGGCGTGGATCGCTGCAAAGAGGTTTAGTTTCAAGTGATGCCTACAAAAGTAGGGACAGGTTGTGAGTGATTGTGTTGTGGCTTTGAGACAACAATCAACTTGGCAGAGACATTTGGAGAACAGTTTGTAACAGTTCTACGCTTGGAATCTACACAGCTAAAGTTGCTAGCTCAGGAGGATTTGACTTTCACAAAGGCATATGAGCCAGCTCAGCCCGTGGAGTTAGAATCAAAAGATACAAGGGACCTTTGGGGAATGGCAAGGAGACATAACGGATAAATGTGGTAAATGATGAGGGAGAGAAAAAGGGCAGTTTTAAGAGACAATTCCAAGAATATGTGCACTATACGGCCAAAAGTTTGTGGACACCAGCTTGTTAAACATCTCATTCTGAAACCAAGAATATCAATCAGGGCTGTCACTTTTGATTATTTCAATAACTGAGTAATCTACTAAATACTAAATATGTATTTTACATAAGTTTATGTGCTATAAAGGTTTGTTTACACCAGTATCACCCCCAAACACGTGAGTAATGCATTGTGCTGTGATGTTACAACGGCTTCAGTTCTATTATAATCTTATGGGACGACCATCGTAAATGCGGTCTGTCATTCACTGAAATGTCGTTATGGAGCACATGATAGTGTACTGGGTTCAAACCATCAATGAGCTGTGTTTAGACATTTTTACTCAGTCATAGGAAACAAAACTTAGCAAGTTTTGCAAATTTAATGATGATTCTTTTTCAACATTATCTAGTAGGCCTATATGTAAAAAAAAAATGTTTAAAGTTTATTGTTACTGCTTGTACATGAGCTCAGCATGTGCTCTATGCTCTCCGAGACAATCACTATCATTCTCTTTCTTGCTGACGTACTCGCTCGCAGACCGTGTGGCACGTTGTGAGAAATTAAGCATAAATGAGTGAAGAGGAGAAAAGCGAACAAGAACTGTTCATGGAAAGAGATTCGTCTTCTGCAGTGAGTGTATCGGCACTGCTTTGTGTCTGCTGACGCCACTGTAAGGCTGCTTGCCGCACTGGACTCACATGGCAGAAGCCGTCAACTCGGCTCCGATGAGACTGTGCAGAGGCCATCAGACCAACCGATCAGTGGGCTCATCTCAACCCCCAATGAACGAGAAACAGCCCCTAGATGCGCAGATCATAAACCCATCCCACCACCCTCCCTTCCTGCTGCCCTGCTCCTGTTCCAGGTCCCAAATGATCACACACAAAGCCAAAATGGGAAAAGCGTTGTCTGTTAATGTAATCGATATACATACTCATGCTTGGTCTCATTTGAATGGTCTCAGTGTGACCGATATAATGGTTTCAGTCTTAAACTAATATATTGTAATATTATGAAGATTTAGAGAATGTGAGAAATCTTGCCTTGTTCAAAAGCTCTGCCCCCTCAGTCATCAAAAGACTCTAATGACCCCATCATAAACATTCCAAGTGACCATTGACTTGAGAAGGTATCTGCCCAGTGACTTATTAGTATACCCTGAAGGCGATCACAAAGATATCACATCCTAGAACTCTTAAGTAAACAATAACCATGGCATCTGGTCAGAGTTTGGTGAATCACCATCTTCAAAGAAAACCCATTGTTTGGTTTGGTGTTTAAGGAAGGGTCCAGGAGACAGTCAGGGGGACATTCTATAGCTAGAGCCCCCACATGCTAAGTGTGATTAGCTTACTCACATGTATTTGCCTTTAGTTAGGAGGCACTCTATAATCACAGCTCCCACATTGTGCTGCGCAATTAGCATCTGTATTCAGATCTGTCTTACAACTACCATGTTCATCTTCTCCTGGGCTGTGTGACACTTTATACTGTCTTGTAGGTGCATAATGTAGTTATGTTGGTCTCTGTGTTGTGGTTATGACTGACAATGGATGTATGCTGTCTTACCCAGCTAATAAATTATGCTTTAATTACTTCAGTGTACGTTCAGCCTGTCATTTGAATGAGTTAGATATTAGAAATTAGTTAGACTGACTTCAGACTGTCCCTGAGCTGAGGTGACCAAACACACCATCTTGTTGTATCACCCAGATATACTGCTTCTAGGTATCCCTGAGCTAGACAGACCAAACAAGCCAATAACTTAAGGGTTTGCACCTGCCCCACAGTCCCTGCACCAAGATTATGCTGAATGTAGGTAATCGAGTGATAGGGATCGACACGCATCGATCGAAGGCAGATTCCACACATCATTACTGCCAGGATGAGCGCAGCTAGTAAACTAGCTAGAAGTACTTACTAGAAGTAATCAGGACAGTCCTGATTTTACCAGTTAGGGTATTCTAACTCAAGCCCTAAAGTACTTAAATTGGAGTCAGATGTAATTTGGTTTTTCCTAAAACAGTAAGTAACTTTTCAGGAATGCTTAGAAGGACCTACGCACATTCAGAGCCCTCAGCTGTCCAATCGGATTCCGTCATTGGGCCAGTGGGCGGCTCCCTACACCACAAACTTGTTTGACAGATTCTGTTGGTAGATAATAAGTTCCATGTGGCTATATAGTTAGTTTTCAGCTCCTAAACATCACAGAAACTTCAAATCTCACAGTGTGAACTATTTCCAGTATCATTCAGTCCTACTTAAAATACACAATATGTGCACAAAAAAAAATCATTGATTTTTAAATATTAAGCATATTAAACATAGTGCAACCTGTTTTTGTTCTATTATTCCTCATTGTGGTCAGCACTCTGAAACTTTATTATATTCATGGGAAAATCAATAATATTATATTATGTAAGATGATGTGGCTAAGCGACAAGCTAATCTTTGTTTTAGGTGATTGTTTTGACATGCAGGAGTCACAGAAAGTAAATTAAACAAAGTAATTTAAGTCAAAGTGATGACAAAGACCAAGAGAGTCCGTCAAACCTACTGTAAATGTCTTCTTTTAAGATGTATCTGCGTTGCAGTCGTGTGGTGGTGATCTTTAAGTTCTGCTTTAGAATACTGACAGACGAGTGCATTTTCATTCACTTTTAATGTGAAGTGCTTCCACACAAATGATACGTTCACTCGTTTGGACTCTCATCCACTATGCCTCATCTTCCTTCCATCATATTGCTGAGTAATCGAGAAGGAAAATTTTATATATGCTTTTTAATAATCGAGCAATGGAGTTTAATAGAATAATCACGACAGCTCTAATTTAAATATGAATATCGGCCCATTTTTGCTATAATAGCCTATGCTCTTCTGGAAAGGCTGTCCATTAGATGTTAGAACATTGCTGGTGGGATCTGCTGCCATTCGGGTTGGATATTGATGTTGGGTTATTAGGTCCCTTTCTGTGAGCTTGTGTGGCCTACCACTTTATAACTGAACTTACTCCCAGACCTTCACAATCACTTCCTTTGTGGTTGATCAGGACAACTCTTAAAGGGCAGAAATGTGGTGAGCCGATTGGTGTGATGTGGCAGAAAGCACTCAACTCATGTTTGCAGATTCAAAAGCAAGAGGTTGGGCCAATGAACAAAGCCCTCAATTCCAATCGCTCCAGGTCCGGGTTGATCCTACTTTCTGAAGTATATGTTACTGCTTAAAAGTGCCTGCTAAATAAATATAATGTAAATCATTGTTTCTGAATTGGTGGGTTGTGAGCCATTCATTTTTATTGGATTGTAGAGTGGTTAAAAAAAATAGATTTTATTTTCTACACTGTAAAAAAAAATAATGGAAAAAATTTAAAATGTAAAGGCAACATGCTGCACTAAGACTTTTTCATTTTCTCAGTAAAGTACAAATGTTAAGTCAGCATGATGAATAAATATTTTATCATTCTCCCAACCACTGCTATTATTGTTTTTATTAAGATCGATTTCTTTGTCCGTCTTGGATTTCTTGACAGAATTCTTGTTCAACAAAGTGACTTTTCCATAACCATGCGCCTAATACAGTGGAAACCGTTTATAGTGATCACACTTATATGGATCTTATATGGATCAAAAAGCTTGGGAAAGAATCATTCCTGGACAAATACTGCTTGAATAATTCCCCTATAGTAATCAAATAGTCCGCTAGCAGTATTCATTTTGGGTCTTTTTAAACGTGACAACATATGGAAAAAAATTAAACCGTGGTATTTTTTTACACTACTTTGATCACCCAACTTTGCCTTGCTTCTGGCTTAGCTGCCTGCTACGTTCACAGAAACCTTGACAGGAAAAGGAAAGTCATTTTCTCTCAGTGAAAAGTATAGACTCATTCAAGCTTATGCTAAGCTGCCAAAAACAAGTCACCGAGATGCAGCAGCAAAACTACAACAAGTGCTTTGAGACCATGTAACATTGTGAAAATGCCCTATGTAAATAAAATTGAATTGATTGTTATGTACTATATTGCACTATATAGCATATTTGAATTATACATAATTCACAAATTTACTTTGTACAGTACTGTAATTTGAAAAGCATTTGAAACAGCTGTACTGTATATTGAAATCATCAGTATCCATCTATCCATTTTCCGCCACTTATCCGGGGTTGGGTCGCGGGGACAGCAGACTAAGCAAGGATACCCAGACCTCTTTCTCAACATTGGACATGTCTGAAACAAAGCAGCGACTCTACTTTGAGCTCCTCCTGGATGTCCAAGCTCCTCACCCCATCTCTAAGACTAAGCCCAGCCACCCTTGGCCACTTGCATCCATGATCTCATTCTTCAGGCCACTAGCTCATAACCATAGGTGAGGGTAGGAATGTCAATCGACCTGTAAATTGAGAGCTTTGCCTTCTGGCTCAGAACGGTACAGGATCTGCATTACGTTGCACTGATCCATCTGTTGATCTCCTGTTTCCTTCTTCCCTCACTGGTGAACAAGACGCAGAGATCAGCTGCACAGGTACAGTATGTAGAAACAGAGGTTGATTCAGAGCTGTTAGGGGTGAATACAGTTCACAGTACTTCTACTGGACGGAAGGACGTCACCATGAAGTTTGTTTTGGATGATAAGGATGTGGACATGCATGAGGACAAATGGAATGCTGTTTCATCAGAAGAATGTTATCAGAAATAATAATAGATGTCTCAAACACAACTGAAGAAAACAGAGATGCATTTGATTACTTACTGAAAAGTCCCTTTGTCATGGTGTGTGAATTTACTAGGCAGCATGTGGAACAGAAACTGACTTTACCGAACAGAAAATGACTTTACCGATGGGCTGAAATGATCCTAAACCAATCAAAGACAAAACCTTGACTTGTTGGTCTACACCTATTTTTGGGAGAAAGAACAAGTTTGAATTTCAGAGGAGAGGAAATGAAACATTTTGAGGGCACTATTGATTTGTGCCATTGTAAATCTTGAAGACCAAAAAGAAGACAAAACATTCTACGTCTATGGTTGATAGGAGTAAACATCAACTTGACAGCTGCTGGTAATAATAAAAGTTTTGTGTGAGGCAACAAACAATGTTAGGTAGATGCTATCTGTGCTTCTTTATAATTGCAGTGGCCAATAAGATATTAACAAGAGACGTCCCCGAAGGAGGCCAGGAGGAGCTTTGAATAGCCTCCTAGCCAGCAGAATCGTGACGTGTGTGAGTAGAAAGGGCACTGGTCCTATCAAGGAGGAGCCTACCGCTGTTTGAAGCTTCCTGTTCAGAGGCCCACAGAGAAAAGTAGATCGAGATGTTTCAGGAAAAAGATGCCTAAAGCTCTGTCACAACAAGGCAAATCATCTTGCTTATTGGCAGGTAGCGGTCCCACCGAAACAGGGAAAATGCTTGCCAATATGCAGCAGAACACTCAGAGTTCGCTCGGCGAATGGGGCAGCGTGGCGGCTGGAATGCCTAATTCCGATGACGGAACTGGAATGTTGATCGCGGGGTTGAAAGCCTCGCAAGGAACTGCCGTGATCCTCCCTGTCATCATCAGGATAATGGTAGAACAGTCTGGAATCTGCTGGCGGCAGATATGAGTATCTTCAGAGAGAGATGCTCTCTCCCCTCTTTCCGTCCCTCCCCCCTCACTGAAAACCCAACAGGCAGACACTCAGACCAATATTCTGAACCCCTGTGGTTATCATTGATAAAAAAAAAAACAGCCTGTAAGTCCACCAGGAGTTTTTCAGATTGCAAGAGGTTCACTTCCTTAGAGGGGGAGATTAAGGAGGGAAAGAGTAGGCTAGAAGTGTTGACTGGTGCCGGCCCAGAGGTCAAAGGCCAACCACTGCTATTCAGATCATCCAGTGCAGTATAAATATGCACAGGACATACTCCTGAATACAGCACTTGGCAAAACACAAAGACTAAAAACACACAGTCATCATTCTATTTTCTATCTTTTAATAGTAGAAGTGTTTAATTTGAGTTGATACACACATACCCACACACACACACAACAAGAAAACATTTAATTTGAGGGGTTGGGAAATATATTCATGAAAAAAATGTAAGACTTATTAAAAAGTGACAGATGCAAAAAACGATAGAGGATCAATTTTCACAAAGGGTGGGTGCTTGTGATAAAATGTTACATATTCAGCAATGTGATAACATAAGCAAGTCTTTTAAAATGCAGTTGACTGTCTTTATGAACGCAGAATTATTGTTGCATCAAATGAATTTGTTTTTTTGTCAGAAAGAAGCTAAAGTGCTCCGTCAGATGGATGTCTGGCTTCTGTAAACTTTTCACTATGTGAAATATTTGCAAAATATTTGCAGATGCATTAGAAAGTGGAGTCTTAAATTCTGAGGACAGACACTGTCCTCCCTTCAATAATGTCTACTTTGTTCCATTCATTATTGAGCCTAAAATCCTGAGGACAGACACTGTCCTCCCTTCAATAATGTCTACTTTGTTCCATTCATTATTGAGCCTAAAATTCTGAGGACAGACATTGTCCTCCCTTCAATAATGTCCATTTTGTTCCATTCATTAGTGAGCCTAAAATTTATGGACAGACACTGTCCTCCCTTCAATAATGTCTACTTTGTTCCATTCATTATTGAGCCTAAAATCCTGAGGACAGACACTGTCCTCCCTTCAATAATGTTCACTTTGTTCCATTCAGTTTTATGAGTCATGCCTCACTTATATCCCAAGTGTATTAAACCTCTTGGCCAGTTTTCTGAGTTACATCCAAGGGTTTTCACTTCAAATTCACCAGGATTTACAGTGTAGAAACGTTTCTGCCAAATGGTGGAACATGATAAATCACACAAATAATTCTCAAATCCTAAGGATTATAAATAGCTGCTTTTACTACTATTGACCTCAAAGGCTTTTCAAATGATTAATGTGTTGTGAAATCTCTGGACAACATCCAAAAACAACATGAAATATACCAAAGGGAGAAGCTCAGCCATGGAGATTCTCTGAGTCATAACAACCTAAAACTGTGCTGGAAGAATGTAGTACAGGGTACCACATCTGTGAAGTTGAATAGCAACCGGAAAGCTTTGTGTTCTGTACATTCAGGTGGTAAGCCACATGTATTAAGGGAGAACATGTTTTTTGCTGATCTGTACAGCTGTTATTCACAAACATCCCCCCCCCCACACACACACAAACACAGAATGATATTTTTGCAGTAACATTAGATTCAGACTGATTTAATAGATCCTGAATCTATAATCTGCCAGGTCAAAAGCCACTTTTTGCTGGTTGAATATTATGCACAGCAGATTTTTCCTTGCAATATATTTTTTCCCACGGACACTATTCCCTGCAGCATAATTACTGAAAAAAATGAAAATGCTCCAAATAAAATATTATTGCAAAACTTGGAAAATAATGCTTTTTATGCTGGAATGAATAGTAACAACAAGACAATTATTGTATATACAGTGTCTGTAGCTAGTAAAGTAGAAATGTGTATCTGCCAGAGTGAATGTCTTATTGCTTATGCAATTCAGCATTTGAGAACATGAATAATCAATCAGCTATATCTTGCACATTCCTATTAAAGACAAATAAATGAAGTGATGATTTAATGCCTATCTATGCACAGAACACTGTTCTGAGGCTGACAGCATTTCCATTTCAGATTAGGGCTCCTCAGTGCTAAAGTAGACCCTGTATCCTTTTCTGTTCAGGCCGAGTTTCATTATGCTTGATTGAGTTATTGATTAAGTAACTTTCAATGTCAAGTCTCCTTACAATGGACACTGTTAGGGAGATGCTATAATAAAAAAGTTGTACACTTGATACAGTGAAAAGAGAAGTAACAATAATTAAATATTTTCTCCTGATATTGTTTAATAGTGCTCATTATTTAAATGAATACATAATTATGAAACTTGTTTTTATCCTTAATGAATAATTTTGGCCTTGGTACTACAACAGGTACTGTCCATTCAGTTGAGCCGAGCTTACTTCTGCCTGCATTATGAATGCTTGAAGTCTGGGCTCAGCTACTCCTCACCGAGCTGCATGGAATCAGCACAGGAGACAGAAAGATGCTGTCACGCTGGCAACGGACCTCAGCGGCTCAGTCGCAAACATGTGTCCTTCTGTGCAAACAGTAAGGTTAGGGCAAGGTCCAGTGCTGGAACTCTCTGAATAAAAGATAAGTGAAAAGAGTCACTGGCTGACCAACACAAACTGAATTACAATGGCACCCTGTGGGGTCACTTTTACCCTTCATTTCATTACCGTAATAACCCTAGTACATGTAAGCAGTAGGACTACAAACACTGGTAGCAAAGGCCACGAGCAAAGGCCCTGACTGTTCCTGTGTTTTCCCATTTTGTGTTTTTGTATATGGTTATATTTTATTTTTCCCTCTCTTGTGCAGTTTATGGGTTTCTTTATATATACAGTCTTATGCAAAAGTTTCCCACCCCTCGATAAATAACATATTTTGGTCATATTTTAATTGTAAAGATGTAAACACAGTCTCTCTAGGAAATGGAAAAAATGCACAATATTTTCAGCAAACATTGATGCATAGTTACTTTTATTGAAAATATTGTGCATTTTTTCCATTTCCTAGAGAGACTGTGTTTACAGCTTTACAATTAAAAAATGACCAAAATATGTTATTTATCGAGGGGTGGCCAAATTTTTGCATAAGACTGTATATATATATATTTGTTTTGGGTAAACGAGGAACAAGCTGAGACTGTATTATATAGGAACTATTATACTGGCCAGTCTAAATGCTATGTGCTTGATGTATAGGAAACTGAGGCTAATTTAATTCCCAGTACTGGACTTTTTTATTGACTTTGCTGTGATTTCTTTTGTGCTGACTTTATTAATTTCCTTTGCATGTGTGTTGTATTTAATTTTACTTTACTTATTTATCTCGAAGTACCATAGTTACAGGATTGGTCTGTATTCATTTCTT
Organism: Paramormyrops kingsleyae; assembly: GCF_048594095.1. Lineage (NCBI taxonomy): Eukaryota > Metazoa > Chordata > Actinopteri > Osteoglossiformes > Mormyridae > Paramormyrops > Paramormyrops kingsleyae. Next base: position 13,541,212 of record NC_132819.1, read on the forward strand.
CATTTATTCTCCATGGGTATTTAGAGTATAGGAGGAGTCCAGGTGATTATTTGTTTGGTTTGTTTGTCATTATTCCCGCGTTGATTTTAAGTCATTGTCATATAGTGTGTCGTGTTATTACACTGGTTGCTTGGATTATCTTTGGCTATTATTTCATCGGTGATAATATGTGTGTGATGTTTCTTTTTTTTCCTGGACATCTGCTGCTGCTATTTACCTACATCTGTACACCTGTGTCTTTATGCCAAATAGGTTATCCCCTTGAGTATACTGATCCTTTGCTACTTTCAGTGAGTGTGAAAATGAAGTGTTTGAAGTGTTGCAGCAGGTGGCACAGTTCCTTGTATTAATAGCAAACCATTAGGGTTTTTAAAGGGTTTGAGTTGTTGATTGAAGGGGGCTCCCGCCTTGATAATTGGCAGTGGCGCAGTCACCAACTCCAGTGCTGAAGGCCACATATAGCATAGTTGGCATAATACTGTGGGCGGAGTGGTGGCTGTGAGGCTAGTCATCTGTGCCAGCATTCGGAAGGCTGCTGGTTCGAATCCTGTGAATGCCAGGAGTGATTCTACTTTGGATACATTGGGCGTTTGAGCAAGGCCCTTAACCTGTAGTTTCTTTGTCCTGGGTACGATGTTAATCTACATCCAGCCCCGCAAGCAGTCATCCAACTGTCAGGGAAAATTTGGGGGTTGCTGGCAGGATTGGCACCTCAGCCACCAGATATAATGTCACACGTTTCCATTCTATTTCAACCAGTTTTCTGCTGAGGTATCTCCCACATGGCTGGACATGGTGGGGGTTGCAGCAACACGCTCCTTACCTCATGTATTTATCTTTCTTCCACCTCCTATTTGTGAATGGTGGATTAATGTGTAATCAGTGATGTTGGGAAAAGTGGGTTGGAATATCTTATCCTTCATGGGATGACACTTATAAGTGATTGTCTTTTGATCAAATTGTACTGTTGTACTTAGGCCTGTTTGCTTTGTTTTTAGCTTGCCTTGGTTGTCTTCATGCTTTGTTGAATGAAGGGCTATGTACTGAACAGCAACTTAGACTTTTAACTAGGCAAGTTCAAAGGCTACAGGCTGGTAATGCCCCCAATAGAATTTTTTAAGTACTATGGGAGGTGTATGGCTGCTCACATTCATTTATTTCTTTGCAGAAGCAGATTTTTCAATGTAAGCAGCTAGAAGGATCTGTTCAGATCAAGAATCCATTTGGGAGTACTCCCATGTGTGACTTCTTTGGAGGTCAAGAAATGCTATGAAACTGGGACACTGCCCGATTCTGATGGCTTACTGCGGGACCAATTACTGGAACCTGTGAGAGATGGGATGTTATGAAGGGAACTCAAACATTCTGTGAGGCTACCTGGCTCTTCCTTTTTGAGTATATGCAATGAGCCTATTTGCTGAGTAGAAGATGGGGAACACATGAGTGCACCGTAGGCTTGAGCTTATTCCTTTGATTCTTGGTGCAGTTCATTGATGAGTGTGAGGCCACCAACCATATCATGAAGCCTAAATCCAGTGATGAGTTGATAGAATTATAAGATTGTTTAAGGAAACAGCTGTGACAGGCTGTGGGGAAAATGAGGACTCAGATACGGAGGTTGGAGACTGAGATTTTAATTGGAGCAGGCAAAAATCAGGGTGTTATGGTCCAGGACAAAATTTAGTATAGGCAGACAGAATCCAAATCGAAAGGCAAATCGGAGATTAGTGAGGGAAGCAAGAGTCAGGTAAGGTGCAAACAACAATCAGAACAACACAAGACAAACTCAGAAATGAGGAACACAACAGAATCAGGAACCAGAAGACAGATATCAGTCTAAGGCACACAAAACTAGACTGACTATTTAGGAGCTCAATCAGAGCTGGGAGGGGTGTGGCTGTAAGGAGAAAAGCAGTTCCTCTGTGTCTGGGCCTGGTGATAATCATTGGAACAGGTCTTTCATGTTGGTGTGCTGGGGCAGATTCAGGCAACAAGCATCCCTTAGGAAGCCAGGACAGAAACATCAGTCAGGGACCTCTAGGGAAGGAACTATGATAGCACCCTCCCTTCAACGTTTATTCTGCGGCTGAACTGCCAGGCTGTTCCCAGTGTTGCACATCCCACAGACACTGCCGACTCATCACCACCTTAGTTATTAAGAATAGATCCACAAACCGGGGAGCTAGCATGAGTGACCGAACCTATAGAGGCAAATCTTGACCAGACAGCCAGGCCCTCTGGCTTACTCTGTAAATAAGGGGCCAAGAATGGTGTCTGTTGGCATACCTTGTCCTCCTGTGTTGCAATCATAGCAACCTTTAGATGCTTGACAGTGTTATAACAGCTAACAAATTGAGGGCACCATGACCTCCCGTCCATTAGATCCAGGGACAATGGGGGTTGATAACCTAAGTTGCAGTAGAAAGGAGAAACACCTGTGGCAGAAACAAGTAGGGCCTCGGGAAGCCAAACATCAAAGCATCCTTCACAGATCTTGGTTCACCTGCTCAGTCTGTCCATCGAGTGGGGATAGAAATTTGACAACAGGCTGGCAGTAGCCCCGAGAGGATAGCAGAACGCCCTCCATGGGACATGACCTGTAGGCCTCTGTCAGAGACAATGTCAGAAGGCAACTTATGGAAACAGAAGACATTCTCTATCACCAGGACCTTTGCCGAAGACAACTTCAGTATGTAATGGACCATATTGGAATAATAATTAATGACTGTAAGGATGACCTTAAAGCCCCTGGATGGGGGCAACCTGTACGAAGGTCCATGGTGAAATGCTGACCAGGGCTGCTGTAGAACAGGAGCACCAGGAGCTTGTGATGAGGTCTTATGCCATGCAAATTTCAACTTTACTGTTGAAGGGCTAAGGGGACAAAGAAAGAACAAGGGACAAAGATACCAAACTAATAGGACAAAGGGCACAAAATGTAACAGCCGGAGAAGCAACAGTGTTCCCCAACTGTCACCTCATACCAGTTCTTATTAAAAACAAAAAGGGCAATGATTACCAAAAAAAAGCTCAGATAAATTTATACTGACCGAAGCAACACAGTCGGGATCATATATAACATAATTATTTTCAAATGTGCAGGAAGGGCAGGCAGCTACAGCTATGTAACCGCGAATATCCTTCAGCAAGACAGGCCACCAGAGAAGCAGGTCAATGAGAATTTGAGTGTGGTTAATGTGAGTGTGACAGGCCAGAGGAGAGGAGTGTCCCCATTGCAGGACTTGTGAATGGAGGAAATCCCCCCAAGTGTTAAGACTAAAGGTTGTACGACCTTGACTGCCTCTATTCTCTATGATACAGCTCCCATAGAATAACAAGAGGGTACCACTGGCACCACGGCACTCCAACCTTTGCTGTGTTCATACAATCGGGACAAGGCATCTGGTTTAAGATATTTGGTGCCTGGCCTATACACGATCTGTAACTTGAAACACGTGAAGAACAGGGATCACCTAGCCTAACGTACGTTTAAATGCTTCGTTGACTGGAGGTACTGCAAGTTTTGTGGTCTGTCCAGATCAAGAACAGTTCCTCCCACCCCTCCAACTCTGTTGCCACTCCTCCAGCCCCGACTATCTCCAATGTTATAGAGAACGGACGGCCCTGACCCCTGTCTTGGAGAATTCACCTCCATCATGAACTCGAGGGATCCCTAGTCTGCAGGCAAAAGCCTCCTGTATTGCTGATGTCCACCGAAAAACAACTCTTTGGGAGTGGTTAGTGCTGTGAATAAACCATCTATAAAAGTCAATTTTAGAAGTCAGGGACTCCTCGGGAGGACAGTATGACAACAGCAAGGTCAGTTAGATACCATTTTGAAACAAGTGACCTTGTCTCATGTGCCTGCCACACAGCATTAGGATGCTAGTGGTTCTCCACATAGACGTTATCGTAATGAGCCTGATGGTAGACCTGTATGTTTACATTATGAGAAACTGGGCCATATCTCATGGATTTATTCTACTGATACTGTATACCCTCACTGTCAAGTGGGAGAAAAAGATGGGTAGATCAGGGCCTGGGGAACAGTACAAGGGCTGGGGTTGCAGAGCAACAGGGAAACTAGACCCCTCTGGTGCCAAGGGCCCACCATCAGAAGGGGATTCTAGAGGCTTGAGTGCTCACCCTAAAAACTCATGGCAGGACGTCTTTTGGTCGAAGTGGGATTGGCGAGTGTCATGGTCTATTATTTTTTGGACACAGAGTCCATGGTGACAACCATCCAAGAAGGTCTATTCTGACAGCATTTCCAGTCGGAGGAAAACAGACAGCTGCAAGAATGTAGCTGGATGGTTAACAGCTATAAATGGCAGCACACTGGCTACCTTCCGCAGGGTCATATTGCTGCTAATCCAGCTCGAGCTTGATGAGCATGTGCTAGGTAAGACCCTCACAAACACGTGTGGTGCTGGAGAGAGACCCTCTGGGGATATCTGGTGTAAATGTCAAGGGAAAAGCTCATGATCTCCTGGGGATGAATGTGATTAGTCACTGCTATGGTGAGCTGTTTTACCAGCATGAATCCACACTATTGCAGTCATCACCAATGCAGCTGGTGGGGGAGGTTTGTTGAGATGCTCTAGCTGATTGTTATAAGTTGGACTGTGTTGTAGACACAGGGTGTTTGGACAATGTGAGGGTGTGTGGGTGAACACTTGTGTTGGAAATTCATGCCAACCATAGTAGCCTAGGTGCTGTGTTGTCCCAATAACATCAGGGGGTGAGAAGACCAGTTGCATTTGCTAGTCGGGGGCTCCATCAAACGAACCGGTATGTCTAATTACAGTTCCATGAAACTTGAAGTCGTGACTCTTAAATGGGCAGTAACTGAAAAGTTACATGGGTATCTTCCAGGAACGATTTTCGTTGTGTACACAAACAATTATTGTCCCCTTAGTTACTTGCAAATGGTGAAACTGGGAGCTGTTGAACAGCGCTGGGCTTTCCAGCTGGAATTGTTTGATTGTGAGATTAAGTATCACCCAGGGACTATGAATCGAAATGGTGCCTTATTTCATTTGCCAGTTTCACCTAGTCTGAAACTCTGCTCAGGTATCACCGTTCCTTCATTTATTCATGTGGCTGCCAGTATGGAGGGTGAGACTATCAGTAACTCTGTGGTTTTGTCTTGTTGTGTTTGTAGATGTTTCCGCAGTAAGGAAGAGAGCCTTACAAGCTACATATTCCATCATAGGTTGATTTTCAGTGTATTGCATGGTGCACCTCCTTCTTCTGTGGACATAAAGGGAGAGTCTGCTAGTGTTTTGGAGCAGGTACAACTGTGGTCTTACAAGCAGTGATTGGGTCCTTCATTGATTTGTTTAGCTTCCTGATGACAGTACTGTAGTGGTACAACTGGGGTTACCACAATTTTTGCAGAAAGAAGTGCTGTTCTGCATGACAATAGGGGTCACCGAGGTTGTGAATGGACCACTAGTTTGGTGCGGGAAAGATGTTACTGGCCTAATTTAACACTTGAACCAGCAGTGTTTTTCCAACCTCTTTTAAAGAGGGATATTGAAAAGTGGTGCCATGATTGAGAGAATTGTGTAGCAGGAAAGGCAGCCTAGCCTTTCCTGTGGGCCTTTTGGCTTCTCAACCTCTGGAAATAGTGACAAGGGATTTTACCCTATTGGAAAAGGCAAGTGATGGCAGAGAGAATTTTCTGATTGTAACAGACTTTCTGTTTTGTATGATCACACAGGCCTATATTAGCACGGACCACGATGTGAGGACATTAGCTCATATATTGACTGAGAAGTGGTTTTACATGCGTGGGGTGCCGCAGTGCATTCATTTAGACCAGGGGCATAATTTTGATGGTGAATTGTTGTGCCATTAGTGTAAGCTTTATGGAGTAAAGAAAAGCTGAATTACTCCATACCATCCTGAGGGTAATGGACAGTGCAAATGTGTTAACAGAACCAAGCACAATCTTTTGCAAACACTTCCACGAGAACAGAAACTAAGGTGGCCACATCATTTTCTGCAGTCGTGGTTTGCATATAACATCACTGTCCATTCCACTCTAGGTTTCTCTCTGCATGAGCCTATGCTTGGGTGGAAACCACATTTACCTGTTGACGTACTTTTGGGAAGGTTGGAGTCTGGGGTAAAGGGACCAGTTCCAAATTGGGTACAGCATCACTCAGGAGATTGCCAGGCAAAATTTGGAACAAGTTGCTACTCAGTGAATGGGACAGCAAGAGGGTTTAGAAAGTACCACATTATTGGAGGGGGTGATGGTGTAATGTCCAAACCATTTGCAAGGCTGTCATAAAATTCAGTATACAGTGATCCCCCGCTATATCGCGGTTCAGCTATCGCACCCCCGCTATATCGCGGATTATTCCCTGACGCGTCACAGTTCTCTGCCGATCGCGTACCTTGTTTGTGGTCCGATTGTTTTCATTTTGTTTTAAGCCCTATGATGGCTCCCAAGCTTCCTGCATGTTATAAGCCTTCTGATAGTAGTGAGCCTAAGCGCCGGAAACAAAAGGTGTTTTCACACCACAGTAGCTTTTTCCAGAACCAGGAACCTTTGTCTTGTTCACACCACAGGAACTCAGCCCGACTAGTTCCACAGAGGTAGTTCTTGAACCCTTTTTAAGTACTCACCCCAGACTAGGTACTTCTTGTTAGAACACGACCTACAGGGGAAGAGTTTATGACTTGTTGATTGGTTGACCACAAGCACTGCCACTAGCTTAGAAGTTATGCAGAAGTGTGGGGAAAAGAGATATAACTAGTGAAACAAAAATTAAGCAGATGAAAGTATTTTTTTACTTCAGTTACATTTAATTAGTACATTTTTTGCTTGCGTCTCCATATTTCTGCATCAGAAAATTTGATCGATAACCAATATACTTTAGTCTAATTGCCAGTTATTATCAGCGGAATATGTGACAGTTTTTCATTCTGCGAGACTGAAAGATCAATCTGCCGGCAAGATTAAATAATTAAATATAGACATGTCGGGGGTTGTATGACAAAAATATATGTACATAAACGGCTGTGACTCATTTTGATCACAATTGCTCCCCCCCAATACCTAGAGGTGGAGATTTTATGTCCAGAAAGTACAAATCCAGACCAAGATTTTGTTTCAACCAAACAGTTGAGTATAAAGAGTCACAGTCACAGAGTATTCAACTGGTTGGTTGAAACAAAATCTTGGTCTGGATTTGTACTCTCCGGACCTGAAATGTCCACCTCTGCCAATATCTAACAAATAACTTAAAACAACTTATTCATTCTCCTTTGTTTTGGGGTGGTGGTGTAGTTTTGAATTATGTATAAGGTTTAACCTACAGTATGAGCATTTGTGTCTCCCATGCTTATTTAGCATAAAGGTCCCAGTTCTGTAGTGCATTGTGTAAGCGACAAACGAAAGTGGTCATGACCTTCAAAAGTCTCTGGTCCAGACAGCCCATTTCTTTTGTGTTGATTTTATTTGTTTCCTTTGCTTGTGTGTTGTGTTGTAATGGTCTATTTACTTTTTCACTTATTTATCTCTAAGTACCATAGTTACAGGATTTGTCTGTATTCATTCCTTCATTTATCCTCTATGGGTGTTTAGAGTATAGGAGGAGTCCAGGTGACTGTTTGTTTTGTGTGTAATTATTCCTGAGTTGATTGTAAGTTATTGTCATTGTGTTATTATACTGATTGCTTGGATTATCTTTGGCTGTTATTTGAATGGTGATGATACAGTATGTGTGTCATTTTTCTTTTTTTTTTTCCCCTGGAAATTTGCTGCTGCTATTTACCTACATCTGTACACCTGTGTCTTTATGCCAAATAGGTTATCCCCTTGAATATACTGATCCTTTGCTACTTTCAGTGAGTGTGAAAATGAAGTGTTTGAAGTGTTGCAGCACCGTGGCACAGTTCCTTGTATTAATAGCAAACCGTTAGGGGTTTTTAAAGGGTTTGAGTTGTAGATTGAAGGGGGCTCCCGCCTTGATAATTGGGAGTGGTGCAGTCACCAACTCGAGTGCGAAGGCTACATTCACACCCTGTAATGTTGTTATTTTAAAGACTGCTATGATTATGTGGCTCAAGGTCAGTTACATCTTCATTGCATAAGAACATAATTTACAAATGAGAGGAGGCCATTCAGCCCATCACGCTCGTTTGTGGGGAACTTGACTAATAGCTCAGCGTTGTTAAAATCTTATCTAGCTCTGATTTAACCTTCCTGTGGTGTTAGGTTCTTAAGTTTAAAATGCATAAAAGCACCACATAAATTTGTGTACTGCATTGTCTTTTTGACTTTGTCAGGAACCCCTATTTAAAATTATTATTTTTTAAAAATCACTAAATTATAAATGCTCTGGTCAAGATTATATCAGCTCTGGTGTTGGGGTTGGCACCAACCCCTTTTTAAGTTTAAAATGCATAAAAGCACCATATAGATTTGTGTACTGCATCAAGGCTTTTTGATTTAAACAAAATAAATTAAGACAAAATCAAGGCAAGACATGCCCATACATATAAGGCAAGATAAGACTAATTCAGTTTATTTATATAATTCTCTTGTGGTTTATCCATCCATCCATCCATTATCCAACCCGCTTATCCTACTGGGTCGCGGGGGGTCCGGAGCAATGGGCACGAGGCAGGGAACAACCCTGGACAGGGGGCCAGCCCATCGCAGCTCTTGAGGTTTATTTTACCATAATTTTTTTATTGAAAATGAGAGGTATGCTCTCAAAAGAAATGCCTAGAAAGCCACACCAAAAATATTAAAACCAATCTTTTCATGGATAAGGAAGCATAACAAGTTAACCAAGAGGTAAGAAACAAATTGGATGATACATTATTGTTTTTAGGGTATTTTATGGCTGATTTAAGACACGGGTCGGCACCAACCCGTCTAACATAAGATTCGATTCGATTCAATTCAATTAAATTCAATTCAATTTATATAGCACTTTTAACAACAGTCATTTTCACAAAGCACTTTACATATAACTGGCCCGAACCCCCACCAAGCAAGCCTGAGGTGATAGTGGCAAGGAAAAACTCCCTCTAAAAGGAAGAAACCTTGAGAGGAACCTACACTCGGAAGGGGACCCCATCCTTCTCTGGGCGACCGCGGAACTATGAGAGATAGGAACAGAAAGCTAACACAGGACGAAGGTTAAATGTTAAATACTTCTTTATTATAATACATACAGGAAGATTTATACTGTTCCCTTTTTAATCCTTCTTCCCCAGCCCCAGCCCATCAGTCCATGCATCCTTGATAGGAGCTCCTGCTCTGAGACAGAGTGCCTTTGGCCTCTCTCAGTTCACAGAGGGTAGCAGCCATTGAGCTCTGACATTTCTCTGCGCATCCTCTCAGGGAAGGCTAGCTGGGGCCTCTTCCTCACGCCTTCCGCCTCCTCATGGGAGGGTGGCCTGTCCCTCCTGTTCCTTAGCCAAGGCCTCTGGGTAACAAAATTTGCTCCTCCTTGAATCAGGGGCAGATAAATGGAATAACCTGAATTTTCAGTGTAGTCTCCCTGTTTTAAGATAAGGCTAGTATATAGAAATAATCCATTTTATATGCAGATGCTGGTGTATTTTGTTTTTTTTTAATATTCAGTACCCCTCTTTAATACTGTGCATTACCTTTGGCCTGTCATACACCCTTGGTGTAGGCTTTATTGTCGGGGAATATATTAAAACAAAACACGGACTGTAAACCAGCACAAAAGACTTCAATGACAGACCTAGGGAAACGGACTCGAACATGGACTGAAATACACAGGACTAATCAGGAATAACACAAAACACCTGATAACAATCAGGATTTCACACAAGGTAACGAGGGGGGTGTGGCACACGGAAGGATCGTATGAGCAGGTCATGACAGAACCCATCCCAAAGGCGTGCACTCTGGGTTCACCTCAGGGGAGGCGACGGACGATACGGGACTGGGGACACGGGACACGGAAGACAAAAGCAAAACCATTAAAGGGAGACCGGGAACAGGACAACATGCACAACAGTAGGAACCAAGACAACACCTGACAAGGAACGGGAAACGCAGACAGGCACACCAAGAAAGGAGACACCGGGGGAACACCAACTGGAGGAACAGAGGGACCGGGAGTGAATGGAGGAGAAAGAAAGGGACGAGGAGCAGACACAGGAGGCAGGAAGGAGAAAGACAGGGGAAAACGGGGAGCCCGAGGCAACCCCAGCGGGCGGAAGGCGGCAGCAGCAGGGGCAGCAGGCGACTGCAAGGCTGGAGCAGGAGGGGACCTCGAAGGGGATGAGGAGGAAGTCGGAGGGATAGGCATAGGAGATGAGGAGGAAGTCGGAGGGGGCACCAGGGGAGGCGAGGAGGAAGTCGGAGGGGACCCCGGCGAAGGCATGGAGGGAGGGGAAGCCGCAGCAGGCGGCAGCACAGCCACAGCAGGTGAAGGCGCCGTCCACCAACGAGCCAGAGTGGGGGGACTCACAGGTGATCGACAAGGCGTCGGAGGCGGGGCCGGAGAGTCCTTGAAAGGGGACCCACAGGCGACCGCCGAGCAGGAGCCAGAGGACCCGCAGGCGCCCCCGGAGTCACAACCAAGGAGACCAAGGGCGAGCCAGGGGGCAGGTCGGGCGGGACTCGACCCCTGCGTAGGTGTCCTCTCTTCCTCTCCTCTGTTGTTTTTAAAATTGAACCCTGCGGTACCCCACTATGAACGCAGGCCCACTGTGACATTGTGTCTCTAATAACTACTCGCTGTTTCCTGTCTGTTAACCAGTTTTCGATCCAAGCTCCTACAGTTCCTATAATCCCTGCAGTTTTGAGCTTAAGCAAGAGCTGTTTGTGGGGAACAACATCAAAGGTCTTCTAGAAATCTAAGTAGATCACATCGTAGGCCTTTTTGTGATCAATTTCTCTTGTAGCTTCCTCAAAGAACTGAAGTAAATTAGTTAAACAGGATCTACCTCTCCTAAATCCATGCTGGCTATCTCTCAGAATGTTATTTGAATCCAAGTAATCTACCATTTTCACTTGGATTATAGCTTCCATTACTTTTCCAGTTATGCAAGTTAAACTGATTGGCCTATAGTTTGATGGATTACTTCTATCCCCCTTTTTGAATATGGCTGTTATATTAGCATGCTTCCAATCGGAAGGTACCACACCAGCAGATAACGATTCCCAGAATAGTAAAGTTAAAGGGTGGCTAATAATATCCCTCATCTCTTTTAAAACTATAAGTAAGATGCCATCAGGGCCCTGCGATTTATTTATATACTTATTTAGCAGATACTTTTATCCAAAGCAACATGCATTTTTGGGAGAGATGGGTCAGCCAGTGCTTGGGGCAATCGGGGGTAAGGGTCTTGCCCAATGACCCAACGATGAAATCACTCTGCTTTGCTGACTATGGGAATGAACCTTCCGATCGCAAGCACAGTGTCCTAAGCTACTGAGCAACACGCTAGTTGTAGTTGTAGTTGTGTGGAGGTAAGGAGCTGGAATGAATTTGCTGTGCCCTGTTCCAGTGTGGACATACATATAGCACCCCTTTTACGTAGTTATTTATTAGGCTTGCTATTGTGCTAGTGTATCCCGCTGGACATTATGTAGGGGAGTTATGGTGAAATAAATGGCTCTTCCTTCACCCGTTTGGAACACTCACAAGTGACCTTTCAGTCATAAGCCTTCTTCATTCAGTTAAGTATGGCACAACGAGCCTCAGGCATGATCTGGTGAAAATGGGAGAGCAGAATCCATGTAAATCCATTATGTCTTATGTTTGATGGACATAAAATGTTAAGTCAACTGAAGCAGAAACACACTCAAATCGTAGCAGTTATGGTTACTATTGCTCATAATGCAATCTTAGGTAGAGGTGGGGGGGGCGTCCCCGTCCTCCAACTACTGGCAGAACCCTCCTTCTGAAAAAATAAATAAATATACTAAACCTTTATGAATATTTGTGTTGATTTATACAAATAATAAAATCCTCCAAAAATGACATTGCCATGTCAGAGAATGTCTGGTTATGATTAGATTAAGTGTCAAACCATCATGCATCGTACTTCTTGCAGAAACCCTCTATCACTCACGTCTCCCATCATTCTAAAACGAGGATTACCAACAGTGCATGACAAATCTAGGCTTTAGTCAGTTCAAATACTCAGCCATAGTGTCAATTTATTGACCTCAGATTATAAACTCCACTTTGTTTTGTTCTTACTTATTTGTGCAGGTACACAAATAAATATTCTTTGTTGCTGAAGCCATTTTGTCTTCAGCAAAGTTTGGTTGAAATTTAATATAGTTTGATCATTTAAAATTATAGACTTTGATCATGTTGAGCAACCTCTAAACATCAATAAAACTATGAAAAATTTAGCCAGGAATAATGTTTTACAATGCACGTTAAAATCAGGCTGTGTGAAGGGAGAGCGACAGCTGTCCGGTTTATGGGAGAGCGAGTATAAAACACTGCACATCGCAGTGCTGCACTCAGTAATTCCTTCAAGTCTAAGAAGCATTAATAAACAGGGACAGAAAAGATCATGGATGTAAAATGAGCAGGTTCAAGTAACTTAGTACAGTTACTTGAACCTGCTCATTTTACATCCATGATCTTTCTCATTGTCCCCTGGTGAGCTGATGACCACTTTGCTATTTCTGAAATGCTAAGCTAACTGTACACCTTATTGAAATGTCAGTCACAGACATCAGTAGTTACATATTTTATTAAAATAAGGGATAGTTTTTTTTTTGTTTAGTTGTTAAACGGCACCCTAAACAGTGTTAGTCTTATGTTAAATGATGAAACCTTTATTGTTATGATATTATTTTTAAATCTTTCTTACATCGCATCCTTTCATGATGTAACTATTGCATGTGTGCCCATTGCGATGTCACAGTTTAAATACTGCCACCCACTGCCACCACCATGGCAAATTTGGTCCCCCCCCCCCAATGTCAAACTCCTTCCAACGCCACTGAGCAGAGGGCAGGGAGCCTGGGCTCCAGTCCAATTAGCCCCTGGGATAGCGTTCAGTGTAAACTGAACTTTCAGTAAATGATTGATACTTCATTACAGTTTTTCTCTCTGATATTTACTTTCGAGATTAGATTTTACATGCCATTTCTTTTCAGTCATGATAACCAGTGTGTGGAGAATTTAATTTTAAAACCACTATGTGGACACCATTTGCAGTATAATTCCTACCACAGTATATTAACGGACCGTATATCGACCAGAGATGTCCTTAGTATACACAACGGTATTCTGTGAGCCAATGCTAACACGGCCTGTGAGGCTGCCTGATAGTATTTGGAAGACCCCGGAAGAATCATGTAATCCATTCTTTCTCCCTCTGTGTCTTTGGATGTCCTCTGAGGCAGGATTCAAATCAGCATGTACAGGCCAAACTGATATTGGCATCTAATGTTGCACTAATGGGATTACAGGGGATTGTGTCAGCTGATGGCTATTGTCTGTAATCTGTTTTGACAGCATACGACTTGTGAACCAGTAGCAGGCCGATCTTTTCTCTTCGTTTGATCTGAAATTCAGAGCAAAAGCTGCAAAGTAGTGAGACCACTGCAGTACTTTGCTGAGCCGGGTGCTGCAGGTAATTGAAAGTAAAAGATCGTTCTCTCTCCAAGTGAATGCATTTAAACACTGTGTGTTTCTCTCACCACTTCGGAAACAGCTTCAAATGCCATTTGGGTATATATTTATACGAGTTGCGGTAAGTCAAGTGATTGACTGATTTTCATTCAAGTGTGATTAGCTATAGTCACTTATGAAATGTAATCCATAAACACAAGACAGATATTGGACAGGCAATTCGATCCCTTGATAATTATAAGCTTAATTACATGTCCTTCTTGTTTTGTCTCAGCTTATGCTAATATAGATGACTCCTTGCATTCTAGAAAAGTCAATATCCACATATTTTAGAGTTTATGTACTCTGGAAGAGAAGAACACACTGTGTATTGCTGATGTTACTAAAAGTTATTTAGCTTTAGGGTCAGCTGTAATGCTGTGTCAGGTATTTCAAATTTATTTTATAATCCATTTTTTGCACCTTGGAAGAACAATAATGAAATGTTTATGATGGATTTTCAACATCTGAAATTATTTTACAGGCTTTTATTTATAAGAGCTGGCTTCTAAATCAAATGAAAAAATGAGATTTTTTTGTGTGTAGAAGTTTAAAAGCCGTCGTGGATAGCTACAGACCACAGTGAGGTAACATCCGTAAAGCTATTTTCTTTCAATAGTTTTTTTCCTCACTATTGATTTACAGTAGGTATTAATGTAGCAGAAATATTCCAATGAATATTGACTGTGGCCATCAGATTACTACTACACTTTGCAGTGGCCATTTCACTCCTCTTTCCTCATCACTCACCATCTTTTAAGATGAGCAAAAGAGAGACAGCTGCAACCATGTTCCTTATTTTCAGTGTGGTTTCACTGTGGGTGAATGAATCATTGTTCTTTGAGAGCGATACATGACATTTCTAGCTCATGTCTTGGGTAAACAAAATCACTTCTGCTTGAGCTTATAGCTTCACAGCAAGGGTCAGGCACCTTGCGTTACTTGAACAGAAAATGTGTTAACTTTCACTCAGTGTGGTCTGTAATTACCGCAGTGGCACAGGTGGTCTTGGGCCCATTCAGATGGAACTCAGACCCTCCCATTCAGCATCCACAGTGAGCAATACAGAACGATAAAACGACTGTGTGACAGGTATGCAGAGGCGGACATTTCATGTCCAGAAAGGGAAAATCCAGACCAGGATTTTGTTTCAATTATTAGACCATAAAGAGTCACAGTCACAGGGTACTCACCTGGTTGGTTGAAACAAAATCTTGGGCTGGATTTTTACTTTCTGGACCTGAAATGTCCACCTCTGCAGGTATGTGTGTGTATGGTTAGATCAGTCCTAGGAAATGTGCTGCTGACAGGCTAATAGATTTTACTCTCTGTGTGTTCATTTGGTCTAAGTAATGCCACAGGTCATTTAAAAACTGATTTAAAAAATATGTAGTTGAGTCTGTAGTGTTATTTTGAATTGCTATGGGAATGCCCCCCCCTGATTTTCTGCTGGTCGATTCATGCTGCGATTTCTGGCTCCACTATTGATCTGTAAACCATCATTTTGGGACACATCTATTTATACCTTGACAAGGTACCTACCAGATTGTTATACGTGATGTTCTCTTTTATAGTGTATTTGAATTATACACAGTTCATATTTCATTCGTACAGTATTGTGATTTGAAAAGCTTTTGAAACGGCTGTACAATAAAATTCAGTAAATAGCGATGTTGTCCGTTTTATTACCTTATATTCATGTAATCAATATACAAATGTCAATTAGATGGTAATCTGCCTGAGACATGAAGTAAAAGAAAAAAAAATCAGTTATAATGATCACCCGCTCATAGTGATCACTTTCACCCAGACAGATATGATCACTATAAGCATTTTCCACTGTAATTCCATTAAACGCTACACAACAAAATGTACCACTCAGAAGCATTAATTTCTAATCTCTGAGCAACTGGCTGCTCCTCAAATCATCTGATTCAGGCTCAAATATATAGGGTTGGATGTCTAAATGCTCCACGGTTCACCACCTGTATTGACCTATTTACAGTGATGCGTTACTTAATGATGGGGATACGTTTTGAAAAAAGCGTCGTTAAGTGATTTTGTCATTGTACATAGAGTGTACTTACACAAACCTAGAAGGTACAGCCCACTACACATCTAGGCTACAGTAAACTTTATTAAGTATAAAGAGTACCCTGCAAAATAAGTATAAAAAGCTCAGTATAATAGATACATAAACCAGTAACATAGTTGTTTATTATCATTATTAAGTATTATGTACTGTACATAATTGTGTATGCTATACTTTTACACGACTGGCAGTGTAGTAGGTTTGTTTATACCAGTATCACCACAAACATATGAGTAATGTGTTGCAATTCAATGTCACTACACGATACATCAAAACGTTGCTATTCCGCACATGACTGAGGAGATATTGGTTCTGGGTGAGCCATCGCCTTACTAATAAACAGCCAATCAGAACGGAGCATATGAACACCAAAAAAGGGAAAACGGCCTGATTCATTCTAGAATAAAATAATAGGGCTGTAAATTAAGCCTGTAAAGCCACTTCTTGGGATTTTTTGACCAAACCAAGTTCAAGTTCAAATATCTTATATGTAGACACCAGAGAACAATTTAAGAATTCTGAAAAAAAAAAATGCATTCTGTGGCACCTTTAAAATGTGTTTATTGGCCTTTCCTGGCTTGGAAGTACAACTCTTCTGTAAAAGAATTCAACATTTTAATATGCAAATGCTTCAGCATCCCTGCGACAATTTTTTTGTTCAGTGTACAGAATAAGAACTTGTTCCTGAGCATGTCTGTTTTGTTAGCAATTACTACAGTAAATGCTAATGGATAAATATAGCGGGTGAAATTCAAACAGGCTAGTTGGCTCGCCATGCACCCTGACCAAGATATTGTAGGGATATAATGAAGTCATACCTTCTTTATTAGTGTCATACATCTAACACTGCAGCTAAGCATGGAGAATCAAACACGTCTTCCAGCTTGAACTGCTGTTCCCACCATGTTAAGACACCAGTAATATAGAAACACCACAAATATACAATCATCCATCTGTTGATAAAATCTAGATATCTCAGTAGTACAATGATGAATTGCATTAAAACTTGTTGCGTGATAACATTTATCTTTCTGAAAAACAGGGCAGACCCTTATTCTGTAACCTTAACAAACTAATAACCAAGAAACCTTTAGTTGTTTTTGGAAATTGCAGGAAGTTAAGCAGTGAAACAAATAAACAAGCTACAGCTAACTGCCTTTGGAATAAACAAACACACACAGAGACACACACACACACGCGCACACACACACAGAGACACACACACGCACACACACACACGCACACACACACACGCACAAACACGCACACACAGAGACACATGCACACAGACACACATACACAGACACACGCACACAGACACACACACAGAGATACACGCACACATAAACACACACGCACACACACGCACACACACACGCACACACAAACACACACACAAACACACACGCACACAAACACACACACAAACACACACACACACGCACACAAACACACACAGACACACACACACACACACACACACAGAGACACACACACAGACATACATGCACACACAGCCCAATTTCCATCTCACCATATTGTCTGTTCTCTCCCTTATCTCTCTCCTGTTCCTTTTCCTAATCTGATTGACATATTCCACCAGCCCATGCAGTCCCCTGTTTCCTCCTCACTCAGGTTCAGCTTCCAAAATGCTCTGGTATGTACTGCCAAATAGCACTTTCACTTGCACAGAGCTCCTGTTTGATGCCTGGGGTTAAGGTATTAAGGACACAATCTGGTGGTTAACATACCAGCTGATATCATCAACCATGCTTGGCCAGAAGAATTTGTTAATTCCTTTTTAATTCTTACACTTCACCTCAGCGTTATCCCCCTCCACTTTAAGGGTAATCCCAGGGTATCATTAAATATTATACACCATTGGCTAATGTGCTCAGGAAGAATGGCCTCAGATCACAATGGTACTGGGTCTGTCTCATGACATGCCGATAAAAAAATTATATATATTGTGACCAGGTTTTAATATGTTGTGGGAAATAATTCACAAATTGTGGCCAAGATTTTATTAAAACGAAGGAACAAATCAGTAAGATGTGCCCACGATTTAACTAAAATGAGGGAAGGAATGAATAAAACGTGCCCACAATTTAATATATCGTGGGAACTAATTAATAAGACATGGCCACAACTTAACTAAAATGAGGGAACAAATCAGTTCGCTAAAGTGCCCTGACTCTCAATATTTTACATAAGTGCTTCTCACTAATAACTGCTTGCAATGCAAGGCTTTTAAGAATGTGTTAGTACAGTATGTCATTCCAAGCTAAGGATGCGACTTCTAATCTGAAGACATAGGGGACTTTTGTACAGGTAATATATGCCCAGCTGGGGGGTCCAATTTGCATATATAGGACAAATCACATCCCATATTGGTTCAAAATGTACACTGCATGTTTTTTTTTTTGCAATGGAATATGATTCTGTAACATACCAGATGGGTGGCAACTCCATTCCAACCTTAAAATTAAACTCATTTAAATTATCTCTGCCCACACCAGCAGATGCAGATGTCTGGTGCCCTAAATGAAAGTGATGCATTAGGCTGTAAGTAGTAAAAGCTATGTAGTACAACGTGACCAATTTAAAAATGAGGGAACAAATTAGTAAAAGGTGCCCACGATTTAATACATTGTGGGAAGGAATTAGTATAACATGGTCACGTCATATATAATTTTAATCTTAATGTCTTGAGTGAGGCTCAGCACAATGCTGTATTAGCAGTGTGCATACTGTATATATACAGGGGCACATTACCATAAGGCAAGTGTAGGCAGCTGTACATTTCCGATATTTGCATTTTAGTGACAGATTTCAGGACAGACTAAGTTTCCCCTAATCCCTGCCATAATAGACTATTCGTACGTCGAGGTTTCACGCTACATAACTGTACTTTCACACTGGAGTCTAGTGATAGGCTACCGGTTGTTTCACTGTCTAGTGAACTGGCACAAAGAGGCCTAACTGTCATGCGGCTGGGCTGGATGGGTAACTCAGAGGTTGGGGGAAACAAAGGAGAGTTTATTAAAGGCACAAACCGAAACAGAACACAGGGATCAAAAGGGAGAGGATCTGACCACGTGCAAATGACGTTAAATGACAGACCCAAGATTGGCAGGACAAGGAAGCACTTAGGTGCAGGGATAACGAGGGGCGTAACAAGTGGCAGGTGTCGTGGATTACACGAAGGCTGGAACAAGAGGTGAGACAAACAAACAGTAGGCGTGGCTTGTTAGGGCCACTCCAGGGAGGAGACATGAGGATCTGGCGGGGGTAGGGCATGAGTCTATCACAGGAATGACCAATCTTATCCGCAAAGGGCGGGATTTTGCTGCAGCTCCCTAATTACATTACTAATTAGAGGACTGATTGGCTGAAGAGTCCTCACACCTGGGTTTGAACAGCTGACCTACAGATTATCCCAAAAACCTGCACACACACTGGCTCTTTGTGGGTAAGATTGGCCACCCCTGGTCTAACAGAAGGAGAAAATAGTGCAAAGGTACAAGAGTAACATTTCTCCCTCCGTGCCTTTGATACTGTCCTGCTACAGACATGTGAACAGACATGGAGAGACAATTCAACAAATGTATGCAAAAATTCAAGACTAACTTTAGCCTCAGGGAAAGAGTAAAACATAGGCTATCCTAGTCTACAGCCTAGGGCCACGGTGAAAGAGGGAACCTCTTAAATTTGGCTAATCGATCCTCCAGCATGATTCCCCCCCCTCCTCCCGATCATCGAATTTTACTGACAGCATTCCTGCCCCCAGGTTTTACTGCTGGCAGCCTGCACTTTGATTAGCATATTATTGATGTTCTGTCATTTTTAATTCCCTCTCGTTTCTCTTTCGGCTCCAAAAAATTGCTCAAATGGTCCACTTAGGGGGCCCCCTACCCATGTCAGCCTAGGGCCCCCAGAGGAGTTAGTCCTCCCCTGCATCTATGCATTTAGAGCAATGTTATCTAGCTGGATGGAAATTGAGAATCTAAGTTAGCCATCGCTCTGTTAGGGTTCAAGATTGAATAAACATAAAGGGCAAAGTAATTTTCTTCATAACTTATTCAAAAACCTTTTGAAATATACTATTATTAATTTAACAAATTTTACCTAACAGAGTGAAATGAAGTACAGTGAGACTAACTAATAACATGACAAGTTTAATAAACCTCATTACTAATAATTATGGATCCTCGTACTGTTGTTCTCCCACCATGAATGATGTCACTTCCTGAAGAATGACATCATAAAGATACGGGTTATTGTTAATTAACGGGACATTACATCTGACAAACGGGATGGAAAATGATAGTGATAGTGAAGATTTAGGAAAAAGCTCTAAATCCATTGCAGGAAAATCTGAAAATAAAATATTCATATGAAACATGGAGAAAATGAAGAATTTTGTTATTAAAAAGCATATTGTGGCACCTAGGAGACACGGCAAATCTAGAAACATCCACTTAAACCAAAATGGTGAACTTATAATGAGATTTCATGAGATTCAAGTATTTTTTAACATTTCATGATTTGACATTTTACTGATATGCTAAGATATACAGTGTGGTAAACAAAAGAGGCTTTGGAATACTTACTCATGCAGCGAGAAGACAATAAGAATGTTATTGCAGACATTTACAGTATATGGTCAGTTACTAAAGCTAACTAGCCTGTTTAATTCCATCATTAATTTGACATTTTACAGACAATTTTTTTTTAAGTGTATCTTTAACTTTTTCCTTTCTGGCCTAAATGGAAGACATCTGAAATACCTTTAATCATTAGACAGTTAGTGTCATGTTCAAGCATATTTCATGAAAATAATGAAGAACACAGCTGATTGTCGTACATATATTTAAAACAGAGTAAATATATTCATTTCAATTATGTATTCCAGGGAGAGCATTTTAAATGGGATGGAAAAAAACAACCATCAACATTTTTAATGATTTTTCAGAATCTGTCTCTGAGTTCTAAGCCTTATGCTCCAATTACCACTGTTCAGTCACAAAGACTTATACAGAAGATAAGCAGAGCTGGAGGGACACAGACCAACAGCGCTGGGCTGAGACTGAGAAATCACTGGCATACCTACTGCAGATTACTAGCCCAAGTGGCGCATAAATAAACTTGGCTGCCCCTGATTGGGTTAATTAAATTGTTAAAGCCTTACAGAGGGTCAGCTAGGTGGATTGTGGAGACGAATGTGGAAGAGAAGTGAAGTTGGATGGAAGTTTCATTGACATGGTCGGTATGTACAAGGCTTTGTTAACAATGCTACTGCATGGGGAAAATGGCAGGGTCCAGCTGGTATCCAGACTGGGGTACCAAGATGGCCGTCATTGTTCACAATATTTAAATGTACTACAGTATGTCCCTGCTTTTAACCAAAGTCCTAGACTAATGGAACATATATCTATTACATTACCAGTTTCACGAACTGCAATAGACCTTATTATCACACGCAAACACAGAACTTTTAAATTATAGAAGAAAATGTGGTCAAAATGTGTTGTTTTTAAGTATTTTTAATGGTTTAAATATATTACATGCATTTCCGCCTTGCTTGCATTACCGACTGTTACTTCGACATATATTTATGCCTGCCCTCGTTTCCTTAATGCATTCACACCCTAAGCTAAATTATTTCAGAAATGGGAGGAAAGCTATTTTAAAAAGACTGAGGGGCAGAAATCACTTTCCAGCTCCATTAATGTGAAGCTTCCTCGTGATGAGATACCCTGCAGGTAAAACACAAATTTCTGAGATTTTTGCGCACCGTAAGCACCGAGAGTCACAGTAACTCAGGATGGTGCTCGGCCGGCTCGGAGATCGATGCGTCGGGCCTGGCATGTGCATTTGCTTGAGGGGAGTGTCTGATGATTTACTTTACTGCCATTTTGCCAAGTCACTGGCGTGTAGTCAGTGCACAATTGTTTTTATTACTTTTCTATTTGCTGAAGCCTTTTATTATATTCCTGTTTGGCATATTGAGTAAGACACCTCGAATAAAAAAAAAAAAATCACTTAATTTTCATTTTCATTAAATCGGTGGGCTCTATGTACCCAGAGGCCTTGGGAATGGCCAATCTTTGTAAAATGTGAGAACAAAACCTGTGAATTTGAATTGAGTTCACATATGAAAAATGATTAATGCTCATGCATAACTGTAATTTAAAAATTACAATTCAGCAATTGTAATAAGGCTGAAATTATTTTGCACAAAATTTATATGTACCTAGGATGGGGGAAATTTCATCGGCAAAGAAAATCGTGCATCTGTGGAAATGACAGTGAGAGCCTATAGCCTAAAATTCTGTTCAGTCCGGAACATTTAAAACTATCATAATGTTCTTAAAATTCACACATCTAAGTAAAAAGGCACTAAACTTCTGTGTAATAATTACACTGCAGCAGCATATAAATAAAGAAATGAAGTCATACATTTCACACTCCTTTGGAAAATCACAGGCAATTAGTTTTTTTTTCCTGGAATGTGTTTTATTTACAGAAACCTGATTGAAAATCTATCACAGCATTCATCAGACTGGCGTTACACTCAGTTTGCCATCAGACTGCATTTGAACATCACACAGAACTTTTCAAATTCATTCTGTGTTAGCACTGCATATTTACAAAAAAACATTATTCTCAAGTTGGACTCTGGATTCTCCATGTAATTGTATTATTCATTATATTAGGGGAAAAAAAGATTGTAGTTTCTTTTCTATTCTATTTTTCACCTCATAATGAATACGGGTCTCAGCCCATATACTGTAGAAAAATCCTTTCTACATAACCACTTCTGCTAAGATATTGTAATTAGTAAGATACAACTAAATATTTTATATCAGTGGATGAAAAATAACTGCCACACGAGGCATTTTTAGTGAAACAAGAGCTTCGCAAGCTTCAGCCAAAAGCCAGCTCCATCGCTGGGTGTAGTCATCTTTAAACACCTGCTCCTCCCAGATTGCAGGCTGTTTGTGGGACCCAGCAGGGGAAAAATGTTTTTGAATTAATTAATAAGAAAAAGAGACAAATCACGTAGACCTACATGAATACATGTAACAAGCTTCACAAGTTGTTACCACATTCGTAATGAACCCAAATAATTGCCTAAAGCTTAAAAATGTACTTCAAATGTACTTTAATATTTTTTTTTAAGAAGAATGCATTATGATGCTTTTTCTTTTAAATAATATGACAAGTGGTATTTTGGAGCTAATAAGGGTAATTTCAGGTAAATATGGTTCTCATATATACAAAACTTTATACTGACTGTAAATATGGACTTGGTGTAACATGTCTCCTAGTATAACATGTCTCTTAGTGTAACATGTGTCTTGGTGTAACATGTCTCTTAGTGTAACATGTTTCTTGGTGTAACATGTCACTTAGTGACAAATGAAGACATATTGTAATATATTTTGGATGCCAACGAAGAATAACATTTCAGTGCTGTGCAAATAGTAACTACTCTCCTGATGTCCACTAACTGTATTCCTGATTTTGTTGTTTATGTATATGCTTCTAAAACCCCCACATTGTGATGTTTATACCAAAAGAAGGGTTCCTCATAACATTTTATGGTTCCATAAGGTGTAGGGAGCTGTGATCCACACACCTGAAAGGAAACACATGAAATCTTTCAGTATTATATGAATGGAACATTCTATGTGGTCACAATATGCAAATTTTAATGTTGCTTTCCTCCTCCTTCCAGCTCACAGGGGTTTTTGGGAAGAAGACCCCAACGGTCACTTCGATGATTCCTCCTGATGCAGAGCCAGGTCCACAACCTGCTCTCCATTTGTCTGCGGATTTAAAACCCACTTCCTTTCTAGCGTGAACAGTTTCTTTTTACAGTAGAAGCTTGTGCCAAAGTGGCTCTGTGTCAGGACACATCTCCTGCAGTCCCTCTCATAAAAACACTTCTTTTGTAAATCAGGGTTAGACTTCACCCATTCCTTTCAACCGATGGGTTTTTAAATTCTACTCATCCTCTTTACCTTAAAATGCACACAGCATTATTAAGCTTTCAGATTGGCGTATCGCTCTTACATTAATATACGTTTGCAGAACAGTGATATTTCTGTGCTATGCAATTTCCATATTTCAATATCCTGAAAGAAAATGACGATTAAAAACAAGCACACATTTAGAGATAAATCATTTTAATAAGTTAAAGTTTTAAATGGTTGTCATGCACATTATTAATTAAAAATTGAACTTGTCAATGATGGTGAAAAGACAAACAGGATATTTTCTTTTCTGTCAGCTTGCTTCTGTGGGGTGTCAGAGTCAATATTGTTTGCAGTTTGGTAAAGACCATGAATATTCCCTGGCTTCATTAATTGTCATGAAAGAGAAGAGATTCCATTACTGCCATTTTCAATGTTTTAGTACAATTTTTTTTTCCTGGGTATTTCCTGGAACTTTGAGAACCAGTTTACAATACTACACAGTATGAATTCTGACTCTAAAATTGACTGTAGTTAGGATTATAATAACTGGAAAGTTAAAATATTTCCATGTTACTTTTTACTTATATTAAACTCTTTGAAGAATCCAAAATGATAGCTACAGAGGTTTTTTTTAAAATTATTTTTATGGCTGGAAAAGGAAGTGTAACATTCCACTTTATGTTTAATGTTGGACAAGTAACGGTTTTGATTCTGAGCTCTTCTCCCTGATTAAGGCCAAGGTATCTGTGGCACAGGAACGCTGCGCTGTGCCGCTTGCTGATTCAGCCGTGCTTGAATTCAATCTGCTCGTCAGAGAGTCTCCTGAATAAACAGACTGGGCTCCCTGCTTCGGAGACAGGGACAGGTGGAGAGGCGACCTGCCGACAGGAAGTCACCCTGTCTTCACAGGCTGAATCCTTCTTATCTTCTGCTTACAAAAGCAGGTCCTGGGCAATGGACCTGCAGTTTGCGCTGTCACTGCGTACTATAAACCTGACTTGGGGAGTTACTTTTTCTGATAAGGTGGGGAGGGCAGAGGGGTGCAGAATCCTTTTTTAAATTCTAATCTCCTGATTAGCTACAGCACTGATTTTCCATACAGTACCTAGTGCAACTTGTCTGGTTGAATGCACTGGCTCTCCACTAAAAACATATTATCATATGTAACATTTATTCCTGACCTTTATTACCTTTAATGCCAGTTTACATTTTAAACTATAATTGGCACATTGCTTAGTTTCGCTATGTGAGCCTAAAGTACCCTATCTGAGTACACATCCAGTATGGCGTGAGTAATGTGCAACATCCTGCACTTCCCCCGAAAGAAGAGGGGGGGTGTCGCCCCAGACATGTTGCCTGGACGCTGTTAGTGACTCATAGAGAGGAAAGGACAATACCCGGTGGACCTGCGACTTCCAGAAACCTCATTATAAACCAAACACACACACATGCAGACGCACACACACACAGTCCATGTATTCATATCTTTGTGGGGACTCTCCATTCATTTTTATGGCATTACCCTCATCCCATCAATGACAACCTTAATCCCATACCCAGCCCTAACCTTAACCATTAGTAACCAAACAAAATACAGGACTTCTGGCATTTTTAATTGTTTGATTGCATTCACAGATTTTTATAAAATTGAGTTTTCCCTAGTAGGGACCGAAAAAATGTCCCCACAAGGTAAAACTTTCAGGTTTTAATCATGTTGTGGGGACATTTGTTCCCTTCATGATACAAACATTAGGATTTAAAGATGAATGGAACTCTAGGGGTGTCTGTACAGTATGCGCTCATGTTCTATTCATCCCATGGGTTCCAATACACCCCCATCCCTCTGTCTCCTTTAGGCGTTTTATTGTATAACATGCAGAGAGGAAATGCCCAAAGTTTCACAACTGCACCATGTTCTGTGAATATTAAAAAAAAGACACAGTGTCAAAATGGACCTTTGGACTGAACTGCAATCAAGCCAGAGAGCAGGCATGTACTGTAATTAAACTGGAGAGTGTTACTGGTGCTGCTGGGTAGATACAGTCTCACACAATTGGACTGGTTATTTATCCATTAAATAATCTGGGCCCTTTGTCTGATCTTTTGGATCCGGAAAACACAAGGAACAAGTCTAGACACCTGTATATCTCTCATATGCTGATGGTCCATGTGAGCGGCACTTGAATATGCGTCACGCGCAGCAGCCGCCGCACATTTTGTGGCCGTGTGAGGGGATAGAAGCAGCGTGCTCTGCTCACCCATCTCCCCGCTCCGGCCAGTCTGCTTCTCCAGAGGAGCTGATGCAAAGTATATACAGAGCATCTGCATGCGGCATAAATTCTCGGTGACACCCTGACACTCTCATCAGCTGCGGTTCTATCTTTAATCCTTAATGGCTTCAATCCAGTTGCCTAAACTGAACATCAACGTCTATATAAATATCTATCAGTGAGCGGAGGAGGGAGCAAGGGCAGCTGTACATCTTTGAGGGAGGGTTTGGTGCTGTCTCCACTTAATTCAGTTCATCTGTACCTCTGGTGTTAATAAGACTGATTATACTCTTTGTTTCAACCTTTCCCCACCCCACACTATAGTTTCCATGCCACTTCTGAGTGCTGTAATTACTGCTGGTTATGTTATGTATACGTCATTGTCCACATATAGAGGCCTTCATTTTTCTGGAAGCTTCTGTGTTGTGTTGACCTGAACCTATCTACAGCCCCCCAACACTTCCCCATGCCTATTTTTAGTTAGCTACTGGCTCTATGTCTACACCAACTGATTTCTCAAATGCACAATCACTCATAAGTAATATGAGCTCATCAGAATCTAGAGAAATCCCTTTAAGAAACAATAGATTGTTAAGTACCTGTGATTTCTCTTTGGAAGGGTACCACAATCAATTTTATGGGCCAAAGTTTCTGTATGATGACATTGTGGCACGTGAATGATGTTCTGTGTTTTAATAATCTCTTGAAACGCCGATGGAAGTATATTTAATCTCATCCATCACATTGGACATTTTAATGAGAACAAAAAGTGTGTAAGTAACCAATGCACAGCCTCCTCATTGCATTCGACACGCACCTGTGTTCAAACTCTGGATCTTGGTTCTGTGGTGAATGCAGTAGAGTTCATGTTTATTAATTAGAAGAATATTTCCCCAGGCCTGGAAAACTCTGCCAGTTTGGTATAGCAGAGTCACACTGCTGAAACTCTTTTATTGGTGGGTGCTGTAAGTTCAAAGCTGTTTGTGGATTCAACATGTGTCTTCCATTTATACAAAGAAAGCGCTCAGACTTTGGGGAAGAGATCTGAGATTCAATTTTCTGAATAGATTGAAAGCCAACGTAGATGTCAAGTCAGAAAAATAACTTTAAGGATTGAATTTCAGACGTTGTGGAGAGAAACAGATGATAGGAGTCCATGGAGGCTGGGCATTCTTTGTGGCAACAATAAAAAAAATTAATATTCAGAAAAAACAAACACCCCGAGGTTTTTACGCTTGTGAGAAAAAGTTTGTGAACCTTTTGGAATAATCTAAATTTCTGCTTGAATGGCTCGTATAATGTGAACTGTTCTTCATCTAAGTGATAAACAGACACAACAAATATCACATACTATATGAAAAACTATATGAACCTCTAATACAATGACCCCTTTCTAATCAATTTCAGCAAGGGTTTGTCCTAATCCGTCACATAAGAATATAAAACACACACATGTTCCTGCTCCCTACAAAATAATTCTGTTTTGGTCAATATAACACAATATGAAGAGACTTCAGGGGACCTCAGAAGAGGTGTTGAAACTCTAAAGACTGTGAAGGGTTAACAGTATTTCAGAAGATGTGGGCCTCCATCTGTCTTTCAGAAAGACAGAAAAATTGCACAAAGAAAAAATACAGCACAGTTGCTGCTATCCCTAGGAGTGAGTATCCTACTAAGATCAGTAGAACAGTACACTGTTGAATTCTTAAACAAGTGACTAGGAACCCCAGGAAGATCAAATCTGTAGGCATCGCTTCATAACATCTGTGTTCATGATTCTACGATAAGAGAAATGCTGAACGAGAGTGGGGTCCTGGCAGGTTACCAAAAGGATAAAAATTGCCCAAAATTGCTATAAACAAACTGTATGTTCCACAGTCTACTGGAACAATGACCAGTGGACAGATGAAACAAACGTTTATCAAATTATATTTGGAGAAAGAAAAACCCTGCTTGCCGTCACCAATACCCCATCCCAGCTGTGAACCAGGCTGGAGGGAGGGCAATGATGGGCTTTGCTGCCTCAGGGTCTGGATGGCTTACAGTCATTGAGAGACCAGTGAATTCCAAGTTCTACTGTGCAGCAGAATGACAGAGCATTTCTCTGTGATGTAAAGGAGGGTAATGGCATAGAGCAAAAACACAGGAATAAATCAACAACTTCAAACAGAAGAAGTTTCATATTTTATAATGCACAAGTCAGAATCCTGACCCATTGAAATGTTGTGGTGTGCACTGAAGCTGGCTGTTCAAGGAAGACGTTCCAGAAATATACATGATCTGAAACAGATTTGTACAGGGAAATGGGTCAAATACCACATATAAACTGCACAGGTTGTGACTTTGATGTGTTCAATCACAATATCTATTCATCTTTTCACCCATCTACCAATCACGTATCCCAGTCCAAGACATGTGAGATTTGGAGCCTATCCCCAGCTACATCGAGCACAAGGCTCAGTTATACCAGATGTCAAGAAAGATATGGATATGCGAAACATGGTCTATATTGTTCGCTAAATACCATACAGTGAATCGTGTGACTGGAAATGAATATACACATCACACAGACAGGGTCAAGAGGCCCACTTAGTATTTGACTAAGAATTAGAAAGGCAAGGACAATTCTGAATGTATTATTGTTGGTGCATGATGTGGTGGCTGTTTCAGTATTAGCCACCTTCCTGGGTGTACAGAGTTTACAGAGAATGATGAGATGAACAACAAACATCATGTTGATGGCATTTGTGTGGCTAAAAATACCTTGTTCTCAGAATCAGAATCTCGGAATCTTTTTATTCGCCAAGTACAGAGAAGTACAAGGAATTTCTTTTGGTGCGGGTGGTGTCACGCCCAGCTCGTCCGATCCTCGTCTGTGCCACGCCCCCTCATTAACCACTTGTGCTGCCCCGATTGTGATCACCTGTTTCCTGTTATTTTGGCTTGTCTTGTGTATTTCAGTCCACGTTAAAATCTGTTTCTCCAGGTCTGTCATTGACGTTGTTCTACTGTTCTGTACTGTCTGCCTGTTTGCCCGGAATAAAACCCGTTTGCCCGTATTCACTTCTCCCTTCGCAACAGATGGTATCATCACATAAACAATACATATACAATACACATAATACAAATAAACATCTAAAGGTACCTGTGGCCTGTACTACGAAGCGGGGTTACTGGCTTATCGGGGTAACTTGTTGGATTTAAGGTAGTCTGGGCAAAACGTAAGTGAGCGAATATGAAGTCCATTTAAACTGTGGTACCTTAAATCCGACAAGTTACCCCGATAAGCCAGTAACCCCGCTTCGTAGTACAGGCCACTGTTGTTGATGGTGATGTCAACAATTGTTGTTGATGAGAGCAGTCAGAGGAGAATGGATAGATTCTTTAAAACCAACAGGAAGACAATAAGTGCAAAAATAAAAACTTAATACATCAGTTTTGTGTAGTAAGGGTTCTCTGAATGCCCAACTCTTCTATCCTTGAAGCAGAAGGCTAAAATGTGTCCTACCTGCTACTAGCTTTGTGTACCAAATGAAGTAGATGTACTATCCCATTATACCTTATAAAGGGGATCCTACCTGGTACTATACCAGTGTACCTAATAAAGTAGGTACTACCTGGTACTATCCCATTGTACCTTATAAAGGGAGTCATACCTGGTACTTGCTAGGTTTATCTAATAAAGATAGGTGTACCCAATAAAGTGGACATTGACTGGAAATGTAAGTCAAAAAATGTAAGTTTTTTGTATTTCCTAGTAGAAAATTGAGTATACACAAGAGGGAAAGTGGAAACACCGATTTTAAACTGCTCATATAAATGTACAATTAACCCAATCAGTTTGTTTCTCAACACAGAAGGTAAAAAGATGGGATGTCAGGAGTTATATTGTTTACCAACAACTGGTGGGACAGCTAAGTAATTAATTAAGAGTGAATACTGTTTATTCTTACAAGGCACAATCCTGGTTTGTGGTTTATAGCCCTGGGTTACGTTAACAGCAGCTGATGCTGTTGACTTTATGGCAATCTGTGTTTTTTCTTTTCATGCTAAATGAATTGAGCGGCGTGCATAATGTCGTAATGGAACAGGCACTCAATCACGCCCACTGGATCTTTGGCTGTGCCATTTAACATCATAACACGGTACATTATGGCAGGTTTTTTAAGAAATGATTCTGAGTCATGACTTTTACAGGGCGGCAACATCTCAGACCATTGAGATCACTATGAATGAGATCAGGGGACTTTAATGTCTCCCTTTTCAATTTCCATTTTTCACTGTCAAGGTTTGTTTATTTTTAATCTCTTTCGTTATCCATCATTTTTTTAGATCGCACAGCTCCTCTCAGTGGGACGGAAATGCATCACTAGGATTTAATAACTTTCCTTAAGAGATGAAAATGAAATGGAGTGGCGGACCAGGTAAAGAGCAATACATTTTTATGTGTTACCGGGGAAAATTTCTTCCATTCTGTGTTCAGTTTCATAGTTTTTATAGAGAATAAAACACATTGATGGTGTGCTATATTACCTGAAAATGGTGATATCACCTCCGTCACCTCTGTCTACACTTGCTTCCTCACAGCTGTAATTTAATGCTAGCAGAGATGTCAGATGTTTTCAGAAGAAGGATAAGAGTAATCATCTATCTATCTATCTATCTATCTATCTATCTATCTATCTATCTATCTATCTATCTATCTACCTACCTACCTACCTACCTACCTACCTACCTACCTACCTGCCAGCCTGCCTACATACTCTGATGAACTCTAATCTACTCATATCTACTCTAATTAATCTAGAAGCATGGCTGATAATGTGACACCCTGGATTGGACTGCCATACATCACAGGAACCAGCTATTACTGATTCCACTTCAGTTGAGTCCTGCTGGGGAGTCACAAATTTGCCCGTGCCTCAGTTTTTTAGCCAACTGACAGTTCTCTGAGTGATAGGGTAGGTGACAGTAGATCAAGATACAGAGCAGCATCTGGGATGTGAAAGTGTCTCCGTGTCAGGAAATGACATTCTGAGCAACAAGGCGGAATTGCACTCAGTGGACTAAGGATTCTGTTCTTCCGTCCTCTGGGGCCCTGATGACATTGTGATCCCTCTTTGGAACGTGGGATGCAACCCGAATCCTGCCTATCATATTTAGGTCTGCTTTAGAAAAAAGAAAGGAGAGGAAAGATAGCCACAGACATACCCTATTTCCAAATAAAGGTACATCATAAAGATTCTCATTTATGGTTGATTTTCTGCGTTGTTATATACCAGCAGCTTTGCCCTCTACTGTCTGAGGTGATGCATTCCCCTTACAGTAATGCGTTTCCTCAGCAGCATGCACATGAATAACGGATCGCATATTGCATGCGACATGGTTGGTTAATAAAGTTAAAAGCAGTTTGGCAATGGGGAAAACTCAGTGGAACAAAAGGAATTGAATATTAAAGAGTGAGAATATGATCCCTTAAACATAACAAAAATGTTAACTCCGGATGGAAAAGGTACGTGTCCGGAAACGATAAAACGGCAAAGAAAACTTTCCGAGGTGGGCGCAGTGCTGAAATGTAACCTCCCCTAAGCAATCAGTAACGCATGTATTGATACGTCCCCTGGCTGTTTGGCCGCTCGCTATCCGCTCAGCACACAGTGATGAAACTGGATCAGCGCCAAGCAAAACTTTGACCTTGGGTCAGAGCAGGAGCTCAAGCAACATGGGGGGGCAGCCCAGCCTGCTCCTGGCTGTGGGTTGCCCTTTATGACCCCCCCCCTTTTTTTTTTTTTACCTGTTTGGCACTAATTCAGCTGCCATGTCCCTCTGACGAAATCCTGGGGGCGCCATGACTGTCAATGGACTTCAACTGGGAAAAAGGTTATTTCTCTCACAGCATGTTTTACTTTCACATATTTAACTCAGTATAACTTTTTCCATTTGGTGTTTATTTTGTGTTTGTTTTTATCTCCTCAGCAGGAATTTTACGGTCTGACAGGCTGACCTTATGATTACTGCCCTGAAATCATTCGATAGTAATAATAATTTCACGGCTTGCTAATTCCTTTCAGATGCATTTCTTTATAAATACCTTTCACATATAAAAAGCAGAAACTTGTTTTCGGGTATTTTGGCTTGAAGAAAAGTTGTGTAATCTTTTCAAGAATCACCCAGCACTCATACAGATAAATTATTCCGTAATTTTATGGTGCTGTATTTATTAATTATCCCATTGCTTAAAATAATCTATCCATCTATCTTCAGAACGGACCAGAAGGCTGTCCCATTCGGCACAGGGCACAAGACATTAATACGTGTTATGTGGGATATCAGTCCATCACCGGAAAGCATAATAATATTAATCACAATAAAGATATAATGTATAATCAGATGATAAAATTCTTTACTTTTGTAATGCTCAAATGACTTTATAAATCTAAGACCAGAAACTTTGTTAAAAATAACACATTTTCATGTTTGCACACAATAACAGCATATAGTCAGGGATGGACAAAACTCCTATGCAAGTACGCATTCACCTTTAAAAACGATACGTGCAACAATCATTTGTTTGTAACATTGTAAATACGTACTTATTTTACGTGCATTTGCGCCGATATGACAAGATAATACCTTGCATTTTAACCTGTATACCGCAAATGATGGTATATAAAGATTAAAATGTATTAGACTTTGTTTTCATATCAACGCAAATGCACATAAAATAAGTACGCATTTACACTGTTACCACAATCGATCGTTTTTAAAGGTGAATTCGTAGTTGCGTACCTGGTACAGCGCCCTTCAGTTCTGCCTAACAACTCCTAAAATTCCCTGCAAGGGCCCCACCTGCTCACATATCTTTGTTCATATATTCTTCCATGTTCAATAAATGTAAAAAGGGGATAAGCATTGCAAAACACTGAAAGTCGACTGTGATATATTTGAAAAATTATATGTACTTTTACATAAGTATTGATCAGTATACCATAATTGCTGTTGCCATAGCTACACCTACAGTACGCATGCACATTATGTTTTACATATAAGGGCAGTTAATCGTGTATGATATGTAAATGAACATAGTCAAACAAAAGCCAAAATGAATATGATATATATGAGGATAATAAAACGAAAGTTAAATCCTATATTCAGTCTCCCCTTCTCAGCTTGGAGAGCGAAAGAGCCATTCAAGGTCAGCTCATTTACTAACATAGGGGGCAGCTTCCCTTATGTCATAACGTGTGGCCCACCGCCCAGCAGAAACGAGACCTTGACTGCAATCCCAGCATGCTCTCCTTCCCATTAATGTTATAGGGGTATCAAGCTTCTTTAGATATCACTTTCAAAGAATAAATTATATACTACAAGAATTTATACTAGGTAAAGAAAAACAGTGTGGGTTGTTTTGGGGGGGGGGGAGGGGGGACTAGGGGTAGCACTTAGTATTTCTAAACCCCCGCTAATCAGTCATGTGCCATAATGCTCCTTACTGCAATATTACTTATGACATTTATGTTTCTACATCTTTGGATATGTACAGACAGAATTCCCATTTATGTGAGTTAAGGTGTTCAGAATGCCTCATCTGCTTTCGGACATTATGATCTGCTAATCCAAGACAGTTTGGCTGGCAGGACAGGGCACACAGAGGGGGCCCTCCTGAAGGGTACTGCCAAACCAAGGGCAGCTTAGCATCACTGACTCACTTGACCTACATGGTAGGCAGACAGGGATAACATGCAGGCTGTGCGCACACTGGGCCAGAGTGGCCATGTGCTAATGCTAATGCTAACCGATGTGCTAATGCTAATGCTAACCGATGGCCTCCGTGCTGCTCTGAATACAAAAGCAAACCCTCTTTTGTGTCCTCTCAGCTCTCAGTTGCTCAGAGACTTTGAAATGGTAAAAGTAACACTGGACAATAGGAATAATTTATCTCTGAATGTGTCCTTGTACGTAAAATTCAAGATGGATTTAATTAAGGCAGAAATCTCAGAACCGAGCCAAAGAAAAAACGTTCTTGACAACAAGAACCATTATCATCAATTACAATCTTTTATTCTTTAATTCCTTGGTGGGAAACTTAGCCCATGTGTCCTTTGTTGTTTTCATGTGGGAGCATAACGGAGATCAGACATTCTCTCTTTTAATTAACAGCCCAGTTTTCAAGCTCAAAATTGCAGTAATAATTAAATCCCCAAGGTTTTTCATTCTTAAATTATTTTGCAGTGCCGATTTCCCTGAAAGCTCACCTTACTAGTGGTTAAGTTTAACACTTTGTAAACCACTGCGAAATTTAAGAGGTACTAATTAGTTAGATTGTGGTAATTATTTTAATTTGATTGATTGGTGTTAAAATTACGGTCTTACTGTACATGTGTTATGGTATTATGGTAATTAAGTTAATAAAATATTCTGGAGAATTGTACAGACGTGGACAAATTTGTTGTACCCTTAAAGCTCATTGAAACAATGCTTCATTTCTCCTGAAAAGCGATTCAATTAAAAACAATTGTCTAATGTATATCTGCATGCCTTTAGTATGTGATAGAGTAAACCAATAAAATATTTTACAAAGATATGCTAAAATAGTATGGACAGATTTGTTGGTACCCCTAACAGGACTATTTATCCTTGCATAATAGTCATGTTTCAAACTAAGTGTTTAACCTTAATTAGTATCACAGGTGCCTTCAAGCTTTTCATCAGCCATTCTGCCTATTTAAAGGGAAAGGACATGTTATTATGTTGTTTGGTATCATTGTGTGCACCACACTGAACATGGACCAGAGAAAGCAAAGGAGAGAGCTGTCTGAGGAGCTCAGAAAGAGGATTATAGGTAAGCATGTTAAAGGTAAATGCTATAAGACCATCTCCAAGCAGCTTCATGTTCCTGTGACCACAGTTGGCAATAATATTAAAAAGTATAAGGTTCATGGGATGGTAACCAGCCTCCCGGGATGTGGACACAAGAGGAAACGCAACCCCAGGTTGATCAGAAGGACAGTGTGGATAGTAGGAAAAGAGCCAAGAAAACCATCCAAAACCATTCAAGCTGAGCTCCAAGGTCCGCGTCACTTTCTGCTCACACCATCCGTCGCATTATTAACAATAATGGGCTCCATGGAAGACGACCCAGGAGGCTCCACTATGGACAGAAAAAGAGTGGAATTTTCCAAAATGCATGTGGACGAGCCCCAAAGTTTCTGGGAGAGTGTCCTTTGGACTGATGAGACAAAACTGGGGCTTTTTGGTCAGTCACACCAATGCTATGTTTACAGAAGGAAAAATGAAGCTTTAAAAGAAAAGAACACCATACCTACTGTGAGACATGGAGGGGGCACCATACCTACTGTGAGGCATGGAGGGGGCTTGGGTTTGTTTTGGGGCTGCTTTGCTGCATCTGGCACAGGGAACCTTGAATCTGTGCAGGACACAATGAAGTCTCAAGGCTACCAAGGCATCCTGAAGTGAAACATGCTGCCCCATGTCAGGAAGCCCTCATTCAAAATGACCCTCCATGAGCCCAGATCTTAATCCTATTGAACATTTATGGAAAGATCTGAAAATAGCAGTGCGGAGACGCCACCCTTCAAACCTGAGACAGCTTGAGCAGTTTGATCTGGATGAGTGGGTCAAACTACCTGTTGGCAAATGCAGACGTCTCATTGTGAAGTACAGAGATCGCTTCCTGGCAGTGATTGCTGCAAAAGGTGGTGCCACAAAATATTACCATCTTTTTTGTCCGTGACATTTTCATTTGTTTAATTACATAAAATATTCAACTGAATCAAGAATCAAAAGCAAAGTCTGATTTGTGTTAAATATGGAATAAACAGTAAGGGATGTCATTAAACTGTCATTTTCAGGATATTTCAAAGATTTTTTTGTTTTTTGTGGAAGGGTACCAACAAATTTGTTCGCGTCTGTATTTTTTTGGTTGTATTTTGTAGTTGCACTGATTGTAAATTGATCAGAGATATTAAAAATGAACACAGTCTGATCTCTTTAGTCCAGATTCAAACATGTGCGTTAAGCAAATACAGTATATTTATTGATTAAAATGATTTATAATAATCAAATTTCACG
This sequence comes from Paramormyrops kingsleyae, assembly GCF_048594095.1. Taxonomy (NCBI): domain Eukaryota; kingdom Metazoa; phylum Chordata; class Actinopteri; order Osteoglossiformes; family Mormyridae; genus Paramormyrops; species Paramormyrops kingsleyae. The sequence continues at coordinate 13,577,300 of NC_132819.1, forward strand.
TTTTTGAATTAAAAATGCTTTGAATTCAAGATGAGTTAATAAAAATGCTTCTTGACACTTTTATCTGAAATACTGCCAGCAATTTGCATACATTCCAGCACTTGGGGATTATTGTTATTGTGCTGCTCACGACAGCGGACCAATTACCATTAATTGGAGCATTCTTAGGACCCATTTACAGGGTGATAGTTGAGGCTACAGCCAATTTGGGGTAATTGTAGGTTATACTGGAAAAAGCTGTACCATAGTTATACTTTTTGATACAATGAAAGAGTCAGCTGTATACAGAGTTTATATACCAGATATACCATATCTGGCTAATATGCACTCTGTACACAGTATGCTTTCTCCAATAGCCTGTAATGTGGTGTAATTGTTGGTTGGGGGCGATGATGTCGGCATTGTGAAATGTGCCCTTGAATATATGAGTCTGCATAAATTTCAACATGCGTGATGTCATCACAACTGTCATGTTGTACAGTCTGCATGTGTAATACAGTAAGAACATTCAAAGGAATAATGAAGCTTTCACATTTGTGATTTTCCATAGTTTTTGCAAAGGTACATGCCAAATATGGCCAATACTACCCCGTTCAGTGTTCAGTGCTGTAAATCATGCTGAATGCAATATACTCAACAGACATGAGCTTAATGTACATTATAAATGGGGAAGATCGAAAAATAATTTGAACATTTCTACTAATGCATTCCAGTTCAGGTTGTGTCTACAAAATTATATTACGTGATTGAATTTATTTTCATAATTGACAGGATGAAATAAGTATCATTTAGGAATAAGGCAACCCAAGGACGAAAGCCCATGTGGTGCTGGCTGCTAATGTTATGATTCTGACATTTCATTTTGCTCAGATGAGGTGGCAGTGATGGATCATTTCCTGTTTTCTATCTGAGACCCAGAGAAACAAACCATTTATAGGATTACTGTGAAACACACTAGATCTATTGATTCAGTCAATGGTAAAGAAACAACAATGTCATTTCTTTGGAATGACTACTGAGCAGGAGCTAAAGATGAAGTAGTTGGTCTTACCTGACCATATAGCAGGCTTGAACCTACCCAATGCCAAAAGCAGTGGATCTCATTGTAATCATGTAATCAGTCTGTTGTTCTCCTTTTTCAACTTTGATGTTGGACTGAATTTACCATTTACATGTATATATGGTAATATGTACACTATATGCATATGTCTATATGTACACTGAACAGCCATAACATAAAAACCACCTGCCTAATATCATGTGACCAAATCAGCTTTGACTCGTCAAGGCATGGACTCCACAAGATCTCTGAAGGTGTCCTGTGCTATCGGGTACCAAGATGTGAGCAGCAGATCCTTTAAGTCCTTAAAGTTGCAAGGTGGGGCCTCCTTGGATTGGACCTCTTTGTCTGGCACATCCCACAGATGCACTAATGGACTGTGATCTGGCGGATTTGGAGGCCAAGTCAACACCTTGAACTCATTTTCATGTTCTCTAATCCATTCCTGAACAATTTGGCAGGGCACATTATCCTTCTGAAAGTGGCCATTAACATCAGGGAATACCATTGTCATGAAGGGATGTTCTTGGTCTGCAACAATGTTCAGATAGATGGTATGTGTCAAAGTAACATCCCCATGAATGCCAGGACCCAAGGTCTCCCAGCAGAACATTGTCCAGAGCATCACACTGCCTCTGCCAGCTTGCCTGCATCCAGGGGTCACCTCTTCCCCAGGTAAATGTCGCACATGCACCTGGTCCTCCACATGACAAAACAGAAAATATGACTCATCAGGCCAGGCCACCTTCTTCCATTGCTCCATAGTCCAGTGTGCCTATTGTTTCCGGTGTTGGACAGGGGTCAGCATGGGCACTCTGACTGCTCTGTGGCTATGCAGCTCCTACCACAAGCTGTGATGCACTGTCTTCTGACACTTTTCTATCTTAGCCAGCATTAACCTTTTCAGTAATTTACATTAGTAGCTCTCCTGTGGTCCTGTGGAATTGGACCAGATGGGCTGGCCTTCACTTCCCACAAGCATCAGTGAGCCTTGGGTGCCTACAAGTCTGTCACTAGTTCACCAGTTGGCCATCCTTGGACCACGAGGTACTGACCACTACATACAGGGAACACACCACAAGGCCTGCTGTTTTGGAAATGTTCTGACCCAGCTGTCTAGGCATCACAATTTGACCCTTGTCATACTCAGTCAGATCCTTAGACTTGCCCATTTTTCCTGCTTCCAACTTGAAGAACTGACTGTTCACTTGCTTAATAAATAATGGCACCCTTGACAGGTGCCATTGCAGTAAGTTAATCAAAGTGGTTCACTTCACTGGTGAGTGGTTTTAATGCTATGGCTGATTGGTGTACACTCACCTAAAGGATTATTAGGAACACCATACTAATACGGTGTTTGACCCCCTTTCGCCTTCAGAACTGCCTTAATTCTACGTGGCATTGATTCAACAAGGTGCTGAAAGCATTCTTTAGAAATGTTGGCCCATATTGATAGGATAGCATCTTGCAGTTGATGGAGATTTGTGGGATGCACATCCAGGGCACGAAGCTCCTGTTCCACCACATCCCAAAGATGCTCTATTGGGTTGAGATCTGGTGACTGTGGGGGCCATTGTAGTACAGTGAACTCATTGTCATGTTCAAGAAACCAATTTGAAATGATTCAAGCTTTGTGACATGGTGCATTATCCTGCTGGAAGTAGCCATCAGAGGATGGGTACATGGTGGTCATAAAGGGATGGACATGGTCAGAAACAATGCTCAAGTAGGCCGTGGCATTTAAACGATGCCCAATTGGCACTAAGGGGCCTAAAGTGTGCCAAGAAAACATCCCCCACACCATTACACCACCACCAGCAGCCTGCACAGTGGTAACAAGGCATGATGGATCCATGTTCTCATTCTGTTTACGCCAAATTCTGACTCTACCATTTGAATGTCTCAACAGAAATCGAGACTCATCAGACCAGGCAACATTTTTCCAGTCTTCAACTGTCCAATTTTGGTGAGCTCGTGCAAATTGTAGCCTCTTTTTCCTACAGTATTTGTAGTGGAGATGAGTGGTACCCGGTGGGGTCTTCTGCTGTTGTAGCCCATCCGCCTCAAGGTTGTGCGTGTTGTGGCTTCACAAATGCTTTGCTGCATACCTCGGTTGTAACGAGTGGTTATTTCAGTCAAAGTTGCTCTTCTATCAGCTTGAATCAGTCGGCCCATTCTCCTCTGACCTCTAGCATCAACAAGGCATTTTCACCCACAGGACTGCCGCATACTGGATGTTTTTCCCTTTGCACACCATTCTTTGTAAACCCTAGAAATGGTTGTACATCAAAATCCCAGTAACTGAGCAGATTGTGAAATACTCAGACCGGCCCATCTGGCACCAACATCCATGTCACGCTCAAAATTGCTTAAATCACCTTTCTTTCCCATTTTCACATTCAGTTTGGAGTTCAGGAGATTGTCTTGACCAGGACCACACCCCTAAATGCATTGAAGCAACTGCCATGTGATTGGTTGATTAGATAATTGCATTAAGGAGAAATTGAACAGGTGTTCCTAATAATCCTTTAGGTGAGTGTATATTTCCATTTCCAAGTTAATTTCTTAAAATAGTAGGTCTCATGGTAACTCTTCTGGGTTTACAGTTCTAGCGTGGTTTAGACTCAAGTTCTGGTCTCTTTCACCTAAGGCAACAACCTCGATCCTATCACCAATAGCTTAGAAACTCTTAATGAAGCTACCAGGATCATTGCATGGACACCATCCCTGCACAGAACCACCACACATCATCACGCTGGTTTCAGATCATCCATGGCTGCTGTAACAAAGGGGATGTACAAGAAAACACATTATTGGCCTTGTTTTTCTGCAGAGCAGCCAAATATGGGTTGTTACCTCACCTCCAACACTGGTGCAGCAAATCAGCTAGATCAGTTATCCTGTGCTTTGACTCTGGCACTTTTTGTGCACAACCATAAACACCTCAATGATAAGCCAAGGCCCCATAGAGTGTCTTCAAGGATCACTCTGGTATTTTAAAAGAATTGTGGCTCATCACAAAAGTGTTTCCTAAAGAACTCATTCACTGACTTGCGTAAGATGGTATATACAAGGTCCTGATAGCCTTATGAAGTTTACAGAAATTATGCTTCTGTAATCACTACATCCTAAATTTCGATATCTTAAACTATAATATATTTCCAGTACAGTAAAATCCCGTTATAGTGGACTCGCTTATAACGGAATATCGTCTATAACGGACAAAGTCTGCTGGTCCCGGCCGTGCGCCTTTAAGAACATGCAGAAAAAGCATCGGATATAGCGGATTCACATATAACGGAATTTCGCTTATAATGGACAAACAATTTGGTCCCCAGGGCCGCTTTTAGCTGTAGTTTTGTTCGGCTATAACGGACATGCAGGCTCTGCCTACAAGGCGCGTGGCGTGCCGGTGATATCCAGCGCAGATACGTAGTCGAGATTATTAATAGTCACGTATCTGTCAGGTAAAGTTGGATTACTACATGTACAATATAATAATCTATACCACAAGTGTGTCTGCTGGGGTGTGGCATGAGTAAATGGTGTCCTGTAGTTGTGTTCTGGCCATACAGCAACTCTGGATATAACAGACTTTGGCTATAACGGACTGTTTTGCCAGGTCCCTTGAAGTCCGTTATAACGACATTTTACTGTATTGGAAATATGATTTGTGGCCTGTTTTCTATGTTATTATTGTTTTCCTTTGCAACCTGGTATTTGTAATAAACATACATCCAACTGCCCTAACCCCTGCTTTTTTCATCAGTGAAACTGAGCCACACAGCCACAAAATATACAAAAAAAAAATTGCTATTTTTTCTCCTTCAATTGATATTTTAAGATAGTTTAGGGTGGTGGATCAATATTGTGAATCAAATGGCCTATTAGAAAGCTAAGCGCAGCACTGAGCCTCTTCTGTAATACTGTACAGCACTCATTTCAATCACTGAGTGATGAGTTTGCATTCGATGCCAGATCAGTCCTGGGAATATGTGTGAAGCAGCTGTGCAAACTCAGTCACATATGGGGTCTCGTTCTGCAGCTGTTCCATGACTGTGCACTGCAATGGTGTCTGTCTGCATCCTTATATGGACATTAGCGATTTTTCGGGTGCTTGGGACTTCCACAATGGTGACTGCTGTTCCCAGTGGTTTGATAAACACCGGCGAGGGTAAGGACTGAGATGCCCCAGCGGTAACTCAAGAGCCTACATAGAAATCACCACTAACAAGGAACAATTGTTTGAAGCCTCAGGCGTCTCTGCCTGCATTCCTTTACTACCCCAGTGGCTTTACAGTTGGGCAAGCCAGTCAGGCACGCAGGCTAGGCAAGCACCAGTGCTTTCTTATTAAAAATATTCCACAACCAAGATGCTATTTTCAAGCTGCGCTAATGTTTATGCCAAAGACCATAGGGGGGGAGGGGGGGGGGGGGGGTGCAGACCACAGGGCAGGAGCTGGAGGGTGCCATCAGCTGAAGATATTTTCATAAAGAACTGAGGATTTGACACAAAATTGCCCCCCATTATAGCAGAGCAAAAAACCTGTAACGTGGTTATGTTTTGCATTAAGAGCCTGTAGTTGACAATTTAAAAAAAAAATAAACCCGATTGTCAAAAGATATAGAAGAAAATGGGTCGATTGCTGGAACGCTGCAGTAAACGGCTGAATGTTTGGCACTGAACACGCAAGAAAAAGAAATGCATAATGTATCAAAATATTCATTCATCTAGCTGATCTGCACATAGAAGAGTTCTTCAAGATGAATTCATCATCCCCAATAACAGTTTAGGGAACAAAATAGAACGGTTAGTCATTCTGAATTCCAAAAAGGTCAGGCTGGATAGATTAACATACCAGTAAGGGAACCTGAGCTGGACACTTAGCCTGTTGGCGTCTTTAAATGTTAAACCACTAAATGGGATTTAAGCAAATAACTGGTCACTCATCTGTACCTTAAATTAAAGACAGTCTGAATATCTGGCAATAACAATAATAGTATTAAAAATATGTCATCTGAATATAGAAACTTTTCAAGGGTAGCTCGAATTTACGGTTACTGCAGTTGAAAGATCAATAATACAATATATTTTAATAAATAAAAAGATGGAATCATTTAATAGCAATGCTACAGCCTGATACAGTAGATCAATTATGAATGTTTTAATGCACACAAAATTCCACTAGGCTCTGTCCTGAGCTATGAAATCATGAGTAGGTCACAGCAACAATGTTACATTTGAAAGATCAGTTTCTCTATAACCCCTGAACTCATGAGCTGAGTTTGGTTTATCTTATCAGTCTTTCAGGCAGAAACAGCGACATGCTTACTGAGATCGGGGGGGGGGGGGGGGGGGGGGAGATGGGGGAAGAGGGGAGCATCAGGTTACATAGCTAATGGGCTGGGCTGGGGCCCAAAATGGCCACAATTAAAACACCAGTAATGAGGGCAGGTGGGGGGGGGGGGGGGTTAGCTGCAATTTATTACACCTGAACTGTAAAAAACAGTAAGACGCTGCCCTACGTCGTTTTTTGATTAACGCTGCCTCTGACAGATCACTACAGCCATGACTAAAAGGTACTCCGAACTTTCCCTGACTCCGCGCCTCCATTACTGTTTCCTGAGTGCAAGAGGAGCTGACGCGGATTCCACTGAATATCACTTCCCTGCGGCCATCCTGACCCCAAGATCCGGAAAAATCACTCTCTTCGTGACAGTTGCTGAGGCAAGTTTTGAAAGCTGCCTGAGTGCAATGCGAGCGCGCCACAGGAGCCCGGAGTGGGCATTAGCCGGGGCAGGGAACTCAGCTGGATGGGAAGCCTTTCTCTCACGCTGTCGTACTGCCTTGTGCCACAACACCTGTGCCGTTATTTGGAGGGAAACACAGTGACAGGTGACAGGCTGTTCTGCAGCAGGACCCTGACGCCTGACTGGAATAACCTGCAAAGTTAAGTATTCTGTCTGTTCAGATAACAAGGTTTTAAAGAAGACAGTGTAGTTATATTAGAATCAGTATTTTCATCACCTCTAATATGAACTTGAGGGATTTTATATGGTGTTCAACCCATTGCTGTTTTAGAACATTGCAGAGCAAATACTGTACAACAAGTGTACAGTCGTGGCCAAAAGTTTTGAGAATGACACAAGTATTGGTTTTCACAAAGTTTGCTGCTTCAGTGTTTGTATATCTTTATGTCAGATGTTTCTATGGTATACTGAAGTATAATTACAAGTATTTCACAAGTGTCAAAGGCTTTTAGTGACAATTACATTAAGTTTATGCAAAGACTCAATATTTGCAGTGTTGGCCCTTATTTTTCAAGACCTCTGCAATTCGCCCTGGCATGCTGTCAATCAACTTCTGGGCCAAATCCTGACTGATGGCAGTTCTTGCATAATCAATGCTTGGAGTTTGTCAGAATTTGTGGGTTTTTGTTTGTCCACCCGCCTCTTGAAGATTTACCACAGCTTGCCAATGAGATTAAGATCTGGGGAGCTTCCTGTCTATGGACCAAAAACGTTGATGTTTTGTTCCACGTGCCACTTAGTTATCACTTTTGCCTTATGGCACGGTGCTCCATCATGCTGGAAGAGGCATTGTTCATCACCAAACTGTTCTTGGATGGTTGGGAGAAGTTGGTACCATTCTTTAATCATGGCTGTGTTCTTAGGCAATATTGTGAGTGAGCCCACTCCCTTGGCTGAGAAGCAGCCCCACACGTGAATGGTCTCAGGATGCTTTACTGTTGGCATGACACAGGACTGATGGTAGCGCTCACCTTTTCTTCTCCGGACAATCGGAAAGGGGATTCATCAGAGATAATGACCTCAGTCCTCAGCAGTTCACTCCCTGTACCTTTTGTAGAATATCAGTCTGTCCCTGATGTTTTTCTTGGAGAGAAGTGGCTTCTTTGCTGCCCTTCTTGACACCAGGCCGTCCTCCAAAAGCCTTCGCCTCACTGTGCGTGCAGATGCACTCACACCTGCCTGCTGCCATTCCTGAGCAAGCTCTGCACTGGTGGTGCCCCGATCCCACAGCTGAATCAACTTTAGGAGATGGTCCTGGCGCTTGCTGGACTTTCTTGGGCACCCTGAAGCCTTCTTCACAACAATTGAACCTCCCTCCTTGAAGTTCTTGATGGTCTGTTAAGTGGTTGATTTAGGTGCAATCTTGCTAGCAGCAATATCCGTGCCTGTGAAGCCCTTTTATGCAAAGCAATGATGACTGCATGTGTTTCCTTGCAGGTATCCATGGTTAACAGAGGAAGAACAATGATTTCAAGCACTACCCTCCTTTTAAAGCATCCAGTCTGCAATTCTAACTCAATCAGCATGACAGAGTGACCTCCAGCCTTGTCATCATCAACACTCTTACCTGTGTTGACGAGAGAATCACTGAAATGATGTCAGCAGGTCCTTTGTGGCAGTGGAACTGGATTTTCTTAGGATTAAGTTCATTTTCATGGCAAAGAGGGACTTTGCAATTAATTGCAATTCATCTGATCACACTTCATAACTTTCTGGAGAATATGCAAATTGGCATCATAAAAACTCAGGAAGCAGACTTTGTGAAAATTAATATTTGTGTTATTCTGAAAACTGTTGGCCATGGCTGTACATGTGCTAAAAATGGATTCACCTGGGACTGATTATGAACAATGGAGAGAAAGCATGTAAACAACAGCCTATTTCAGGAGGCCATTCAGTAGCAATGTGTTACCAATCTGTTTGTCATGCTGTTTACTACCCACAAATAGTACTGCACCGATTTTTCTTGTTTGGTTGAAAGGACCTTTACAGTAATATTTTTAAAGGTGAATATCTTGGGCATTTTTTCAAATTTATGCTCTACATATCACTTGTGAAAGAGATAATTATAATAATACATCAGGCTCAAAAGACAGCAGTACACAAGAATAAAGTGAAGCAGGAGACAGTGGGAATGACCAGAAACCAGCCAGATAGAGGGTGGAAGCGACTTTCTAATGCTAGAGTTGGCTGTTAACTTATCATGAATCGGAGGATGACATTAAGTGACCTTTAAAAGGAATGGGAAACATTAAGTGCAGGTGTGAAGTGCATTGTTGTAATCAGGATCCTAGAAACAGGACTGAAGTCCCTTAAGGCAAGGAAGAAGCCCTTCATTAATGAGAAACAGAGAAGAACCAGGCTGCAGTTTGCAATATATATTATTCACAGACACACAAAAAATTGTGCTGTGGTCTCTTAACTAACCCTCGCAAATATGAAGCACTGTCTTTCCACAAAGCCAACATGACAACTCCAGTGCACGTGTTGCTGAAACAGTTACTCATCAATTCTGCTTACAGTATGTCACACTAGGGTTATAAGCATGGGCTAGACCTATCTCTGATGGAGAATCGGATTGGCTTTTTACTCTCTTGCCCACCAACATCCGATCCAACAGTATCAGTATTGTCAGTATCAGCCTGATATTGATAGTGGGTATCAGATTGGTGGTCTCTACCACACACACCATTCACACACAACAACAACAACAACAATAATAATAACAATAATAATAATTAAATTGAATGGCATCTCATTCAGCGTGAAATAATATGATGATGGTGATGATGCAAGTCCTGTGTTCAGTTCATTTCTTAAAACATGCCTGGCATCATGTTATAAACTTGCAGGGAGACACCGTTTCTGTGCACAGGCGGGGGGGTGGGGGTGGAGCTTGGAGGTACTTACCACCCCAGGGGTAATGTCTTTACCAGGAGTAAAGACACAGGAAACAGGGTAATTATTGCATGGTTGGTTGGATTAATGGATAGCACTGTGGAAATTGAAACATCACCGTGTCTGCAGTATTATACATGAATTCAGCATCAAGCATGTGAGAAATGATTCAACTGTGAGCTGTGATCATATATGTGGTTGGTTCTTAGGAACAGAAGTTCTGAAATTTGATGGCTGTAACTCCATGCCAGGGCAAATAGGACAGAGCCGTTGTCAGCTTGGGGTTTAGGGCACATCTGTGTCTTGACAGCTCAGAGCTTCAGCATGTCATAGACACTTATCTGTGAAGTCTCTGCAGGGTCTCTCACAATAGACTTGTGGGAGCCGTGTCTTTGTATCTCAGCTGCCTAAATAGATCTTCCTGTCTTCTGCTGAATTTATCATTTAGCATCACCAGGCTCACCCTAATCCCTGCACGGAGCTGGAAGACACAAACTGTTCCACAAAAATGCCGCTGCTGATCCTTAGCTCTTCACAAAGGCGGTAACTCCTCTTTGCCAGAAATCATTTTCAAATAGCTAGCACAGAACCTGCGACAGACAACAAAAACCCTATGCTTTAGAGTCCATTCGAGGACATAGACAGCTCCCTTTGTCACTGGAAGCCAGCAAGCAGGAAAAAGAAGCACTTTTTAGCTATGTTGCTTGGAAATACTGTGGTTGCAATGCTCATTATTACATTTAGTTTACAAGAGGTGCAGTTTTCAGTTTCTGACTGGCCTCTCTTACAGTATGTGGTTTACAAGGCATGAATCACACTGCTTATTGCAGCTGTAGCCCCAAAAGAGTCCATCCATCCATCCATCCATCCATCCATCCATCCATCCACCTTTCAGTGACTTCTCCACTTATCCCAGACAGGATAAGTCTTTTTCTAAAAGAGATTTCTAAAACCATGTAATGATTTGACCCATATTGTTGTAAACATATTTATCTTGGGGGAACCCCCCCCCACCTCTCAGCAAATTTAAATTGGGGAGGGTGGGGTGGTGGTAATATGCTGTTTTTCTTCAGGAAGCTAAGGCCCCCTTAAGGGTTAAATCCTACAACCGCCCCTGTGCCAGTCCATCACAGGGTACACACATATACACAATTCTCGATGGGCAATGTTGAGATCCCAGTTAGTCTAACAGCCAAAGTTCCTGGGGAAAACCTGTGTCATTTGCACAAGCCTGAGTACATGTACATTGGAATGCTTGTGCTTTGCACATATCCCATCATGCTCTCCTTCAAGACATACACACATATATATGGGTTAGTGACATGTGTCATATAACAGTATTTTATATATTTGTTGTAAAAGTCATTGTTTTACTGAATGACATTATGTGCCATTACACATAAATCCAATACCTGGATGTAGCCCTCAATGAAAAAGATGCCAAAGACCCCCTAATTTAACTGTACATTTTATACTGACATTAATAGTCTCATAACTTTGTTCTCCATTCTTTTAATACGGTGATGCATTTAGTCAGTTCTTAAGTAAAATATAAACTGGTATCTGATTAGAGTAACATTTTCATCACTCTGATCACACATAGAAGAACAATAACAACCCCTGAGTGTTTTTTCAGCTGACATCAACAGACGAGAGATCAGGCAAATCTCATATAATTTCATTTCTCATATAAACTGGAAAATATAATTCACAACAACGTTAGATTACTACGTTTTGTGGCTTTTAGCTACTAACAACTCTGAAATGTTCAATTTCATCACTACATTGAATGATTATGATAAATCTATTTATTTTCCATCCGTCCATCTATCTATCCATCATCCATCCATCCATCCATTTTATTTCTTTTTAATAAAGATTCAAGCCATGTTATCTGTCAAATGCACTTAAGTACTGCAACTGGGGCTTATGGCAATGCAGCCTATACTGAATTCCTGCTCTCATACACCTTATACCAGTTATACCAATTATACCAGTCCCATCCCTTTGTAAGTCTCTCCTCCCAAGCAGCAACACCTGCCCTTATTTTTGCATGGAAGCGCACTTCTCTCTCCTTGTTGGATAGAGGTATCTGTTAAAATGTTAACAATGATTAAAAACACTGAAATCAATTCGGTTTAGTTATACAGACTCTATAGCATGTTAAAGCAATAAATCAGTTAAATGCACTATGCCATTAGGGATAAGAGATATTCAGTTTTCAGTGAATGACAAATTCCACTTTGTTGAATGACAAATTTCATGAACATTTCTTCCTAACAGACTGTTGCTTGGCTGCCTGTTACCAACCTTGACCTTGATTCAAAAACTTCAAATTTCATATCTAAGTCTATAAAATCTACAACTTCCTGAACACTTTTTTGACGTTTGACCGAATGACATTCAAATCTGTGAAACATGGTACTATATATGGAAAAGGTGCAATTATCTTAAATCTAGGAACAAAACTTTAAACTTACCTCCAACATAAGTGCTCTTCAGGGGTCTTCGGAGTCACGCTATTACTAAAGTCACATCACTATAGTTCAAAATTGCCTCTAATCTTTGTTTTACTGAATGACATTCAAAAAAATTTATCAGTGTGGAACAATGTGTTTTAAATATTTAATTTTGTTTTTAAAGGTGTTTCTTTTCAATTCTTTAAAATGCTTGCCAAGTGACTTCAAAATAAATGCCAAAGAGAAAAATTCATGATATTAAAATTATTTTTAGTATCCTGGAGCCGTGAGGCACCAGTTTTGATGTTGTTCCATTGCTGTTTACATTCCAGCATCAGCCAATGCGGATGCTGCATCTGAAGCCATTCGCCTGTCTGCATTTCCATTTGCAGCCTTGCCTGATGACATCGATTCATAACTGTGTCTGCACTCCACTGAACGATTGTGTAAAGTGCAGAGGCAGGGGAGGACAGGACCTGGGACCTTTTCTTTGCAATCAGAAAGGATGTATGCAGTTGTACCCCCCCCCCCCCCGCACAGGTCAGACAACTATAACGTACACCTGGTGATCAAATACAAACATCTGAGAAGCTGGTCCTCCAGCATCTTCAGAAACTGCTCTTCACATTCTATGCTACTCCGAGCTCATTGAGCCAAGTTACACTGAATGCACACTTAATGCTTATAAAACATGTCAGACTTCATATGCAAATTTTGCATCCATTAGGCGCCAGCCATTAGACACTCTCTCACTTGTCCCCCCACAGGCCATTTCCAAAATTACATTTAATTGCTTATGTGACACTTTTGCCCACATTTATCCATTTATGCAGCTATTTAAATGGATGTTCCTTGCATAAATAGCTCACCAAGTGGCTCCAGCACGACTCCGAGCTTTAAACAGGAGTGTCTGTTTCCATATGCACCTCACGTTAGACCCCCAGATCACGACACATGCGGCTTCAACGAGGTCATTTATTTAGCATGATTAGAACTGGTTGCTCACTCATAGGCGTCAGGGAGGAGGTGTGGAAAACTGTCACATTCCACTGTGTTCAAATGACAACCTCTATTATAAACGTTACTGCAATTTACTCAATACTGTTAACATTAAATTCATAGTCTGATTTGCTCACTCGGGCTCATTTGTTGAGCATTTCTTATGATAAATAACTCTTGGCATTAAGGACGGCCCCCTCGTTCAGCTTGAAGAGCCCATGCAAACTCATTTGGTTAATTAACAAATTTGAATGTTTCCTGTCATTGTGAAAATGATATCTGCTTAAATTTTTCCTTCTGAAATAAAACCAAAATGGAAAATATCATGCCAGACGGTGGCATTGTGCCATTCAATTTAGGTAGGCACATGCCTACCTACTATTTTGTAAAAAAGTAATGTATAAATAAATGATTCAGTCAACTAATAACATGCCTACACTGACTGTTAATAACAGGTTGTTAAACTTGCAGTAAACTTGCGGTCAGGGTGGTCTGGCCAATAAGTGAGCTTCCTCCGTCAGATGGCATCTCTTAATCCCCTCCCCCAAGAGTCATCATTCCCGTCATCTTCCAATAACGCTACACATCATCAATGAGTTGTCACATTGTAACATTCACGGCTAACATCTTAGCGGTGGTAAACAAGGTTAGCTGGACATGCTTGAATGTATAATAGTTACATACATTTTCAAAATCCATAAATTTGGTTTGCACAGTGACGTTGAAGCCAGGTTTATCGTTAATTTTAGGTAACATTCTTTAGGAAAGTCCTAGTGTTTGGCAAGTCTTCCCTCGTTTTGTTAGTCCATTGATTACTTGGTAAGGCATTACAATGAAGCAGGCTTAAGTAAGCTTAAACCCATTGCAGAAGTGTACATTCCAGGGAGACTGAATGCCCACCCACTTATCATGCAGAGCGCCTGCCTTCCCTCTGCACCCTCCCGCACCAAATCGAACAGATCTCTGGAGAGCCGTCAGAAGGTTTCTCTGTAATTGTCTCTGTGTTCCTCTGTGCATGTCTGAGGTTCTTTGAAGCCACTGCACCCCCCCCCCCCCCTTCCACCAAGACCACTGGGAAGCGTGTCCATTAAGTCCAGGCAGACATGACAAGGTACAATATTGATTTAATGGTTGCACCCCCTGACCTGCACTGCACATTTCTGCCGCCCAGTATAAAGGAAAACTACAGAGTGTGTAAATTCCCTCAGAGATGTGGATTTGAGATCCAAGAGGTGGTGAAATATACCTGAATTAATAACCTATCAAGACTACTTAGCAGCTACGCTCTCAAGCATACAAATTCAACATTACTTTCAAAATAAAGAAAAGTTACATTTGCCATGATATTCTATAGCTAAGCGAAAACACAGCTAATGTCTGCATCTCTGCTTCCTTATAAATATGGGCTCTTGCTTTACAGCTGGTGATGCTCCTACTTACTGAAGCTTCCTACTGAAGCTTCACACAACCGATGCCAAATCTTCCAGAAAAGCAAATGTGAAACAAAACGTTGACACGCCATTTATAATCTAGCACTGATTTAACTGAATGCAAAACTGATTAAAACACATTATCTATCAATGTTACGTGCAAATGCGCCGTGTTCTTGAAATGTTTGCAAAATAAACCTACAAAGAAAATCCATTATTGCTGCTCATATACAAAACACAACCAACCAGCCACTTCACAGTTTCATGCACCTGCACATAAATAAAAATTCTCCTTAAAGCAGGTGTACTGATGATGGCCACCCACCCACACGCACGGGCGACTGAACCATTCTCTCAGCATTCTCTGGTACAAAGGTGCTACTTTGCTGCAACAAAGGAAAGAAAATCTGAATGTGACAAAATAAATACAACTAAAATGATCATTATCCTTCCAAAAAGCTGCAGTGTGAATGGTGACTCTTCAGAGTTCGGCATTTTAATAAAATTTGGCTTCAAAACTGGAATTATGAGTACTTATTATTAGTATTTATTATTTCTGGGGTTAAAGACTGTATATTTCTGCTTTTTTTTGATGAAATTGGTCACTCAAAAGCCTTTTAATTATTTTCCTCCTGCGTTTTAACTGGGTAATTTTTTGACCAGAGCCAGTGACATGTGGCCGTGGCATTTTGTTCTAGAGTTTTCTGCGGTTGCAGAGTCCAGATAGAGACCATCTGGCCAGCTCTATCCTGGCCTTCAGTTCCATATCAGTAACCCACATGTAACGAATGCAGCCAGGGCTCTCCAGCTGCAGTTGCCTTGAACAAATGTAGCAGAAAACTGTCAGGACAGGAAGATTCCATTTTTCACTTGCAGATTACTTCATGTGAAAGAATGTGTTTACTGGACTGTGACAAGCCTTAAGTGTGACTAATAACTGGGATTTTCAGATTGACACCCAGGGTCACTTTATCCTAGGAGTCAATCTGTGTGATCAAAACCACCCCCCCCCCAGTATATCAGAATGCCAGTGTGGCAAGGTGAGTTCAGTGTTTAGCAGGGATGGATTCCACTCAGCACGTTTTGATTCAAAATCACTTTGCTCTCCTGGAAGAAAAGGAATTTATGTGTTTTCCACAAAAAAAGATTCATTTTAATCACCTTCGACAGAAATTATGAGTCTTTCCATTGATTACAAATAAATTTTACATTACTGGAGGAAGACTTAATGCGGTAATAAGTAACTAAGGATCTAATATTTTTACTATTTATGTTCGAGAATATGGTCTTGATATTTACGTCATTAGTTGTGCTTTACAGGGTTAAAAGTTGCTTCCAGAGCAACAAGCCAGACAAACAACATTGATTGTTTTGAAATGCTGTATCTGTGTGCTTTTAACTGAAGATGACTCACAGTTAAGTGGGGGAAGTTGGAGTCACATTTAACGTTAAATAACTGAAATAAAAGGGTCAAACATCAAACAGCATTTGCCCAGATACTAAGGCATCTAGATATAAAAGGATGCCATGGCAACCAGTGGAATTTTTTTTTTTTAACTTATTGGAAAAGTCAATATATTACATGAAAAGCAGGAAAGAGAGACACAGAAATTGCTTTTTTGGGTGATCGATACACAGAGAACAAAACAGCAGCTTATACCACAGCAAACAAATCTAAAGACTCTATTTTTGCTAATAGAGTTTCATACAGCAAAATTACACGCCAAATCAAAATGCATTAAATTATACATTATCGAGACCTAGCACTTCGATTACCCTTCATATAATAATGTATTTTAATATATTTTGAAACATTTTGAAAAAAGAAAGTGGGGGATTAAGCATTTATACCGACCATGAAAAAGGAAAGCAATACACACTACTGAGTATAGTGACCCCTTCATATCAGAGTTTTCAGTATGAACCCGGAGGAGGTTCTGTCGGTCACAAAAACTGCTCATGAAAGTTGGACTACAACTCCACAATGCAATAAGAAATACACAGCCCTTATATGTTCACCTGTGGGCTTGGAACAAGGTTTTCTTCCTATAAATTCTCAACATATGGAGTATGTTACCCTTTTCTGGTAGGTATGGAGAACAATCACATGATGTTTCTCCATAGAGAAATTGCAAAGATCATATCTGTCTTCTTGGCAAGAATGGTCTTGCTTGGACCGCCAACTTGGGGCGCCATACATCATGGGATCGGTCCGGCTTGGCAAGGATGCGGCTTCCATACTGAGAAACACCCACTCTGGAATTGTGGCACGGATACCATGACCTGGTACGTATTATTGCTGCATGAATTTGGTCATTGGGAAGGAAATGTACAAATAAGGCACACAGGCAGAGTGGGGCATGGTAAAAACATAGCCCCTGGTTTTTTCAATAGCTAGAATCACCCCTGACATAAGTAATGGAGTGGACAGGGTTAGAGTTAGGGTTATGAATGGCAGAAATATGACTGGACTTCGGAGTGCACCATTAGTGAACGGGGGGGGGGTTGGTTGGTGGACAGAGTTTACCGCTTGTTGGCAAAATCTTGAAGAAAAGCAGATATGCGACTAAATAAATCCCTCTGCAACTTACGGTGCAAGAAAAGCCAAGTGGAATGAGGCCTGGTGCTAGAGAATTCAGCCTCGGTGGCTGATGAAATGTGAGGTAACCTCGCAGCGGAGAGGCCTGCGCGGATGTGGGGTTATCACCTAGGTGTTCTTGAGTCTTATTTTAAAAACAAATACAAAGTGGTTAAATGGGAAAGGGCTGCTCTGGGAAGATGCTGAAATGAGTAAGAAGCAGCAGACCAGAAATGTTGTGGCCAGGTCAGCTTTAGTCAGTCAGCTATGTAAGCGGATAAGAATAGCGGCGGCTGATAAGGTTGCGGCCAGGCGGCATACAAGAGGCTGAGGTATAACAAAGTACAATAGGAAGATGCTTCAGGACTTTCTGATGTTGGGGGTGAAGGTGCTTTTCTGGTAAGATGGATATAACCTTCACTTCAATTTAATAGACGCTGTTGCAGGTGTGGGGCTCTTACATTGAGGTGGAGGGTAAAATGCTAAATGCTAATAATGAAGATATACTGCTCCAGACAGCGTAGATGTAAGCAGGGATGTATAAACAGGATGGCGTAGATGTTT
The DNA here is from genome assembly GCF_048594095.1 of Paramormyrops kingsleyae. Taxonomy (NCBI): domain Eukaryota; kingdom Metazoa; phylum Chordata; class Actinopteri; order Osteoglossiformes; family Mormyridae; genus Paramormyrops; species Paramormyrops kingsleyae. The sequence goes on from NC_132819.1 coordinate 13,595,099, forward strand.
GAGGAATCAAGAGACTGATTCTTTTCTTGGATGATATTATATGCAAAGCGGGCCACGGGATTAGCTTTTCCGGTGATCGATAAGCACATTAGCTTAGCATGTATCGCATCGATAGGAAGCGTCCGGAAGACAGAGCAGCGCGATGGATGTTCTTCATCTCCAAAAGCGATGGTACGGTATGTGTGTGGCGACGGCCCTTAGCGGGCGACGGATGGGCGTGACGGAGTGCAAATGAGCGGGAGATGCTGAAGAGTAACAGCGAGAAGTCATGCTAACCTAATAGAGAGTGACCGATGAAGGGGTTTGCGGAAGGCATGGCGTGGAGCATCCCTGCTGTTGGCCTCAATGCGCAAACTCAGCAGGGCCAGACGCACCTAATGTAATTGTGGCCTGGACAGCTGAACAGGCTGCGATGGGAGCACAGCTGGCAGAAAAGCCGATTTCTGCCCACAGATGTTCTGCAGAGAAGCCCTGGGAGGAAGGAGGACTCTCATATCCTGGCGACATCCGACACAAAAGCCAAACTCTGCCTCATCCCTCAAGTGATTGTGACAAAAATTGCCGTGAGCGTCAAAATGAGGTTAGAATTTCAATATGTTTACAAATAGAGAGTTATTTTGCATCTCCTGTAACCTACTTCTGCAGGTCTAGAAGCTTCCGCTTCTCCCCGTGGAGGTGATGCTGTGACTAACGCCTGGGGCTTCCTGCTGCTGTTTGGCCCTGGAGCAGCGGGCAGCGGGAGCGAGGTGTCATATTCGCGCAAGAGATCAGCCAGTTAATTTACAACATAACCATAGCAACAAAGGAGAGCGGAGCGGCAAGGGGAGGCGTTTAATTACATTCCATTTGCTGGCATTTGTTTAACTGTTTTTCGACATAATTAGAGATGCAGATTAATGAAAAAACACACGAGAATGAACCATCCTATCAAATCTCATTTCTTCCTTTATTGAATGTGATCCCTTTTAATAAGGAAAAGATGGCTTTATTGTGCAATATTGTTTATAATTGTAAAAGGTTAGCGTCTTATTCTGTGTGTCTTCCAGTTCTAGCAAACTTAATATATGAACTAAATCATAATTTTCTTCATTATTTTTCCAATATGTGACATACATTTACAGTATTCCATTCATTTTTTTTTAAAGATTATGAAGTGATATATATTACTGTGCAGATGCGCTGGGGGTGACACCGTTAGGCTAGTTTGGGTGCCTAATGTGCCTATAATGTATGACTGTTTATGTGTGTGTGTCCTGTAACTGACTGGAATCCCAGCCATGATACCCCAGCCTTGTGGCCTATGCTACCTAAGATGCCTTCCAAGCCCCGCATATTTAACAAGTGTATAAAAGTATATAAGAAGTATATTTACTTATGAGTTATTCCAGCCCAGTGTCAGGGCTCATTTGAGATCTCCCCTCATCATTTTAATGGTATTTAGGTCTGGACTGACTAACCCCAGTGCACACAAATCTTGCTGTTCACTCTTCTTCATGCAGGCTTGCTGGTGTGTTTCTGGTCATTGTTGTACAGCATATGGTACAACAAAGAGAAGGGGGTCAGAGCATCTCTATACCATTAGGCTACCTCTACCTTGATCATCCGCTGCTATAAGGCTTTTACTGTGGTTTTGGACAGACACAGCAGGCCCAGAACCAAAGTTCTAATTTGAACTCATTTCTTTGTAAAGTATTACTCTACAGCTCTGGAAAGTCGTACAGCTGGTCTTAGCTATTCCCCAGACAAGCTTTCATGCTGTTTTTAGTCTCTGCTTGTATCTCTTATACTACTTTTTTTCTGGAGTCAACACTGACCTCAGCTCAGGCGAGCGAGACATATAAATTTGTACAAAGATATTGTCTTACTGGATGGTTCAATGCCTTTCTCTTGGAGAGTTTTTGGAAGGACAACATCCTGGCAAGATAAACTTTTTCACTGTTCAGAATGTCTTTGAATTCAGCTCATAAGAGCCCCAGACCAACCACAAATGGCGGAGTAACCATCTACATACAAACCAACGGATACACGTACCGAGATCCTCTCGATTTGATTATGCTCTTAGAATCTTCGTGATAACAGCATCCATCTAATGGTATCGGCGAATATTTATATTAGCATATGCTGTCCCAAACCACAGCTATTTACCTTTTTATTCAAATTACTGCCATTGATTATCCCTTTACTTTGCTTTATTTTGCTTAAAATTGCTTTGTCGGACACCAAAAAAAGTGAAGCACTGACCTTCATTTTCTTCTGTATTACAAACAGAAAAAAAATCTAAATATTAAGGAAGTCAGTTCAATGGGTATCCAGTGTCAAACAGAATTGCAGTGACTTGTATATGCATGTTGTATCCACCTATCCCTCCATCCATCCCTCCATCCATCCATCCATCCATCCTCTAACCTCTGATTTAGAACCTGGAGCTTATCCCAGGAAGCACAGTGTAAAAAGCAGGGAACACCAGGATGGGAACGCTTTGCATGGTGGGCCACACACCCACATACACTGCAGGCAGATGCCAGGTCACCTGACTGCGAGAGGAAGCCCACGCAACAGTCCTTCCCACTGGGCCACCATACCACCTGTGCTCTAATTACAGCACAGTATTTGTCGGCTACATAATTTAATTTGCATTGTTAAATAAATGGCCGGAGCGAGAGACGGAAAGCCGAATCTCCCGTCTATAACTTCAGTAATAGTCCTGTACAGGGACTACATGCTTGTATGTAATTACAGTGCAGGCAGGTTGCATAAGTGCATCTGTACAGGGACACGACAGCAGTCGGTGAGAATTTCTGCACGGTGGATATTTTCCAAAGGTGCTCTTATCCTACAGTGCCAGTAAATCCAGAGCACCCCCCCCCCCCCCCATTCCTTGACGAGCCTGAGGAAATTCACTCGTGTCTACTCCGCATCAAGGACCTTCAATCCCTCTGTGGGTACCCGCCATGTGCCTCCCTGGAGTGTGTGGAGGCAGCTCCACCGTCCCCCTACAGGGGGCAGCAGTGGCCCCACAGCCGCACATTCACCCGGGATCCTGCTCTGAATATCAATCCAGCGTATTGTGTGTACCTGAGCGAGAGTGACTCTCCTGGAAACGCTCACCGATTCCCTACCAGATTTCCCCATTTTGCCGCATTCTGCATTTACATATGTTAAGCAGTTCCCTCATTATTAATCTGCTGGCTTTATTTACTGCTCTGGGAGCTGATTGCTGATTGCTTTCATTAATGCCAATGGAATTAGGCCATAAATCTCCGGCGCAAAGGTTCAGGCCCGTGTGCCGTTCCAGTTTATGCCACATACAGTGACAGTGTCTGTCACCAACACGTGACATCACATCACGCCACGCAAATTAAATGTCTTTTAATGTATTCAATTTAATGCTTCACTTTACATTGTAATTTATAATAAAGCAAAAAAACTGCATGAATTAAGAAAGCTACGGAGTGCAAGTTTAATATTTGGCACAATACTGTAGTGGACATTTTAAAATTCTCAAATTTTTCGAGTAAAGTACTTTTTTCCCTATTATGGTACATTATTAACTATTTATAAGAACAATCTATGATTTAAAATGGCTGACTGGAAGCGTGTCTAAGATGTAGCATCCGTTTAAGATGGTCATTGGTCACAATTTCTCACTACAGCACCTAAACCGTTTTTCCCATCTGTAATAATGAGCGCATGCAGATGCTGTCTGCAAATCTGAAGAAAATATAAAAGAGGCCACTGAGGGCAGGAAACAAGGGAATTACTATACCCTTATACCACAGTGCTGCTGAATTCTCAGATCTATACCCTTATACCACAGTGCTGTTGAATTCTCAGATCTATACCCTTATACCACAGTGCTGTTGAATTCTCAGATCTATACCCTTATACCACAGTGCTGCTGAATTCTCAGATCTATACCCTTATACCACAGTGCTGTTGAATTCTCAGATCTATACCCTTATACCACAGTGCTGCTGAATTCTCAGATCTATACCCTTATACCACAGTGCTGTTGAATTCTCAGATCTATACCCTTATACCACAGTGCTGTTGAATTCTCAGATCTATACCCTTATACCACAGTGCTGTTGAATTCTCAGATCTATACCCTTATACCACAGTGCTGCTGAATTCTCAGATCTATACCCTTATACCACAGTGCTGTTGAATTCTCAGATCTATACCCTTATACCACAGTGCTGTTGAATTCTCAGATCTATACCCTTATACCACAGTGCTGCTGAATTCTCAGATCTATACCCTTATACCACAGTGCTGTTGAATTCTCAGATCTATACCGTTATACCACAGTGCTGTTGAATTCTCAGATCTATACCCTTATACCACAGTGCTGCTGAATTCTCAGATCTATACCCTTATACCACAGTGCTGTTGAATTCTCAGATCTATACCCTTATACCACAGTGCTGCTGAATTCTCAGATCTATACCCTTATACCACAGTGCTGTTGAATTCTCAGATCTATACCCTTATACCACAGTGCTGTTGAATTCTCAGATCTATACCCTTATACCACAGTGCTGTTGAATTCTCAGATCTATACCCTTATACCACAGTGCTGCTGAATTCTCAGATCTATACCCTTATACCACAGTGCTGTTGAATTCTCAGATCTATACCCTTATACCACAGTGCTGTTGAATTCTCAGATCTATACCCTTATACCACAGTGCTGCTGAATTCTCAGATCTATACCCTTATACCACAGTGCTGTTGAATTCTCAGATCTATACCGTTATACCACAGTGCTGTTGAATTCTCAGATCTATACCCTTATACAACAGTGCTGTTGAATTCTCAGATCTATACCCTCATACCACAGTGCTGTTGAATTCTCAGATCTGATTGGTCGGAATGGTGTTGATTAATTTTGCACAACCGGACATGTAGTGCCAGCCAGGCGAAGCACAGTAGTAAATCACTGTGAATCTTTAATTCAGTAATGCTTTATATTAACTGCACCCAGAGGTGTGTAATTCAGGTCTGGGTAGTTAGTAGTCACAGAGTACTAAGGTGGTTGGTTGAAACAAAATCTTGCTCTGGACTTTTACTCTCTGGACCTGAACTACCCACCTCTGACTGCACCTTCATAATGCATTTATTACCCACCCACAGACTATTACATGCATTTTCATAATGCATTCCTTATGCATCCACAGACTATTCAGTGCATTTTCATAATACATTCCTTATGCATCCACAGACTATTACGTGCATTTTCATAATGCATTCCTTATGCATCCACAGACTATTCAGTGCATTTTCATAATACATTCCTTATGCATCCACAGACTATTCAGTGCATTTTCATAATTCAGTTCTAAGTAATGTTACTTAACGGAGAGTATAAAAACAAAGAAATGGCTACAAATCACTCAGATAACAACAGCTTCTGGGTGAGGACCAGGATCTGCATTCAGTGAGTTAATACTTAAGTGATTTACGTAACCTGCCTAAACAGGATGGTAAACATGTCTGGTTTAAATACTCAATAAACAGTAAATAACTTACATTTTACCCAAAATACAGCTGAATTTTAAGAAGTACAATATACATTTACATTTCTCTGCCTTAAAAACACATAGTGCACAGCTTGAGAGTGCATTAACCAACTTATGCCACATTTACTACACATTTTGGCTTAGGAGTTTGTATCTAAAGACTGGCCTTTGGGATTTGGAAAAGGCAATTTCAGACTAATCACTGACGATATACCAGTTAAAATACTGGCAGGCCTGGATTGGCCTGCCATTCAAAGACATCCTTTACATTATCAAATGGTGAAATAAAATCAAATTGTCAAACAACATAATCAAATGGCTAAACTACATGCTGGAACAGGTGTTAGTGTGGCCAACAGGGAAGCCGACCCTGTGGTCTGTGTAGATCCCCATGCAGTGATGGGGACATTATGGCCAACAGGGAAGCCGACCCTGTGGTCTGTGTAGATCCCCATGCAGTGATGGGGACACTATGGCCAACAGGGAAGCCGACCCTGTGGTCTGTGTGGATCCCAATGCAGTGACAGGAACACTGTGGCCAACAGGGAAGCCCATCCTGTGGTCTGTGTGGATCCCAGTGCAGTGATGGGGACACTGTGGCCAACAGGGAAGCCCATCTTGTGGTCTGTGTAGATCCCCATGCAGTGATGGGGACACTGTGGCCAACAGGGAAGCCCATCCTGTGGTCTGTGTAGATCCCCATGCAGTGATGGGGACACTATGGCCAACAGGGAAGCCGACCCTGTGGTCTGTGTGGATCCCAATGCAGTGACAGGAACACTGTGGCCAACAGGGAAGCCCATCCTGTGGTCTGTGTGGATCCCAGTGCAGTGATGGGGACACTGTGGCCAACAGGGAAGCCCATCCTGTGGTCTGTGTGGATCCCAGTGCAGTGATGGGGACACTGTGGCCAACAGGGAAGCCCATCCTGTGGTCTGTGTTGATCCCAAAGCCCCTATGCAGTGACAGGGACACTGCCCAACTGGGAAGCCCAACCTATGGTCTGTGTGAATCCCAAAGCCCCAGTGCATTGATGAGGACACTGTGGCCAATGGGGAAGCCCATCCTGTGGTCTTTACGCTGGACAGTCCAGTTTTTCAGCTTAATGTTCTCCATCTGGTGCGAGTTCTCAGTGGATGCTTACATGTTCTTTTCACTATCGACAAAATATGGCATAAGCTACAGATAAATAATTAATTTCACACTACAATGTATTAAAATAATACAATTACTAATTACAAAGCTTCCGCTAAAAAATAGTCCAGTTGCTGTTACATCAATGAACATGAAAGAAAAATCTCTAGACCTGGATGACTGGTCCGTTATTAAGTTTATCACCGTATAATAAGTCCGGCTATTGACCCGGTGAGGCACTTGTCAAACAAATGATCTTATGTTTCATTGGTTAACAATGCACAGCCGCCCCCGACTTACCCCCCCAAAAAGTTTTCCCACTTACATTCCAACTTACATTGATGACTGAATCCCCCCCCCACCCCAATTATTTTATTTACTGTGGATGGTCTCATTTAAAATGCCTAAATGAAAAACTTTTACACAATTAAGAATGTTCCAAAGAACACGCATTCATTTCAAAGAGTAAGGAAGACAAATTCCATTCCTTCTGCACACTTTGCCAATGTGATCTGGACATAAACATCAAGGGAAAGGGCAGAAATATCCCTAGAAGGTATGACTGCATGAGTGCTAATTTATTTCATCTATCAGTTTCTAAACTATTTTCACTTTGAATTGATCTTATCTCTGTAACATTTGGTGCTGTATTTTGGGGACATCCCATACTGAAAAATAAAAAGCTGTTCCCAGTTTTGAACTAACACTGTGTCATACAACCGCCCCCCCCCCCCCCCCCCCGAAAATGTGTAACCTGAGTTAAAATTTGGATTCTCAGCCTACTGCTGGGTGATATAATCTTTGTCAGTGTTAGCTGCATCAGAGCTAAAGCATAGCTACTAAAATAATGGAGATGATTGCATCGGACGATCAGCCATTTTCCTTGGTTGAAGACGGGGGATTTCGTCAGCTCATCCAATACTTATAAGAGACCCGCAACATGTTTATAATTCATTATTAAACATGGCCAGCAGATTGATCTTTCATTTTCTAGAGAATAAAAAAACGATGCAACGTCATTCCACTAATCTGCACTGGCAATCTCACCACAGGTTCACCACTGGGACCCCCCCATGCCCATCGGCATGTTCAATCAACACTCAAATTTCTAGATGGGGTCCGTCTCACCCCCTGCTAAAAATGATCTTCCTGCAGTTGGACACATTGAAATGATTAGGCCTAACATACCTTGCAGTGCATGTAAGGGACAGATGACATTTTTAAGGAGAAATCACAGAAGTCCTATAACTAACGGAAAAGAACCTTTCAGAAACACCGCTTCAATGGAACATAGAGTAATCTTTGATGTGGTAAATCTCACAGCATAAGCAATTAAATCCATGTGACTGCACCCAGACAATAGATTAGCAATTACATTTGGACTTTCATATTCTGTCAATAATCTTCAATATGTATTACGATTTCTGCTTGCGTGAACCATATATTATGAAAGGTTTTCTCTATATTTCTACTGCCACCAGAGTAAAATTTCTTTTTTTACGCATTTGAAATGTGCTCGTATATGTAGCCAAGAGCACTGGGAACTTCTGATGTATCTGCAAAGAAATCGTCTGGAATTCAGTGTGATACTTCCTCTGGATGTCCTGCGGGAGGCCCTGGGGCTCTCTGTCAGAAATACATACGCCCACATCCCCCCGGGGGCTGCAGTGCTTTTTGTACCAGCCTACCTGTTTTGTGTAGCCCTGCTGGGACCTGGTCGCAGGCCTGACATTGGAGTCCCCACGATATCAACCCCGGGGCCGAGTCACTTCAAAGGCCAAAGGGGCTATTATAAGTGGCCACTGAACCTCTTCCCCAGACAGAACCTGTGGAGTTAATGTGCACAGGGCATGAATCCATTAAGACCTCCGGTGTCCTGCAGAGATTATGGCTGTTATAGCTTTGCTTGCTTCGTTCAGTCTTTCCATTTCCATCGCCTTACAGAAGCTACATGGGAGCAGTTCCCTGCGTTAAAGTGCCCAGTAGCAGAGCTAATGAGAATCTACCGATGGAACCCGCCTCTCTATGTCCCACTGAAATAACACCCGCAAACGTCTCTATAGGCCTGATGACATCTTTAATTTCCATGGGAAAATGAGCTTTGTTTACATTTATTTAGCTATCATGGGGGAGGTCACACGGAGGCTGTCCATCGACCAATAATTGCTAACCTTAGCATGCACCTAAAGCCTCTGATGATTATAGCGGAGATACCCTGCATGTTACATACACAGTGAAGCGGGGTGTTACCACATATGTGGAGGAGAATCTACTGGTAACCAGAAATAGCTGAGAGCTACATGAAGTTGTTTAGCTGGTGCTTCCACCCAATTCGATCTGCGCAACTTGGTACTTTACTGTAGAAATGCAGGTGAAGCAGGCATGCGAAGGGCAGAATGACAAGGCTCTCCTTTGAATTTCAAGGGCTGCCTTTTCCGTCTGAGTCCGTGCAGTGGATGCGGTAAAAGTTGCGGCCGCTGCATGTTTTGTGATCTCTTCATGCTCAGAGGCCAAGTCAATCCCCTCCTTCTGCAAAATGCTAAATTATTTCATTTTGTGTCCTTCTGTTAATGCTCTCCATTATTCATGTGAAATCAACAGCTTACGGAGACAAGTCTGCTATTTTGCTTATCACTGTTTGTGTTCTTGAGGTTTCCCAGAACTCCTCTAAATAAATAGTCCTTTTCTCACAGCGGGATGCTGGGCGATATCTTCAAGAGTTTGAAACTGATTTGAAATACAAATGCCACTTCAAAACATCCACTTTTAACCAGAAGTCAATACTGATTCCAACTACATCCCAGTAGGTAAGAAGGTGTAAGAGAAGATAAAACCAGCCACACACACACACACACACACACACACACACACAAATCCTAAATCACATTGCTGGGGGAGGATCTCATCATGTATTGTAATGCTCAAGAACACACAAATGTCCACCAATAATACAAAATACAGTTTTAGTTACTGTATAGTGCTACAACATGTGAAATCACATTGTTAATTTTTTTTTTATTAATAATATCAAAGAAGCATATTACATGGCGTTATCATCAAAATATAGAATTTACATAACTGTGTTCATACTCAATTATTTCAAAGGGATTAAAGCAGCCTAATGAGAGCTGAATGCTCCTGACAGTAATTTTTGATTTTTTGATTAATGAGAGAATAGTGGAAGAGCACAATAAATGCAGCTTTTCAGAGAGAAGTTATCATGCTTTGAAGCACCTTCATGAAAGAAACTGACACTTTCAGCATCTAGATTCAGTATTCATATTTAATATTACATTTCTCAAAGATAAATATCCATAATCTGATATGTTAGACGCTTAGGCCATGCATATGTGAACATGATGTATCTGTTGTTTTTTTTATATGTAGTTATAAAAACGCTGACATTGGTGCAGCACTCTAACACTCTTTTCAGAGTAAGCATTTTTAGACCTAATTTACTCTGAGGAGGTGCATAATAACCTCCCCTAAGAGAAAACTCAGCCTGGTCATTTCATATGGACCTTTTAGTCTGAATTTAGTTGACTGCTGCAGAACGCCTCAGCAATTTGGCAGTGTGTGTGTGCAATGTTCAGAATATCTTTTCAGTGGATTGGAAACTGGCTCTGAAGATTATCCAGTAAAAACATAGACTGAAAGATGGTTGGGATGGGGTTTGGGGTGGATGGCACATATCTCATCATAGGAGGGTGGAATTTATATGAACCCTATGACGTTTTTCTTAACCTTGTAAAATCCTGACAGCAATTATGTGGGGCTTATAGCAGGAAATATCTTGATCAGTGGTAAAGCATTATAACATAGCACGTCTTTTTTCTGCAACTGACCATATTTTTCAGTTTCAGACAGATGCACCCTTGTCATGCCTGAATCCAAGCTGAAATATGGATAAAGGGCAAAAAACATTTTTGATTTTCAAATTTGCTGCTGAAAAACACATGCAAAATGTTGCTGTTCTCTTCATGAAAAATTCAATTACATTAAAGAATGCGACAAACTGTCAATTCCATCAGCCCAAGCATTACATTATAACTCTTCAGACTAAGCAATTACATTATCCACCAGCCCAAGTAATTACATTAATTCATCAGACTAAACAATGACATTATCATTCATTAGACTAAACAATTGCATTATCCACCAGGCCATTACTCATCAACACAAGCAATTACGTAATCATTAATCAAACCAAGCAATTACATAATCATTCATCAATGCAAGCAATTGCAATCAGAAGACTAAGCAATTAAATTATTATCCACCAGCCTAATTACATGAATTCCTCAGACCAAACAATTACATCATCATTCATCAGACTAAGCAATTGCATTCATTCATCAGCACAAGCAATTACATATCCAACAACATTATCATTCATAAAGCCATGTAAGTATTTGGTCACCCATATGTAAATACATTGTTATTCATTAGCTAAAGGAATTGCATTATCATCCAGCAGCCCAAACAATTGCATTATCATCCATCAAAGTAAGCAACTACTTTATCATTCATCAGTCCAGGTAATTACATTATATATCCATTAGACTAAGCAGTTAGTTTATCATTCACAAGCCCAAGCAATTACTTTATCGTTCACAAGCCTAAGCAATTACTGAATCATTCACTAGACTAAGCAATTACTTTATCATTCACAAGCCCAAGCAATTACATTGTCCTTTATCAGCCCAAGCAATAAAATGAAAATTCATCAGGAAAATTCAGCATTTGTCTGAAAGCTGCTGACATTCCGACCTGATCCTCAAATATCACTTTGCCAAGTGCTGTGAAAATCTCCAGGTTCACTCCAGTGACTGTCTGCTTAATAGTCTGATAAACTCTCATTAATAATTTGATAAGCAATTTTCAAAACAAGGCAGTCTAGGTTTCCCTGTACTTAAATAGATAACGAACTTACTAAACCATGTTTATGAATCACATTCCCTATTATTACGTTGATGAAAGCATATCACTTAAATACTGTAAATATGATATATCCAGACTATAAAGGTGTACGGGGAGCTCAATCAGGCAGCCTTTTACAGCAAGCTGGTTATGTCAAGATTCTCACTTGCTTAGATTAGCAAAAAGCTCCCCTACACTCCCTTACTCACCCAAGCCAGCCAGAGCTCAGCTACTCAACATGACAATAAGGAGAGAGAGAGAGAAATACCTCACTTTCCGTGAGGCCAAATGAGAGGGAGGAGGACATTTGCCTAAATTGTGCTCCATAGCCTGGGCACTTGTGGCAGCAGCAGTGTGTGTAACCTGGAAGCCTGAAAAATATTCTAATGACTCACCTGTCAATGCACAACTTTGCTATTGGGAATGAAGTGAGAGGCGGCTGCAGGAGCGACATCTTCAATCTCAGGGCTGCCTTCCCTTTCCTCGATCTTCAGAGGCTGTGTCTGCTCCCATCTGGAGGAAATCGATTACATTTTCCTGTTGTATAGTGGTCGGCTTGTCTTTGTGTGTGCAGCTGGTGGGTTAAAGGTCGACACCCCCACAGCAAAATCTTGGCACTGAACATAAGATCAGAAGCACACTGGAAACACCAACCAATGTTCAACAGAAAAGGATTATTTCCTATTTTTTAAAAGGGAAACTGAACTGAATATAACACCTTCAGATCAGAGGACTGGATCAGAGTTGAAAAGGAGATCAGAAATATATGTGCGATTCCAACTACGAACGACGCTGCTCTTCACACTGATTGCATTACACGTGTAAAAATAGGACTGTAAATCTTTGATGCTGTTAATTGAGAAAGCACTATTTACCTGACACTTTTTTTGGTGAAATGTCTCGCGTGATAGATAGAGAACAGGACCACATGACACGGGGATGTTGGGAAGGAAGGGGGACTTTATCTGAGGATGAGAGTGGGAACAGGAAGGGAGGACCAGGAAGGGACATCAGGTTCCTATTCCCAGGGAGAGAGACAGAAAACAGAAGTCACTCCTACATAATGATTGATAATAGTGCAAAGTACATGGAGAATCTACTCCTCCCCATCTCATGGTGCATTATTTAAGCTTTACAGATTATCAGCAACACCGGATCATACACAATAACGATGTTAAGCACATTCCTGCACCAGTCAGCATCAATATCGATTATAATGAATTTACGCTTAATTACATATCACATTTTAACATTCCCATTAAATTAAAAGCACACCTAGGTTGCTGCACTATTGATGGGAGTTCAATGCATCATCTCGCTCAGATCAAGCCTTTCCATATTTGCTCTTCACAGTATGTACTGTATTGATATGTTAATGTGAAAGTGCTTAAAGCTCTTTCTTTTTTGGCAATGATAATAGAGTCTGCAATACATTTCCAAAAACAGATGATGGAGGTCACCAGTAATGCACTGGGGTCATGACTGGAAACAGTGCTGAAACTCTCATTATCCTCATTTATCAAGCATGACCACACCTGTGCTGGTACACTTTCCATACTTTCCAGTGTAATATTCTTTGTCAATAGTCTCAAAAAGATCCTTGTCCTATACATGCATGCACAGACACACACATGTCAGATAAACATATCTTTATGGGGACCGCTCATTCATTTCTATGGGAAAAATGTACACACACACACACACACACACACACACACATATCTTGAATAATACAAATTCTATATAAATAAGAAGGATGAAATTTTAACTGCTAGTAGCTTAATAAAATATTATTAAGGATAACATGAAAAATTTGGTGTCTTTTCACAGCACGACCTTGAGGTCTTAGTGTTTTTTTAGTTTCCCTTTTCGCACACAGCCAATCCTTCTTATCTTATCAGCGTGGCGGAGCTGTCACACCGAGCATTGAGACCAGTGCCTCTGTTGCCCTGACCCCGGCCCACGCATCACGCTGATCCCCCCGCACTCCCCGCTCGCCTCCGGGCCGATGGGGGCGAGTAGGCACACGCAATCCCTTGTTTCTTATTTACAGTATGTTAGTGGAGTTAATCGGCTTGATAAAGGGTACAGCGACGCGTCAGTGGATCTGCTCAGAATGATTAAAGGGAGGAATTTGAGTCCAGCAGCCGTCTAGTGGAAGAACAATGGTTTGTGGAGGACGGCACATTTGACAGATCGCTCCTCTTAACCCAGCAGAGCAGTATTTATCCTATGAACCATGGAGTGCTTTTACAAACAGCTAGTACTCTTTTATACACTACTTTTATTAACTGCTTCTTTCTTGCTCTTTGCAAAAAGCGGTGAAATATCAAACATGGATAAATTACACGACCAAAACACCTTGGTTTTAACATTCTGTTCTGGGGATTTTCATTTAGCGGCTAGAAATGCGATGACGTTTTAGCATCAACAAATGAGCAGAGGCTAAATCCTTTGTCCTCTTTGTCCTGAATAATAAAAACCGTCTAAAGCACCTTTCACTTCATGGCTGCCGCACTTGGCCTGACCAGTTATAGTATGAAATCAGATCACTTTGCGTAATGAATATGGCCTTATATGTCCCTTCATTTTTAACATGAGCGGAGAGGTTGGTGGCCTCCTGCACAATGCAGACCGAGAGAACGATGTGTTACTTAATAATGCAAACATCCTGCGGGAATTCATTCCATTTATTGTGTCAGAACGGAGTGTCTACAATAGCTTAGGGGATTTCTCTTCTGGATAAATGAGGGACTATAAAGCAAGGGAGTTTCTGCAGCTACATCCATACCCAATAAGTGACACGGGGCGGGAGAGCAGGCCAGAAGCGGGACGTGATATTTTACAAAGAAAGGATTACCTAATAGAGGCAACGGGCATAAACAACTGGCTGTACTGATGATCAAACAATGATTGAGTAATGATGCAAAACATCAGTATGTAAATGTGATGCACAAGGGAGTCAATCGGCCCATTTGTAGAGAACTCATTGAGCTAGTATTAAAACTATTTCTCATATTATTGTTAGGGCAATAGAACAATTCTGCACAGTCGAAATGTAACATCATGTTCTTTTTCTGATATAGCCTAATGTTAATGCTATTGTGACTTTGGCCCTGTTGATTGTATATGACATGGCTCCCTAGACCTTCCCAGAGGCCATATGGTAGACGGGTGTGTGTACAAATCAGCATTACAGCTCTTCCCAAATGAGGACAGGAGCGCTCTGCGTTCATCGCCAGCTCCATCTGCATCACAAAAGGCTCTGCTGATATTTAATGACTTAAGATGGATGATGCAATGTTTTGATTTGCAATTTTCACAGTGACTCATTCCAACGCTGAGCCATTACCAGTGGTTATAAATGAGAGGATGAATTCTTTCTCAGGAAACACATTCCCACCGGCCCTTTTCCTTCCCATTTTCCCCCGGCTTTGATCAATTTCAATTTTCTGTCCCATCAGCTCGAAGAGGAGCCTATCCGGTAATATAAATAACCTCGCGTGCGACCACTGCTAGCTTTTCTGCGGCAGAAAACAATTGGTTTATGAAGCTCACGCTTGCTATTTTCCACTCAATTAGAATCCTCTGGACAAGACACCCATCAACACCCCCTCCCCCCCACCTGAACATACACAAGGCTTCATTCTCACTCCTTATCCCTTCTGGTCCGCTCTCATTCCCAGGAAAGGTGCTGAACAGCTCTGTGAACGATTACATTGTTGCGTCCTCGGTGACCTTGCTTTTGAGCCATTATTTGAGCCATTTACATTGTGGCACAGAGCCTCTTATTGGGAGAAATGCAGCAACCCTGACTCCCTTTCAGGTGGTAGATATCTCTCACCGCTCATGCCCCCAGTTTGTGTGCTAATGTCCCAACTGCTTATCCTATTCAGGGCCAGCGGTCTGTGGCAGGGAACAACTTAGGACATGGTGCCAACCCAGCACAGGGCACACTCACACCTATAGGCAATTTAGTAACTCCAGTTAACCCAGAGGAAACCCCACAACAACATCTGGAGAACATGCAAATTCCACACACATAGGGCCATTGGAGGCTTGAACCCTGGTGCCAGAGGTGAGAGAGAGTGCTAAACAGTGCACCATGGTGCTGCAACGTGCATTTACCGGAAACGTTTTGAAATGAGGAAACTTTGAGCCGAATGGCCTACAGGTTCCCATGGCTGATGAGATGCGCCGCCGAGTTAGAAGGCAAATTCATGCATCTGTTGCATTTTTTGCTGAAACCGCGGTTTTGTTCATGCATTCTCCTGTGTTGCTAAGAATACGTGCAGACCTTTCAGATGCATTTGTGTTCTTTATGGACAGGATTACATGCATCTGCGATTTATCTAAACTATTCTGTGCACACAGAAACCATCATTTTGTGTTTCACAGGAAAAGATTTCATTCTAAGGCCCTTAACCTCTTATTGTGGAAAATAACACTTTCAATTTTGTTAAGGAAGTAATAATAAAGAATAAAGAATAAAGACTGTTAAATAATCTTTTGACTTTACAGTTTCCAATTATATATACAGGGGTACCTAAGATCTCGAACTCATTAGAACTCGAATTTCTTAAAAGTCGAACCAACCAGTTTGAAAAAAAATTACCTAGAGCTCGATCTGAATCTCAGAAGTCAAACCGTGAACGCCAACCTAAGAAAATTTGTACACGCAGGGAAATTAGTCACGCGGCACGTCTCTCAGCTGAAACAAAGGGTAAAACTTCAATCTCAGCCTCACATTCGCTGTGATAGCATCGTGCATGTTTACACTAGCTGAATACATATATTAAGACAGTAAAAATACATTTAGACAATGATAGACAGCAACAGTAATTATTATTATATAATAAAATACATTTTAAAATAAAGATTTCTTATTAATTATTTTAATATTAATAATAAACCATTAATACATTTAACTATAATAATATTGTCGTGCGGAGCGGGACGGAACGGAGACGTCAGAGTATCGGGGAATACGGGGTTTAATTACAGGTAAGGCAGGCAAAACACAGACGATTGGGGCAGGACACATTGTTTTTTTTTAACTTTACACATTGTTTGGATTTATTTTATTTTCTTACTTTGTGCTTAGATGTGTTTAGTACAGTATATGCTCTTCTTGTTTTATCCAGTTCATTTTGTGTTTAAATGCTAAAAAAAAAAACATTTAGATGTAATTTTTGTGGGTTGGGAACCAATTAATTGGTTTTCCATTATTTCTTATGGGGAAAATTCGATCAAAACTCAAACTTTTTAGGATTCTATCCGGAGTTCTGAACGGATTACATTCGAGTTCTGAGGTATATATGGGACACCTGGCCATGACATTCCATTCTAAATCCATAGACTTTTGTCTGTATAGTGTATGTATGTATGTATTGAACATCATTAAATCAATGTCTGAGAAATTTTAATAATACATTTAAAGGTAATTTAAATAAAAATCAATAACAACAATAGTGAAAATGCATTGACCAGCAATAGTTGCCACAACAATAATGGATGAAAGAAATTGGAAATGGCAGTTAAATCAGAATGCCCCCCCCCCCCCCCCACCATTGCAGCGGTTCTTTGTAGTTTTAGCACTGGCTGCAGACAGGCAAACCAGGCCTTGAATCGACAATGAGCAATTTGTGCCAAAATAACTCTGCGGTGTTGTTTTACTGCGAGAGGCTAACGAAGGATGACTGAAGGGGAGTGCTGCACTGGGAGGTGGCGCCGTGCCGTCAGAGAGCTCATCAGGAAGTGCTACAGGCGACCCTGCGCACATCAGACTGATTGAGAAAACAGAGAACCCTCCAATCCCCCCAGAGGGATGCAGAACTGCTCTGCATCGCTGATGTCCACTGAGATACAATGGGAACTGCTGCACAGCCTGTAGACCTGAATCTGCAGCCCGAAAAACAACCCGAGATGAAGGACAGCCACCTAAGTGATAAGGGGGTGTGACTCAAGAAAGCTAATTTCAACATCACTACTAATAGGATCCCAGACTTGTACTTAAACAGCACTGGTAACCTAAAAGCTTACACTAGGCTGAAGGGGTTGATCCTGATGATGCGTGATCTGCCTACCTAGCAACAGACTGACGTTTATGTTGAATTTGTTACATACAATTAAACAGCGAGCACTTAACCACACAGAAAACTTATCAAGAATACAAGGCAAATGCACGTTTCATTTTTAAGCTTCATGGCAGTATTATATTTTCCAAATAACCAGTGAAAATTTAATTTATATTCATAAATATCCATCCGCCCAGTATAGGGCTGAAATCTATTCGAAATAGGACAGTACACAAGGCAGGGGTCCATGATGAATGGGATGCCTATTGCAGTTTTTTGTGTAGCCACATAACAATGATGCTAATCAGAGATGGAAAGGTCATATCCAGAAAGTACAAATCCAGGCCAAGATTTTGTTTCAACCAACCAGTTAAGTACTCTGTGACTGTGACTCTTTTTGTTCAACTGGTTGATTGAATCAAAACCTTGGTCTGGATTCATACTTTATGGATCTGAACATTCCACCTCTGATGTACCTCTGGCTTATTATGAAAATAAGAACACAAGACGAGTCAGGATGGTGATGAAAAAAAGCCACATGACCCAGGAACAGGTGACTTTGGGTGTGAGTTTACAGCGGAGACAGACGAAAACAAAAGGACTGTTTTGGATCCGGCACTAAGGGAAAACCCAGAGAAACAAAAGCAGCATTGTGTCTTGGAAAGGGGACCATGGTCTGGGCATGCAGTCTGGGACAAGACACAAAACAGAAGTGTGTTATATCAGGTCACCGACATGCCTCAGTCACACAGAGAAATGAACAGTGTTTCAATAATTACTGTTTCAATATATATTAGAATACAAGGCCATTTTCAATTCATACACCATAGCTGGCTCTGTATTCTTCAAAATCAGCTAAACTATTCCCTTCCTGGTCTCCAAACATAATGGATTTTTATCTGAATTTCAGTTCAACCGAGAAACGTCCAATAAAATTTTAATGCAAAGCATTAGTCAAATGGAACTCATACAATGGTTGCTATACTTTATTCAGCTTAATAAAACAACCTCAATTGCTAGGTAACAAAACACAGAAAAGGTTACAAAGTAACAGAATTGAAATATAAAACCTTTTTGCATCCAAGGTTACATTAATTTCTTTATAGGTCAATGGATTCGCCTACTGTGAATTAATTTTATATTGGTCTCTAGGGATGTCAAAATATCATTTGCTTTGCATTAAATAAAATTGTTTTAAATATATGTTTTAACTAAGAGAAGTGGATTCCCATTATTCTATATCCCAATCTTCCTAACTGCTACAACATTACTGAAAACACATGCCTCACATACATCTTTTCATGGTTATTATATATGAAAGGGTTGCATCACTAAACTCACTATAACTGTCTTTCACCATAAAAATGAAAGGGTTTGCTTTTTACACATTCGGTTCTGACCAGCTCTTCCTGCTTCCAAGGGAATGCTTGAGGAGCTGTACCATAGACAGAGAAAGGCTTCAAAGCAGCTTAAATGAAGTTGTCCTTTGGGGTCTTTTCGGGAAGAAATCTCTATTCAGCGCAATGCTCAGTGTTTGCTGGCAGTTTCAATGCAATTTCCCCAGAACAAATATGCCCAAGTTCCCAAGGCTGATTGTCCAAAATGTACGCATTTTCACTTGGATCAAAGCGCCTTCTGCATCGCATTGTTGACACAATATGAGCTCTTCTTAATGCCCATTGATCAGTCTGAGCTTACAAAGCCTTACACGCTTCCACAGTTATCATTCTCTGCAGCAACCAGAAGACCCAAAATTGTTGTGGCTCCCATCTGTGTCGCTGTGTTTGCCTCTCGGGGCAGCTAAGTTACGCGCGCAGCTTTGGGAAGCGTCAACACCGGCAGCCAGATAAGCTGCTGCCACGTGGGATGCTGAACATTGTTGCTGTGCTGGTATGTGATTTATGGAGCCGGCGAATTTTCTCACCACTCTTCCCGGTTCTGAAAAGGAATTGGTGGAACGCCAGGTTGTGCCACTGGCTGACCCTCATTTTTCAAAAGGACTTTCTTCCCAAACAAATCAGATTTGGTGTAAACGGTATTAGAACTTCAGACAGGTATGTGTCACTTTAAAGGGTGAAGCAGGCACATTTTCTGGGGAATAAAACATTCGATTGAGGCCACATGCAAAGTAGTTCCTATATTCCTTTTTAAAACATAGTAGCATCGTCAGCGAACACCATGACAATGCTGATGATTACTGCTACTGGGCAGCCTGTGCAGGGAAAAATGCAAACAAGCAAACAGAAGCTAAATTAAGTGTCTTCCTGTCAGACATTACTGTCAAATTACAATGGGTCAGGGCAGCTTCTGAGATTCCTCCTGAGCGCTATATCATCCCACCGGCACAGAGTGGTGTGCTGGGATACCTTTACCCACAAATGCAAGTCTGAAGGGGGGGGGGGGGTGAAAAGGGGGAAGATGAGATGTAGCCAAACACTTGCATCATAGACCATGAAAGCGTTACATAGGAAAATTTAACAATATTTATTTGCTTGCTTTGTTCTGGGAAACAATGCTTACTTAATGCATTAATTACCCAATAACTAAATGTTAGTTAATATCTTGCCTAAATGCAATACAGTACATGAGCTTTCATGATTGATTAATCATGAACAAGCATGGGATCAGTATGTGACTAACATTTAGCCACTGGTTAATTAATGCATTGATAAGCATGTACTACTACATTATTCATGTCTCAAGTAAAGTGGAAAATTGTGTTGGTTTTCCCAATTCAAAAGCTTCAATTGAAATACAAAACTGGCAATATTTCAAATATACATAACAGACAAACATAGGAAAGGAAGTACCCTTTAACGTAGTGGTTCAGTATATTGTGATTATATGCATTTCAAAACAATTTTTTTTATGTATTTGGAAAAAATAACAGAACAATAATTTTGAAATAAAATAACAATAATAATTGAAAATATCTTTAGTTCTGTTTTAGTACATCCACATACATTTTCATTTATTTAATATCTCACTAGACATCTTGATTTGACTTAAAAAACCAGCAGCAGGATTATATGTGGCAAGTAATAAAAATCTAATTTAAATTTAATATATAAAATTAAGTTTGCTCTCAATTATTTTTTTGCAAATTTATTACATATTAGACTCCATAACACACCTAGGAAAACATCACATCTGTTATAACATTTGATCTGTGAGCCAACAGTCTGGAAATGCCATCATGAATACTGGTTAACGCACGTCCTACAATTCCTAGGCATTTAATATCACCAATAAATCATGAAACACGGCCAGATTTGCCCCATAGTCTGTTTTAAAGTGACTAAGGTATCTTTGAAGTAGAACAACAACAAAACTGTGAAATACAAGACAGCAGAATGATCAAACAATTTGGACTGTGGATGTTCTTCTTTCACGCAATGGCAAAATTTCGCTAGTGTTCTCAAATGAAGAGTTTTGCTAATTAAGACTTAAATATAAATCAGTTGCATAGATATGTAAACAACATAGAGAAACAGAGACAATGATGGCTTTAAATGTATCATAGTTTTCCATTCCAATGGTTTGAAATGGGCTCATCACAGCTGGTTAGCCTGCCATTCATCCATAAAGGCAATATCACCCCCACAAGCTGTCGGGTGAATCCAATTTAAATGCAAAAACCACACATTGATAATGAACATCTGGGCTAGAACTGGACTGTTTGAAGAGTGGTGTCAACAAAGCCACTTGAATACTCACAACAAATGTGTCTAAATAAATAAATAAATCATTATGACCATTAACGAGAAACCACAGTGTGGCAAGACAGAATTGGCAAATACTTTCGGAATGCTGGACTGACGGCCAGCGGAATACTTCCTTTGGATTTGGTAGCTGGGCAACCATTAATCTGGCCCTCGTTTTGATTTCTGTGTTCTTAATGGGAATTACTTCAATTAGATAACTAATGTAGTTAGCAAAATGTAATTCCTCAAAGACAGAACGAATTATTCTATGTGCGGCACATCTAGTCCAATTGATAGTTTTCACGAATCAGAGCCCCCACCGATTCGTGTATCGTACATTGGATTGTCAGCCCCAAAAGCCTGCGATGACATAGCCGTACGTGCCGTCTTCCTCAAACAAAAGGTTAAATGAATAAGCTGACATCAGCTAAACTTCTTCAGGGCAGAAGCTGAAACATGAAGGACCACTGATATTATGAATCAAACGCTTCAGAGAGAGACGTCAGTGGAACCTTCAGCAGGTGAGGGGTGCTTTCAACATCAAAGTCAGCCAAAACCTACAGGTGACAATTGCCTTGACACAAAAAGCAAGGAAAGGAACATAATCTTTGGCTGTGTTTTGCACATCATGCTACAGAAGTACTGAGAGCAAAAATTACACCAAATTTGACTAAATTAAGGTAAATAAATTACAGTTCTCCTCCAGGACAAATAAGTATTTAAGTGTATTTCCAAACAACAGAGGGTAATTAGCACTTAACGAGAAACATGGACAACATAAAGATGCCAGAATATTTTGCTCTCCAAGGTAAACTGAGTAAAGTAGCTGTAGCTGTGCTGGAGTAGAAGATGCTGTATCAGATGTCTGTGGGCCTTATGGACGAAACTCTGCCACCAGAGAATGTGAAACCTGCAGGAGAAGTATTGAGAGCAAGAGATGCCACAACAGAAGGAAGATGTACAATTATAAATCTATAGTGCATTTATTTCATTTGTCCATTGTCCTCCAAGTCCATGATCTCTCTGTGTATGTAGTACAGCTCAGCTATTCGTCATTGGTGCTGCATCAGTAAATCTATAAATCGATATTCATAATTATTACAATACAATTCAAATAATTATTTATTTGCTTCTAGGCTCCTTTTTGCTTAAAACTCCTATAATTTGCCCTTAGATTCAGAACATGAAAAATACAAATTGAATGGATTTCAAAATGGAATATAATTTTAGTACATAAATCATACAAAAATAAGCCTGTTTGTCATAGGGCAGGACACTAGAAAAAGCAGACAGTGTGGTTCGTCACTGGGTCTTTCGCTGACTGCCTCACTGCTTCTTCCAGTGAGTGGGTTTGACATTGCTGGTAGAGTTGTCACCTGCCCTGTAATGAAAAATAAAATGCTGTGTCCCATTTTTAACCAATCAGGGATGTGATTTGACCAGTATTTCTTCAGACTGAAAGTGGAAGCCCTAATTGCCGGTGTTTGTGACTGTCAGCACTTGCATTCTATATGTTCCACTGAATGGCAATGCTCCAAGTGGTGAAATAAGTTCACGTTTAGTTGGCACATGTTTTCAGCATAGTTTACAGCACACAGCACCAGTCTGATTGGTGTTGGACTTTAAACTTCAAAAAGTACCACCACACCACAGATGTCTTTTTGTCTTGTTTATCCACAATATCTACTTTTTTAAAAGATTCAACTCTGTCAGTTTCTTCACCGACAAATGAACCTTCCACTAAGGGAGCACATGATCTTCTTCATGGTATCACCAAACCAGTAGCCTGTGGCATGCTTCACTGACTCGGTCAGCTCTGCTGTGCCTTTGTAGGGCATTGGCTGTTCGTTTTAAAAAGACTACATGTGATTGGTGGAAATTGCGTTTGGTCGGATGATACAGTATGCGCTATTAAGAAATCTTCCCTATCAACAGCTGTTTTTCTTTTTTTTTAATCTATAAAAATTTATTTGACGATAATTCATGTGTTGTTTACACCTGCCCAGTCCTATTGGTTAATCTCATCGAACTGCTACTGGTCTGTGATCCAGCGGCTGAGAAACATGGGTTTATGGAAACCAGAGCTTGATGGAGTAACTGTTTGAATTTTTAATCAACTACACTAGTAGATAAGTAAAAGAGTAAAAAACTAAATGACTGGAATAGAAATACATCATTTTCACTATGCAATTTTATTTATGGCATGTCAAACTGATATCATTAAGTATGTATAGCAAAGGACAGACGGGATTTCATCTGCATAAGTGAGGTTATGAGGTGGGAATGAAAAAAGTGATGGGAAAAATACTGAACTCTCAGAATGAACATACACATTTATACACACACACATTTATACACACAGAGACATGCACACACAGACACGCACACAGACACATACAGAAACGCATTCACACACACACACACACACACACACAGAAACACACACACAGACACACACATACAGTCACGCACACACACGCACAAACACAGACATACACACACAGGCACACACACACACACACAGACACGCAAGCACACATGCACACACACACGCACACACACAGACACGCACGCACGCACGCACCCATACACACACATACAGACACACACAAACGCACAGACACACATTTACCGAAAGGCTGCTAAGCTTCCATTTTCTGAGTCTGCTATAAATTGCTTTATAAGTTATAACATGTTTAATGTATAATCTTTATATTATTTATTGTGCAATTATTTGTGGAGAGCGCAAAATTAACGAAGGGTTTAAGAAGGTTTATTTTCTACTAATTATTTCTAAAATCCATTTTATTTCCTTCTAATTTTAATTAGAAACCCTAAACCTTTTTCCATTACAGTACTATACATACATTATTAATTAGTCCAAAAAGCTCTCGGTTTATGTAAAGCAGCTGACAGTGCCTACAGTTCTATGCTACAACCCATATTTACAATTTAACTAGTTTGTTGCTCAGCGTCTCCAGCTCATTATTTTAGCTGTTCTGAAAACACTGAGATCAGGTAAAATGAAAGCTGCTCAGCCAGTCACTGGATAATAGGTTTATCATCATAGGATAACACTAAATTAATAGGTTATAAATTCTTAATTTCTTGTTAATGGACAAATACAGCAAGAATGCATGGATCTTAAACAAGTGAAAGCTGATAGAATACAAGATGATCCTGTGATTGTAAAGTTACCAGTTCAAATACTGGTATTACATCCTGAATTAATCACAGTTGTGTCCATCGAATACCAAACTTTATGGATAAAAGTCGAGAATAAATGATTAGTTGCTTAATTTGGTGGGAAAACAGTTCAGGTAAATCCTATGTCAATATCTCCATCTTCCAACTGCTTATCTGGTACAGGGTTGAAGGGGGGAGTTTGGAGCCAATCCCAAAGCAGCACAGTGACTACAGCTGAGGAACACCCTGGATGGGATGCCAGTCCATTACTGTATACACACTTGACAACTATAAGAAATTTAGTGCGGCCAGTTCATCTAATTCTGTATCTTAGCGCTATGAGAGGAAAGCTGCAGAACAAGGGGAGGATGTGAAGACTACACACTTACCAACCTCAGCCCTTGAAGCATGAGGCTGCAGTGCTTCCCACTGAGCAACCACACCACAATGTAATTACAACAGCTAAGGATAATGCCACAAATAATAAAGAACCAAGTCATCAAAAGACTGCACGGTAATAAAATGTGAAATACAGAGACCAAAGAAGATTATTCACCCTCCTGTCAATAATCAGTAAAACCGACACACATTGTCAACATGTGACCAAATAAAGAATAAACCCGCATAATATTTTATGTCTATGCAAGCTTAAACAAAATTCTACACAGTTTTGTCAGGAAGCAGACAGTTCAAATGCTGGTACACAAGCTTGGTAACCTTAGATAACTATTTACAGGATCACCGATAACCTTAAACCTTAGCTACACTCAGAATAGTAACCTGAAGACAAAATAAAAAGAATCACATCTGTCTACTTTCTCAGGAAGGAAAGGAGGCTCGAGTAACAGGCAGATTTCACACTAATACTTATCTCTCACCTTCAGCCAAACAGTGGAACCAATCTATCCATGCAAAATTCTTAATTAATTTTCTCACAATTAGTCTGTGACTTCAGATAAACTGAATTGTTGCAATGATTTTACCCTGTTTGGCATTCTCCATGACGTGAAGCAATTAACTATTCGATTTCCCATTTGGACAAAGGTCTTCATTTAAATAAACCGCATTTTGTGGACAGATGCGTACATTTCAGACACACAGACACATGTATGTATGAGGGATTTATTTTTAACTTTCCAAGTTGTAAAAAAACTTTTGAAGCGTAATTTATCGTCACCAGTATTACAGCATGTTGCATTATTCACTGAAGATTTTATTCGCTTGAATTAAGGATCTTAATCACAGCTGGGGCTATTTTATGAACGGCTGGTGCTGCTTCAGGCACCATGAGGGATACGCTACCTCCATACGAGGCTGAAAATCCGCCTCAGCTTCAAGGAGACCCAAGGTCACAGCCGGAGTCCCTCGTGCCTGGAAATTCAGACAGTGTTTATTGTGGAAGCTGCTCTATTCTCTAAGTGATAATGGTGAACAGCAGAGCTCTGTCATTGGGCTTCAGTGCCGCCACAATCGGCTGTAGTGTCCCTGAGGAAGGGTGTTCAACCATAACAGAAGAAAAGAGACTCAGAGGCAAAAGTATTTAGGAAGCCCTCCCCCCCCGAAAACAGAACCATTAAGAATAAAGAAGCATGCATGATGGGATGTCGTTAGACCAGGTATATTTTCATTTGGGGGTCCATGGTTCAAACAAGGATGTAAACCCCTGATCAAAGGTCCTAGTACTCAGCCCCCCCAACCGGACTCTGCAGAATGTCCAGTTTCACTGGTTGATCACTGGAAGCAGGTAATGAACCACCAGATAATTGGTTGAATAGTGGAATGAGGTGGACAGTTGGTTAATTCAAAATTCAAAATGATTGAGGGGTTGGGTTGGATTAAAAAAACAGCAGATAGGGGTGAGGGGATGATTTAAAAAAAATAATATCAAAGAAATATTAATCTTCTATGGTAACAGTACATTGGTACCTGAAAATAACATTTTAACCCTCCCATCTGACTGCAGGGCTAGAAAACTAATCCAAACCATAGTATTTCACTCATGGACTTCCCTCATGGATATTAATATAAAGAACCAACTGTGCGCAACAGATACAATGAAGATTTTCAACTCTATTTCACGCAGAGACACAGGAATTTGTCTTTTTTTGGTCTCATTTACAGCTGGCACATACTACAGTTTTTGTTTTCAAAAGAAGCCACACGCTTGGTAGCCAGTTTTGAAGTCTGCTTGTGCAGAACATTTCCTGACTGGCAATATGTGTCCAGAGATAAACAAATTACAGGCAAAGATATTGAACCACAATCCTTGTGGCCAAGAATATTTTTCTTGTCAAATGGTGGGGTGCCAATGCCTAGCAACGATAAACTTCCCTTTGTCTCTGAAGGAATAGAAAATGCATAATCAGTGTTATTGCCGTCTACCTTTTGGAACTACTACTATGAGGATTTATTTTTCCATTTGCATGCTATTTATATTGCATGATGATTATGTAAGTTATTCAGCAATAATTTGGTAAGGTGATTTTGTGCTACATAAATAAATCCTTTCTCATGACACGTAATGTATGCTATTTCCAATGTGGCTATCAGCACAGAATGATTCAATTTCTCAGTTGTTATTACCCCTGTCCATTATAACCACAAGATTTAAAACAAGCTATTTAATTCACTGGGGAGGAAGTTCACATGGATAGCAAAGCATTACGAAATGATACTAGTTCTAGAGAAGGACACGGTACTCACACTTGTTATTCTTATGTCATTATGTGGGTCGCCAAGGTGGTAGCACTCAGTTGTGCTTGCATGTAGTTGAAGAGTTGGAGCATGGGGAATTGGATAACAAGAGGAACCTTGAGCGGGTAGAGCTTGCGGCAGTCAGCTAATTAATGAGGTGGCAGATAGGGCTCCTAGAGGAGCATGAGCACTGGGCGAAAAAGTTCAGAAGAACATTGCCTAGGATCTCACACATGCATCTTGGACATGATGCCATTGAACTTTTATTAGGGGAAGCTTGCCTGCAGGGGTGGGTTTGCAGGAGAAGGTCTTTCCGATAAAACAGTTCTGTGGCGATTAGATACCTGCAAGAATGATGACGCTCAAAAATGTGCAATGAAGATGAGAACCCTCAAGGAAGAAGGCAATTTGAGCTCCTCCATCATTCCGATTAAGGTGTAATCAGAGTTCTGGAGCCTCATTGTGCCCCTAGGTGCTTGACCATTGCAATAAAAAAAAAAAACACCTTTCTGACACTAACACCCAGTTGCAGTCTGTTCCTATTTCAGATGTGTTGTGAGCCGAGAGTCATGTCATGGTAAATTGATGCCTAGTTATGTAGTGGGTACATTGTGCAGAGTATCAAGATAGCAAGTGTGATTTTAGAGCCATTTCCTGCTCTGTGGTGCACACAGTCAAAACATGCCGGGAAAAATGCTTAGACTTGCAAGTCTACAAGTAACTTAAAGCAAATTGACACAATTTTCAGATACTTTTCTATTGCCTCAGGACTGGTTTATTGCCTCTTTCATTCAGTGCTGGGATTTTACACAGGTATTACCTTTATTTTTAACACACCTCAAAGCTGAACAGTGCCTGTAATTTTATTTGCAGTGAGAGTGGTTCCTCGTGAAATGTGGGGGACGGCCCAGAGTTCTTGGTCTCATTACACCGAACTGATGGGCTTTGCTAGCAGAGCACTGTGGAGCATGCTCAGTACACATGGCCACCATGCTGTTGGCTGAAGTGACCCGCGAGGTTGGGGCAATGCACATGCTCTTTGTGACGGGAAAACTGAGATGAGGAAGGGACCAGTGGGCACGCCAGTGTCGAACAGACGGCCATGTGGCAAGGACACGGCCATCATTGAAATCATTTAGTGATAATTAAGAGATTTAACAGACCACAGTGCTGGCAGGACTTGTCAGATTGGAGACAGGGAAATCAGCATTAATCTGGGTCAGGGATTCATTAGAGACGACCTGCGAGGCACCTTCATTTAGGATGTGAAATTAAATACAGAGCATAA
This sequence comes from Paramormyrops kingsleyae, assembly GCF_048594095.1. Classification (NCBI taxonomy): domain Eukaryota; kingdom Metazoa; phylum Chordata; class Actinopteri; order Osteoglossiformes; family Mormyridae; genus Paramormyrops; species Paramormyrops kingsleyae. The sequence continues at coordinate 13,623,624 of NC_132819.1, forward strand.
ATCATATGGCAGAGTACGTTAGCGATGTTTAAAGTGGTACCCTGCCAGAATTTTTAATACAATAAGTCCCCATCTGTTACCTCCATTTGGTCTGTCGCTACTAGCCCCCCAAAATCAAAACATTCATGCGCCGCACCCCCGCTGTGTCATCTGAATGGGGAAAATGGACAGTGCAGAAAGCTAATTTGGACACTCTGCTCCAAATCAAATGCACCTGCAGGTTTTCAATTCATCTGAGGGAGCCTTTTGGGAAAAAGCTGCTGGCTTGTGGGACCCGTGTCTGGCTGAGCAAATTCAAACGGTGTTGCACGCTGCGGTTTAACTCCAAACAGCGGCACAGACTCCGGCTCTTCTGAAAGGTCCGGCTAGTTTGGTTTCTTACTTTAAGAGTAGATCAAAGGCCTTATATGTTTTTGGCTTTTTTAGCAACTGCTGACTTTGCATTGTATGCGTATAGGCTTGTTTGTGCAAACTGAAAATTATGATACAACATAAAAAACTGACTCCATGTCGGTTGTACTGCCCATGGTTCTAACATCTGTGTGTCATTTACTGTACTTCACATATGAGTATCTGTCAGTTGTTGATTCAACACTGTCAAAGCAGTATTACTAGTATTACTTTTGGCGAGTTAACCTGTGCCCCCCCCCCCACACAGGACACATAGCCTGTCTGACCATGGGGTCCTGGGGTTTCTGGCACTGTTTGTAAATCTGAAAATATTCATTAGATTCCTTAAGTGCGTGACCTGTTATCCATTTTCAAAATAAAGGATTGAAACACAAACGTTGCTCTTGCATAAACCGCTAGCATGGTTCATCCATACTTTGGTTGCCTTGGCAAGGGTACTGAAGAAGAACTTGCTCTGGTCCCTCAAAGTAACGTGTGTCATGCAGAGAAATTATATGGCCGCACTGTCCCAACACACGAAACAGCAGACAAAGCTATCTGGGCTGGACCATGAAAGAAATAAAAACCGATAGGTCACTTTACAATGGGTATAAAGGCAGCTTCATAATGCAAATTTAATCTGGGAGGGGGAGGGAATAAATGAGAATATGTAGAGAAACAGAAAAGAATAACACCAGACTTTCTGACTTAATGCAAATGGCTATGATGAAATGGTAAAAGTCTTAGTGTAAGAAAGTAAATGACCAGTAGGAGGCGAGCATGACCTCCAGAGTGCAGTCCATCCTGCCATCTGAAAACTAGGTGATGGTCAGAGGCGGACATTTCAGGTCCAGAAAGTAAAAATCCAAACCAGGATTTTGTTTCAACCAACCAGTTGAGCATAAAGAGCCACAGTCACAGAGTACTCAACTGGTTGGTTGAAACAAAATCCTGGTTTGGATTTTTACTTTCTGGACCTGAAATAAGCCTTGAATAATGTCTTTGTCAACATGATGACATCAACTATTTTACATCCATACAAATCCATACCTCCACACGATTTTATCATTCCTTCTAAATTAAAAACCGACATGTGTCAGGTTTAATAATTAAACAGCGCACCGTCAGTGTGGCACATCGATAAGATGTCAAGTGTCACATTCTTAGTAATTGCGTCTCAGAAATCCGCAATGCTTCCCTGCCGAAGCTTCATTTTTAATGATCAGCCTTAAAGCTTCCATGTCATCCTTGAACACAAACCGCTAACATTCCTTTTTTTATGAGGCCACATTAGTCACAGCTCTGACCTCATCAACTCCAGTGACTCTCGTCTTTAATTAGCAAGTTACTTGCCAAGGGCAACATTACCTCATTAGATTCTTTATCCATAGGTTACCTTGCTTCTGCTCAAAAAAGTTTAGGTTCCCTAACATGATGTGCAAATAGTCTCAATAGTAGACAATATCTCTGACAGTGCTTTGAACTGAACATTCCGCTAGGTTAAATTCTTACTGTGAAAGATCGATTTGAATGCATATCCTCCTTGTATTTGTTTCTTGTTCTGTTAAATGCCACTGGAGCCAAATTACAGTCATGTTTAAGTGTGATTTTCTTTTAAGCATACTATTCAAAAGCCCAGAATAGCCAATCCCTCAGGTGACTATTAAAATTGTGCAAAATAATGTAAAGATGTAACAGTGCTGTAAGGCTTTCAAAATGTAAATGTTGCACTTATTGGCTGAATTCAAAGGAAGACTGAGTACTGAAATACCAAATAGCTCAATCTAAGTGTACCTCGCGCATTTATAGCGGACATGGTAATTGAATGGGAACTATAAAGAGTAATGGTGAGAATGAAGCCTTTGTGGGATTGCTATCCACTTCCCATTGCAGGAAAACAGGCAATGACTGACAACAACATTTGTTCATTTGCATTTCTCCAAACACATTGTCCATCTTTCCCAGTGTACCAGCTCGCTACTTCCGGACCTCGTGCCTGCAACATTTGGACCAGAGGATGTCAGATGATCAGTTGAAACTGCACAGCTTACTATAATAAAGTTATAATAACAAGTATTAAGAGATTCCGGGTTTACTGTTACACTGAATAGTAATTATCGTCAGGCTGCCGTCGTAAAAACCACCCACTCACACTCACCTGGCCTGATGGAGATAGCTTCTTCTTCGACATGTAGACCAGGTGGTCCTTACTAATGGACCTGGAAGTCCAACACTCCCAGCTACACCCCCCCCCCCCCCCCAAAGCGCTGGCTTTGACAGTGATCGCACACTCGCCTTTCATGGCTCTCTCCGCTTCATATTGTCCACGAAGGACCAGAGCTTGTAATTACCCGCTTAAAGGAGAAGATTGCAGGGCCTGACCACTCCATTGTGTTTTGGGAGAGGGAAATACTCTCTATTCAATTCTGCTGCAGCGACTAGCCGCAGTCACGTGTGTGGCGTGACTCTTTTGGTGACCGTCCACTGTCATGTAAAGGTTGTGGATGCTACTCGCTCCCCTACTCAAACTGCCGTGGTGACCCCGACCCAGGTGGAATGCTCCAGTTAAAAAATGCCATTCATCACTGGAATCTTGTCATTACAAACTACTAATATGCTGCTTCTAAAAAAAAGTTCATATTCTACACAGCTTAACTTTTTTAACTGACAGCATCACAAATATTGAAAGAATCATCCAATATTTCTAATATTACTTTTTTCCCTGGTTGCAGCAAGATATATGATCACTTTGCCACATTGGCCACCAGACTGAAATAGATTTGTATTTACTGTCTACCACATATTAATGTCAAGCTGCTGCTTTTGCATATAGGAAGAAATTATAGCTAGTAATTGACAGTCATTTCAGGCAAACTGATGGTCATTTTAGGCAACTGTCCTAATACGTGCATAAACTATGCGACTGTTGTTAAAATATTTCATAAGTTTAAAATATTTGACTTGCATCAGATCTTTTCGCAGAACCTATCCCATCGACTGGAAGACTTGCAACGTGGAACAGCAGCGACACCTGCTGCTCATCACAAGTACGGCCTCGGGGGCGGCGGCGAATAAACCTCCTGCATTATGACAGCATGTATTAATTCCGTTTTTCCCTTAGCTAACTTTGCCTTCTAAAGAGGAAGGAAGAGAATATCGAAACAGAGAACACAAAACCGTTCAGGCACTCCTAAGACGGCTGCAAACGGTAGACGATCCAATTCAACATCCTTTTCCCGCCGGTTTTAACGATTACACATTTCATACGGCCTACAGCGCTTCCCTGTCTGCAAGGCTCAGTCCTGTCAAGTATTAAAACAGGCAGTGATGCAAAACATAAACGCTGGAAGCAGGACGCGTGTGCTGCCCGCAGCTCCCTATTAGCGCTCCATCATGCTGTCAGAGCAGCCTGCCACGTGCGTACTCTTCCAGCCAACCCACCCATCCATCCATCCATCCATCCATCTTCCAAACTATTTACTGAGTGGGGATCGCGGTAAAACATCATTGCATTATTCATTCAGCAAGCGGGTGCTTTTATCGAAGGCGCACAGCTTGCGGTTCCACATTCGTAAATCATTTATAAAAACTAAATATTTATTGTAGCGATTCAGGCCGCGTGCATTGCTCAGGGCCGACGGAGTTACGTTTGCTTTTTTGTACTGCAAATCCGAACACGTACGTAATGCGTGAAAATGGAAGAAAGAAAAAAAAAAACAACACAGAGGAATTTGGGCGGGGGGGGGGGGGTCATGGGAAAGTGCACCAAAAGCAAGCAGCGAGTTTATAGCGTAACTAAACAAAAGTGTGATATTGTGGGTAATGCTGTCACCTTACACTAACAGGGTGGGAGGTTTGAATCCCACACCTACCATGTTTGTGCAGCCCTGTAACTTGCTAAGGGGTGCCTCTCAAAAAGCCTGCGTTCATAACTTGTATTCACTTATCACACCGTAATACTAGTTCGATCTGTAGCTGGGACATCACAGGTTTGTGTTTACGGCTGTCTAATTCGGGCATTTTATGTTTAATTAGGAATTCTGAAAACCACATTTCTCCCAATGATCACACAGTTCAAATATGTCAAAAATGATTAAGTCCTAGGCGACAGGTGGAACGAGAATAAACTGAATTATGTCTGATTATGACGTGACATGAAGTCATCGTTTGTCTTCAGTGTACAGGCTGTATATCACACCAAGGATTTTAATGAATTTCTGTCATTTCAACATTAATGATGAATTTAACTGAGGCAGTTGCGGCCAGTCTTATCAAATTAGACACAGCGCCAACCAAATAATGCAGTTTAAAAAAAATAAAAAAATTTAAGCGCCAGGAACTTCACTATAATATTGTGCTTACACATGTATGAACCTGCTGTGGCATTAAGAAAATACCAGTTATGCTACCCAGAAACCACCCATTAATCAAGCTGCTGTTAAGAATTTGCTGATGGCACTTGGTAAATATCACAACATCAATCATTATTACTTTATTACACCGACGGTACTTCCACAGCTGAAATTTTTTGACAATAATTCAAAGATGCACATTCTGTTTAACACAAATTGCAGTTTTTCTTCCTCTTTCAGTGTGTTTGGAACCTACAGTTTCACAGGGTTTTTTTATTTAAACCCTCAGATGTACATAAATCACATCAGATCCCATTATATAAAAAAGGAGGACATGTTTTCTTACACAGTTCAGAAACCATTCAAAAGCCATTCCGAAATTAACTGGGAGCATAATGCTGACTTATCCTTAAGTGTATTTAAAGCTGTCATACAAAATTAAGTTAATCAAAAAAAATAAAACACAAAAGGCAGAACATGTAGAAATGAGAATTTATTTTATTACATAAAGTAGCATTTATAAACAGTGCTCATCCAAGACAGGCTCCACCCCAATACCAACTCGATTTGCCTCACACAAATCGAACTTTCTAATGCAAGAGATGTTTGGGTACATTCGATGTTTACCACACTCTGTAAAGCATTTGGCATTTCATAGCATATTATGCTGAGGAGTACTCAACTCATACAACATTACGTAATGCATGTATAACGCTTACAATGATGACCTTAACGGAAAAAAAAGTGTCCCTGACAGCATTTCACAAGAGCTGACGTGACTCAGTTACAAAATAAAAAGAAAACTTAACCTTTGTTAAAATGTCTGCATTGTCGATGATTTATTTTTCCACTTTTCCCGGAGCCTCTGGATTGGCACCCCTGTTGAGCTAACAAAGCCTTTCTGATATGTACGACGTTCCCATTTGAAAAACAAAATCTCTTCCTCAGCAAGGGATCACACCGGGAGGGTCACTAGAGGATTCTCCAAACCAGTCAAAGTAAACACCCTTCCCTCAGCCTTCACTGCCATGTCACAGCTGAGTGTAGGATGTTTACATTAACTAAACTTAGACCGTCTGCAAACTAAAAGGGGTTGGCTTCCAATTAGTGTCTGCGCTATGGAGAAAAACAAGCTTCACAGGCAATAGAAGGCGCTTATCTTTTGTCTTGAAATTACAGGCTTGGTCATATCAAGTCTCCAGAAACAAAATCCCTTGACTTCAACGTTTTTTTCCTGACTTCTCGCTGAAACTTGGCCGCAGAAATTTAGCAAGAAAATAGACATTCTATACATGACAGAGACAGAAGAGTCAACATCACCTTGTGCAAGTATAAGCAAAGCTGAAAATACACACAGACACACACACACACACCCCAGCAAAGGTAAAAGGACAGCAGTGCAGGCGAACAAGTGCGACCACCACAGTGCAGATGACAGAGCTCTTCGCCGTTTCCAAGGAGCTGAAGGTAGCCGGCCGCCGCAAACATCTGACTGAAAGCTTAGGTGGCACTGTACAGCTTCCAGTCGGGGATGTTTACAGCAGCAGGCCACCAGACATCACATGGCAGGCAAAATCACAGCCTCCCAATGATAGAGGTGGTGTAGTTCTGCACGGTGATAGCAAAGAATCGCTGTCAAGCACTATTACTCCACATAAGATGATTCACACCTCATTTTTCCCCATTCCGGTACGCAAAGTGCGATCCAGACAAAATAAGCATTTCTCTTTTCCCATTTAAACTTCCGTGCGCCCAATATATCTACAGAAATAACATTTTCACACAACAGCTGGTGGCTAAGGATGGGAGGGGGAGTCTTTCACATTTGAGAGCATGCAGATTTGACTTATGTTAGCATGTAAGAAAGGCAACCATCATCGAAACAAAAAGTGCACGTTTCATAGACTCCAAGATAAGCACTGTGAGCTGACACTTCATCTTCATGTCAACACGTTGGGGTTGGGGAATCGGAGCGAGGGAGAAGTCATTACAATCATGCAGACCCTGGCCTATTTTATCACCAGCTGCCCTAAGTATAGCATGGATTTAACTTTGATCTATCCCCCAGAGTGAGTGGCACGGCTCTGCGGCACGTCGCTGGCTTCACATACCGCAGTGTGGCCATGGCAGGGATCAATAACAAACCCCCCCCCCCACGGGTGGCTATTTTATTTTTTTTTTGTCTAGAGTGGATGCTCATTCCTAAGCTCAGCTGGGAGGCACATTTCCTCTGGCTGAACTTTGTTAACCAACAGATTTACTCTGATGGAATTCATAATTGCAGCTTCACTGGGGAGAAAACAAACCTTTGGTCCCATATAGAAGTGGGCGGAATACATATCTACTGGGACAAAACTCATGGGGGGGGGGGAGCTTCCTTATTATGAAAACTTGGCTGAATTATGTGTGTGAATATACATATACACACACACACACACACACACACACACACATATATATATATATATATATATATACACACACACACACACACACACACACACACACACAGGCATTATTCGGATAACCAGGCCCTGTGTGAGCTTAATGATCAGTTTAAAACCAACAATTTGGCTCATTTTCTACTTTTATAACATACACAACATGCAACTACACAAAAAGCCTGGACACCAAGGTATTATTCAAGCTCAACAACCTCTTTCACTGGAGTAGCAAAAAAAGAAAAAAAAAAAAAAAAGAGAAAAATTCAGGCCCTGAAGGTCTTGTTATATATTTAATGAGCAGTTGCACAGCGCAATACTGTTAAATATGGAAACTGCTATACAACTGGCCAACTGTAAAGAACAGAGCATCTTTAATAATGTTTAAAGTGAACTCCCATCTCCTCAGTGCTACACTCCTTTAAACTAGGAATTCAATCAGCTACTTCATCAGGCATGGGGAGTGATCGCCTTGGTATGCATAAACATCTCTCCTCTGCCTAACCTTGATGTCAGAGCCTGCGTCGGAAGAGTGAGTATTAACCAATGCAGAATTGGCAATGCAAAAGGGCACCAGCAACGGAGGGAACAAAAAAAAAAAAAACACAATTTGTTGGAGGCCACTTAGCTGTCCTGAAGGACGAAAAAGGACATATGAGACTTAAAACCATCCACAGATCATACCCTGCAATAAACACGACCGACATTTTCACAAACCTGGAGAAAAGAGCTTAAAATTGCAAAGACTTCAAGTCTTTTCACAAAAGCACAAAACTTCTCAATTGGTCTATGGTAATTTGCTCAAAGATTAAAATACCTGGCAAATAATGTCATTCATATAAATTACTTTTGGCAGTCTGGTACAGGCTTAACAGATACATTTTTTTCCGTGTTAATAAAGTACAAATCTTTCTTACTAGAAGTAGTTAAGATGCCATGCTTTAATAAAGCTGTAATGAGGTGAGTCAGCTCAGAAAGGTGCCCCAGCTCCTCATCGGTCACCAAGTGTTTCACATATATCAGAAAAAAAGGGCTTGTTTTGTGGGAAAATGCAGGGAAAGCACGGGGAGCCTGACACTGACCCCCATGCAAACTCTTCAAATAAAGATTAAGGAAATGAGGTATTAACCAGATGCCCTTTGCTAAAGTATACAATCCCGAACAAAAAACAGAGAACACAGGGCCTAAACGTACCATGCAATATGCTCAACCATCGACCTTGAGCCCTGACTTAAGAGATTTCCAACATATGTATTTCACAGAGAACATTATTAATATACAAGAATATATTCTACGTCCTCAATATCTTTATAATACCCTGGTTTATTATTTATGCCACATTCCTATTAACCCTGTACAGCACGCGGCTTCGCGAAAAGCTTACACTTAGCGGCCCGTAACCTCGCGTACATTTTCATAAATATACACGCAATACACCGCGGCAAGCTTAAATGACAATTATTGTAAATAAGTTGGTAAATAACGGCAGCGAAGCGGCGCAGGGTCGCAGTTCGTCATTGGAGTGACATTGCCCTCGATGGAGGCAGCCTGTCCCCTAGCAGGTCATCTTAAACTTATAGAAACTTGTCACAAAACGGCGTTTAAACGTGGGATAACGACTAGTTACCAGTACGTCTCCGACTAGCTGGTGATCTAAACAGAGAGAAGCCCGAGGTACTAACTCGGTAAGTTTAGTTAAGCGACATGAGCACCGTAGGATGAAGAGCAAGGAGCCAAGCGTCAACACAAACCCGGAGTTCGGGCGAGATTACAAACGTTTTCCCTCTAAGATACCGCAAGGAGGATAGTAACATTTCAAACGCCGCCTTTTTGTATGTATTTACATGAGGACTGGGCTAAGCGACTAGCCAGCTCGACACGGCAGCTCCAGCCAGCTGCAGCAAACTCCTGCTAATACCGCTATCCCTGCTTTAGATCGAAGAAAACGGGCCCGTGTCATGCATTTCCACGGCAGATCCTGCACGAATCACCGAACACACAAAAAAGGCAGCAATCCCGCAATGCAACGCAGTATAATCTGCAATTAAAATCTGTATTCAAAAGAAAATCGCCCAAGAACACGTTTCAAATCCGGATTTCTAACCCCGAAAGGAAAGAAAGCGGTTCCTGGTGACTGGCCGGCTTGCTGACATTGGGGGGGGGGGGGGATGCCGCATGAATGATCGCGGTGACCGGCCAGAACAGGCAGGACTACAAGGACCTGGCGCTAGTTAGCAAGGTTAGCCGTGCACAACTAACTTTAAAACATCAGGGCCGGCTCCGTCTGCCAGCCCTGCCTTTAGAGTGAACCAAAGTTGCAGCATCCGAAAAACCAAACCTGTAAAACTTGGCTCTGACAGCAGACTAAGTTTAGTTATTATTTTAAACATTCTTACTTGTCCAGCTAGCGACTCAGTTAACTATATAGCTAGCTAAATCCGAGGAAATTAACTTCCCTACGAGACTTTGCTAAATCCTTACCACTCCCTCCAACTCCAAACTGCAGTAAATTCAGAAAACCAGCTGAATCGTAAACATTTTCCCCCCTCCGGCCTCTGCTGTCCAGTTTTAAAGCACCTCCGCCATTCTGTTCCTGTTTCCTTCCGTCTCTCTTGTCTTTAGTTTGACCTTTAGTTACCCGACACTGATATTGACGTCACTGCCATGGCAACGTAGTCCCGCCCACAACATGGCTACGGGCAAAAAAATCGAGACCTTAAGAATAACGGTGGGAAAGAAACAGCAAAGCGCCGCATTTTTGTGCAGATTTCTTTGCATGTAAATATCTGCCTATAGCGAAAGTTGTAAGGTTTACATACACATCACTAGCGAATAATACTGTGTTAGTAACGTCGCAAATTACAGCTTCACACGGAAACAACACTAATCGATGCAGTTTACAAGCTGTGATATGTGACTCAAGACTTTATGTAATTTCATGTTTTTTTGTTAAACAATAAACAGAAACTGGGAAAAAGAATGAAAGAAATGGAGCTTGTAAATAAAACTGTTCTGCGCAACAGGGGAATTGACTGAATGCATCGTGTCAGAATGACAACTTTAGTTTAAGTAAGGTAATGATAAATTCAGAAACAGACCGGCGTCATATGACAGCGAGTTTCAAGTGCCAAACGACCATAATTACAAACCCAACTGTTAAAAGTGAAGTTCAGTTGAACAAAAAAAAAAAAAAACGAAAATGGGAATATACGTTGTTCCGACTTCGTAAAAGGATGCAGGATATGTAGATATGTATGTGTACAAAAAAACGTGAAACTGTAAAGCATATTTGTACAATAAAATACGTTTTGTTAATAATGCAATTTCTCATCACTCCCACCAGATGGAGACCTTGTGCCACAGCTGGAAACATCCTTTGTTTTTATTTCTGTGAGATTCAGTACTCAGGTGCTTACTTGATACTCATTTTTTCCATAAGACAATTCTGTAACTTGCAGTACCTTTTGCGAAGATATCGATTTACTTCCATTAAGCAACCACCATTTATAGAGTCCTCAATAGGATCAAACGCAGCCAGGGCATTCATGATTGTCATGTACAATTGCTCACGGACCGGGGAAACAGGCGCAGGAGTTGGGAAGTCATGTAAACACGGGATTTAATGAAGGCGAAGACACTCAGGACTCAACACAACGTTAAGCGACGTCAATGACCGGACAAGGGAAAACATACCTAACGCAGAGTTAAAGACATAGGACTAATAACAGCAATAAGAAGCTGGTAAACACGGGGAATCCACACAGGGTAGATGAGGGGGCGTAGCACACGAGAGGAGCAGACAATCGGATCATGACAATGGTTAAGTATAATTAATTTTAATGAAACCACGTTATACCAATCTGTGAAGTGTGATAAAACACCAGTAGTGCTAATTTATTGTTCTATCATGTCACATGCCATTCTGATTGTTTTTGATTAAGTATAATAGGCTTAATACCACAACAGTGTATCAAATATCATTTACCTTTTTTAAGGCATAAATTACTCTAGGAAATGATTTAATGAATTAAATGTTTTCATCGATGCATCAAAAAGGCTTAAACCTCTCTTTTGAGAGAAAACAGGCTTTATACTTTGAAATAAGCACATTTCTTTGTGTAATTGGTGATCCCTAGCAATATTTTATGTATTTCAAACTTTTTGTATTTAATTTGAACACTAATTCAGTTCTGTATGTTAGTCAATTTATGTCAATTTATATTATTTAACACAAAGTTTCTCTGTTAATGGCCCCAATCAAAACATTCGAGTATAAATGTGAATTCCATTCTAAGATAAGGGGTAGTCCTCTTTTAAGCACAAGTGTCCACTGTGTTTCACCTAAATAGTTATTGTGGTGTCTAAATTCAGTCTCTGTTGTATCAGTCACCAATCCCGCATTGTATGATACTGTACAAAGCAGACAAACCAAGGAATGACATTGAAGTTTATATGCAAATTTGTCCATGACAATCCAGTAGAAATATATTCTCACAAAATATCCATCCATTCATCTTCTGAGCATTTGTCTTGGGGGAACCTGGAGCGTATCCCAGACAGCATAGGACATAAGGATCAGCACAGGGTGCCATCGCGGCACACATGCACACACATTCACACTCCATGGGGAATTTAGAGACACCGGTTCTCCTTTGGCTGGAAGTGAAGGAGATATTGGGAGAATGGTAGGGAGCTGGGAGGGAGCAAAAACGTGGACTGTCTGGGGGGCCCTGAGAACTGGGCTGAGAAACATTGGACTAAGTAATACAGAGACTTTCCATCCATCCATCCATCCCAGAGTTTCCTATCATTTCTCAGTTGGTATAAATATTATTCCAACAAAAGTTTTTGGGAGAGCATGGAGGGTCATGAGGCCGCTGGAAAGGGGTATGTGGCACTCCCAATGTCTTTGTAAGAGGACGAAGGTGAGCTGAGACGAAGACTGGGCTCCTTCGGTAGTGTGTCTATTTGGAGAGTCCTTGGGTACTATTGGTTTGACTGTGTCGAATGAGCGGTTGCTCAGGGAGTCCCGAATGAGGAACATTACCTGCATTGTGAGGGAGCATCAGTTACGGCACTACGGCCATGTGGCACATTTCCCTGAGGGTGATCCGGCTCGCAAGATCCTCAGTACTGAGGACGTGAGCGGCTGGACCAGGCCAAGGGGACCCCCACGTAACACCTGGCTGCGGCAGATAGATGGGCACTTCTCGAGGGTGGGACAGGACCACGTGTCAGCCTGGGGGGGTCACCAACTGGCATCCGGAGGTTTTTCATCATGTGATGGGTGCAGAAATGCGCTGCACCAGTGCATGCTCCCCAACCTGGCCTGACCTGTAAAAATTTTCACAGTCAGTGGGTTAATTGCAAAAATAAATGACAAGCATAGATGTGTCACGACATGCAGGTATGGAGCAGGGAATCAGGCACAGCAGTCCAGGGAGTCGGGTGAACTCAGGGTTTATTCGGGGGGGGAGACCACACTCAGGACTGTGGACTAGCAAACAGGATCGATGTTACGACGTTAATGACCGGACTTCGGGAAACATTCACAGAAAAGTACTTAAATACATTGGACTAATTAAACACATCTAGAAAAAGCTGATAACAAGAGGATTCCACATGAGGTAAATGAGGGGGCATGGCACACAGGAGGATTGGACCAATCGGGATGTGACAAGATGTATGTAAATCACCACAGCATACATTTTATGATACTTAGGCATGATCAGGAAAACCTAAGATTAAAATATTTAGTAAAACAAATATATAAATAAACATACACAGTAAATATAGATATTTTAAAATTATATTAATATATCTAAAAATGATCAAAATATCCAAATGCTACCATTAGAGGTGTCTTACTCCACATGACCCATAGAGGGCGATGAAGTATAACATACAGTACATTATGAAAGCGAAGTCCTACACTGGTCCAACAATCTTCCAACAGTTCATCCTAAAACACATTGGGGGAGTTTTCCTAGATTTAAAATATGGTGCCTGTTAAAAGTTTGGACACACCTATCCCTCGAAAGGTTTGTTTGTACTATGCTCTACATTTTAGAATCATTATAAAGACATCAAAACTGTAAAATAACATCGATGGAATTATGCACTGACCAAAAAAGTATTAAACATAATAAAATTAATTTTCTGTGGAGGGTGGTGGTGGTGTAGCTCTGTGGGTTGGAACTCAGAAGGTTGCTGGTTAAAATCCCACGGTCAGCAGAGTGATCCCACCATTGGGCCCTTGAGCAAGGCCCTTAAACCCAATTGGTCCAGGGACTGACTGGCCCTACTTTCTCCTATATGACAGTTCCATGAGGTGGCCTCCTGGGATGCTCTGCCAGCTGTCCTGAAGGAGGTTCCATATATGCTGAGCACTCATTGGCCGCTTTCCCTTCACTCCCTGGCCAAACTCCTCCAAAGACATTTCTACTGTGTTTAGGTCAGGTGGCCAGGTCATGATGCGGCATTCCATCACCCTCCTTTGTAGGCGGCTTGGCGTGTCCAGACGTTTGACTGGTACTGTATATCAATGAAAGGTGATGAGCACCACTAATGTGAACTTATTATAGCCAACCCACATAAAGAGATGGTATGATTTAATTACAATAAAGCGATATAATATTAATAATATTAGTCCTATAACAGTTGTTCTTCGTTTGTTCCTGTTTTTATTTAAAGAGAAACCCTTTTGGTTCAGGAACAATGGATGGTGGGGTGGTACTGTTTCAGATTGCTGGGACCAAGGTTCGAGTCTCTCTCATGGTTCCATTTGTTGGTGTGGGGTTTCCTTCAGAGTTTCTCTGGATGCCCCGTGACCCTGAATAGGACAAGCGGTCTCAGAAAGTGGATGGATGGTTTATGGACAAGGTTTTTGAATATTTTATAGGTGCTTCCCACTGGACTTTCACCTCAAACTGTCAATCGTTTAAACATCCATCATTGGGGGAGGGGGGGGTATACCCAAATGGCAATGCCAGTGCATCACATGACCCCTATATGCACATACTCACAAACACAAGCAATTTAGAAATGCCAGTTAACCGGGCTGCATGTCTTTAGACTGGAGAAGGAAGACAGAGTACAGGAAACCCACACAGCACACGAGGAGCACAGAACGGAGGCAGGAACTCGAGCCCCCAGCTGGGGGGGGGGTGAAGTAACAGTGTTTCCCACTGAGCCAGCATGTCCCCCTATGTTATGTTCAGCTTGTTGAATATATACTTTTAAAATATGAACAGAAACGTTAATATATGTGGTGATTGTTAGTCTAGGAAGAAATTCAATATTTGGCAGGTTGAGGACTCCTACAGACCAAGTCATGTTGCTCAGCAACAGCTATATGACTCACTGAAGCTGCATGCAATGTGCACAATGTGTCCATTTATTAAGGGTATATGGAAACTGCAGCACTAATAGCAGTTAGTCAATCTTGCACATGCTGAACCGGCACAGACCCAAGTCGCTCTTGCAAAACAAAGACCTCAGTTTTTGATATAGCAGAAAACAGAAATATTAAGGCTCGAACAATTCTCAGCTAATAAGGTCACTGGATAGTGTGGTGTGCTTTTATAGGACATATTAGTGATGGGGAGGTGGCTTAAAAAGTAATGTAAGGTGAGGTCAGACTAATAAAGCTACAGTATCTGATGTAATCAGGTAATCTTTTGCCACATGACCTGCCAGGTCTATTATGGTGACATGAAAGAAATTCAAAATATTGATGTTTTATTGAGGATGTTTATTTTCTTGATTGAAAAATGTGAAGGATATGATCTTGTATATATATATTTGTTCATCTTTTACTGGAATAATAAAACACACACTTTTATTACACATAGGCTGATTGATTTTCAAGTTAAATTTTTATATTAATGAAACCAAAAAAAAAGAAATATTAATAAATGATCAATGAACAGTCTCTTAGAAAGCAGTGAGAGACCTTGACCTTGAGAGAGGTCAATCAAAAGAGCAAATGACCTCTAGGTGGTGGAATCAATCTGTTCCTGGACTGTCTGCTCCTTGAACCACCGCAAACTGAGTACTGTGACGTCCAGAAATATTCTGAGATCACCGCATAAAACCAGTTTTTCATTTCCGTGGTGTATTGGAAAAGAATTCCATGTCAAAAACGACCTGATGTCAGCAATGCACAATGTGTTGCCCTCCCCAGTGGCCGAGTTTGCATAATTTACTAGGAAGTAAGGTAGTGCTTAAGGGTATTTATTTCTGTTTGTTGAGTTTATGATCTACTCGCTTCCACAGTGTAACAGAATCATTCTCCATCAAAATAATGTAGCATAAGTGCAAGCGCGTAAGTCACAGTAAAATTCAATGCTATTTTAGTTACATTGAATATTAAATTTGATTTTTTTGCAACAACGCCGACCACTGCTTTTATTGAACCATGCCTCTTGAGACTTGGAGTTATTTTGGCAGAATGCAGGCTATTATACCTCAGAGTATCTGCACAAATAAATCGTTTTTTTTTTTTTGTAGTGTAAACTGTGACTAGTATGACTAGAACGGCATTCAAAGGTTCCTTTACATGTATTTTTCTTACATGCATTTGACAAAAATAAATTTATAATATAATTTATTTACGAACTGGGAATATATCATATTACATTACATTATATTTAATATTGATAGGTGGCACTATTGTTCTTTGTCACATGACAGCCCAATTGCTCATATGACATTTCTAGCTGTGTACATGATGCACAGGATCTCGTATAACTGTTTTTTTCAACAAACTTGTTTACCTGTTTCATATATTCCCAATATAGCCAATACTCTCTTCCTATATATATTCTATGATGTATTTTTCCCTCTGCAGTTGCCATTTCGCATTAAAAGAATCCCTGGTTAACTGAGTGCCATCAGCGCTTCAGGTGTGCTTATTAAAACACATTGATATCAAACAAGTCTCTGTGGGGGAAATGAGTTAATTATCCCATGATTCATGCTAAGTCTCACTGCTTATGTCGGTCCATTGTTAGTTCCCTGCTTTTGAAGTGTTGGCTTGTCCCTGAAGGATACAATGCGAGTTTCAATTACACTAAAGTTAGAATTGTCGTTCCACCGATCTGTGTTTCTGCACCAAACTGGATGATTGCTGTCATTTTATTCAATGCACTATTTTTAAACATCTGCAAAAATGTTACATTGCTGCTTTGGAATAAAGACCTCAAATGTGGTATGAGCACAACAGTCTAGTAATATATAGACTATAACCAATAAAGAAACTTGTCTTCCCTTCCAAAAATTGGGCATAATCTTAAAATAAATGGCTTAAGAAATGTTGGCTTTAAATGCAACGGGGTGAATGGGCTATTGGCTTCTTTGCCAATTGGCATGGCCAGTGATTGCTTTCAGTCATTGGCAGTGTTTTGCTGGTGCAATGGTGCAGAACACTGCATGGTTATAGATCGTTACATGTCCAAACAAGAGGACAGTCACTTATCAACACTGGCATGAGTGAACATCCCATATGAGTTTCAAGAGTTTCATGAGAGATGTCTCAATCTCTTTCATTTTACTCTGCTCTTTTTTTTAGTACTTTGATAAACTCACGACCTAAATTTTAAAAGGACACCTTCTGCTACTTCAAAAAAATGATGCTTGATGATATATTGGAGAACAAAAAAGAATCCTGATAAACTTGGCAGATCATACTGCAGATAATGTCAAAAGAGTATTTTTATCATAATGTCACAATGTTAGATAACATTAAACTTCCTATAAACCTATATCTATAAACAAATAGATTTATGTATGATATCACGTAATGAATATTAAAAAACCCGTAACAGGAACAAGTGATCTGAAATTGGTACATTTTTGTTACCTTGCTAAATCATCGGTTCAATTAGTCTGGCAGAATATGAAATGTGACTTCCTTTGGTGACCCACTGTACACGACAGATTGTAGTGTTACTGTAGGGACACAGCGCACCAGGTTCAGCAAAGTGCATTGTTATATACTGATAACACTAAAAGCATTGTGGGAGGATTTCATTACACAGTGAATCATCTTACAAAACATGTCTTATGTATTCATTTTGCTTTATTCAATAAAATAAATTGTGTTTTTTTTTTTTGGATATTGTCAAATGCCAATGCTCTTACTCTTGCCTGGCAAATTGCACTGGGCAAATACAAGTATATCCAATTTATATTCAGTCTTTAAGAAAATCTTTACATGCTGGATGAGCTGACGAAGGTTGCAGGGATGTGGTCTCTGCCTCGCAGTTGCCCAGTCAAGAGCAGACAGACAGACAGTCCTCATGAACAGACATGGACTCAGAGAATCGGAATGTGGCTGAAAGACGTCGAAAAACCAAATGTGAATGTCATCCTGCGGAGGATGGTGCCCCGGCTGAACGTGCCCTGTGGAATATCGCTGGAAGGATCAAAAGTAAACGGGGCAAGCAGAGGAGGTTAATAAGCAGTCCTGTCGAAACGTACACTTGCTTAAAAGCCTGTGCTGCTTTCAGCGCACCCTGTTGATTCATACATCAGCCTGGCCTGGGAGGATTTATGTTTTGTGTTAAGTAAGGTTGAAGCTACTCATGTTATCTCACTCCATCAATAGCAAATACATTAACAATATCTAGTGGCTGCAAGCACACTATTAATTTACCGGGGCCCATTCCAACAGAGGGAGAGGGATTGTTGGAACCAACAAGGTGTATCCATTTCCCCTCCTTGGGACACCATGTCGCTGCTGGGGAATCGATGCTAATCGAGGCAGAGGAAGGGAGGCAGCCAGTCAGGAAGAAGCCCCCTCTTTGAGGCTCGGGTGACGCTGCCACCCAAGAAGCCTGGGCAGACTCCGTGGAGACAGACGTGCTGCTAGCTGCAGAAGTCGCATTTTTATTGGCTGTGGGCTGCCTCTCAAAGGTTAAAGGGGACAAAAGTGCAGCTTGGTGAAAGACGTGCTTCAGGGCAACATGTAAGAAGGTGAGGAAAGACATGGTGCTCTGGGTTTAGGGATCCTTGCTAAAATGTCATCTATCTCCTATTTTACCCTTGAATGGGATACTTGCCCTAAAAATGTTTTAAGGTATTTTGGATGAAAGCGACAGCGAAGTAACATTAAAATGAAGGAGGTTGAGCTCAATCTCAGCTCCTGTCCTATAAATGATGTCCATTACAATATCCACTGGAGCCCCGTTTGTCCATGAATTACAAAGCAACGTTTTCACGGGCTTTGAATGAAGGAGACTGCTGTCCGATGCTCCAGATCGATGCATTATGTGGCTCATTTACGGGAATTTAAAGGGGAGTTAATAACAGTGAGTGATGTGTATCCCGCGAGATTCCATGCACAATGGCATGATGGGATACCATGCCTCTGGCAGACATCCGAAGGACTCGGAACGCTCTTTAGAGAAAGAGCGAGTATTGAACCTGCTGAGTTGGCCAACCCTCCCGTAGATGTCATGATCAATCTCCACTCTGCTTAAAGGCTGGTAGTCATCTGTCGGGACCTCTTGTCAATACTCCTCCTCCAACCCTTCAAGAAGTATCTCCTTTTGGCCACTTAGCAAAAAGGTATATAGGTGACTTGGACCTTTTAATGTCACTCGAATGAGCCCTGTCTGTCAAAGCAAGGGCTTCTGTGACACATCTTCAAAGCCTCACTGGAAGCTTCCAAAACAGATGCACATATTCAGCATAATTGGGAGGCTATCGGTAATATTTTCTAATGAGTCTTTCATACGAGACGCGAGCCCATTTTGGCAATGACTGACAGGGTCATTCTGGAGGCAGATTTTCGTTGGTGCGCCGATGTACAGTTCGGGTGGCTGCTTGTCAGAGACGAGAAGCTGCAGCGGGATTTGGGCAACATTCTGCTGAAACATGCAGTTCACTTGGTCCCCATATGATATGTAAATAAGTATCTCACCAACCTCCATCCCTATTAAATACATGCACAAATCTGTCTCGCAGTCTCCAAATCATATTCGTCAAGCCCGCATTCGCTCTGCCTATCGCTGTCATCTCAGGATTGGCTTTAAATAACTGTCAGCTTGTCTTTTATTTCTTGCTGACCATTTCGATGTACTGCAAGAGTCCCCTAACTCAATCCAATGGCAAAGGCGAAGGTATATATTCTGCGCATGTTTGCGGAGTTTCATTCATTTAAATACAGTTATGTTTCGCTTAATGTCCACAACGTCCGACCACTTCTACCGCCCAGGTCCCATGAGGTTAAAGCAGAGTTGAAAAATCCTGATCGGCTAATGGGACATGGCAGACATAAGCGACCATAATGCACCACGTGTTGCTGGTGGAAAAAAAGCCACTACACAGCGTATACTGGTACAGTACCTAACTTATAATACTCATAAAACTTTACATTGGTTGTAAACATCTATGTGACACATTTATGTATTACTTTAATGTATTTTTCTTGTTATTTTAATGTGTACTCTCTCATATAAAATATCTTGGTTATTTAAGCTACACAGGTACAGTACAGGTGTAGTACACTGTAGTAGCATGTAAGTTTGTATACAGAGTATACTGTACGATGTCCGCATAGTGTGAAGTTCGCCTAACACCCGTATGCACCCCTTACATCAGGTATTTGGATAGATATATTTCTGCCATTCTTGCGATAGCTGCAAGGTCATTTTTTTGCTTGCGTCTGCTTTACACTCCTTTAGAATAATTGCAGTCTAAATTTTGAGGGGTATTAATGTGTGGAGACTTTTAAATGCCAAAAACAATTTAAAGTTTGCCCAATTTACATTGGGGGATGTAATAATTAGGATGGGGACACACATCTGGAAGTCCGCAGGTTATTACATGCTTAACGCTATCTCAACTGTAACTCAATAACCCCCCAAGCACCAAGTGGGTTCAGGGTGAGTTTACATTGCTGAGGTGATGTACATGCTCTCTCCTACAAACAGCTGCATTATTTAACTGAGGTGTATAATATTGTCCTGAAACTCACTCCTAACTGTACTCATTCCTATGTATTCATGGGCGATATATAACTGCTGTACTGTAAGTGTGTTGGTTATGCATCATAGCACACGCCGAGCATCTGTTGTCATTTTCATGACATTATCTCTAACTCTCAGATTTCCCTTGACGCAGGCGGCTCGCCGAGAGCTTGTCTGTGGCTGACGTGGAGATGTTTGCTGTGTGGCCTCAGATGATGAGTTTAGATTTGAAAACATGACAGAGCTGAGACTGTTTTGAAGGTTTGAGACAACTGATCTGCTTTTTTGTCATGTAACTGGTAGGGGGAATATACTGTATAGCAATGGAGGTGTAATATAAAACTGCAACAAGTTTGCAATGACAATTTCTGGGTGACGGGACTGTGATTGGAGGACCTGTGACTGCGGGTCCAAATGTCCTCAGCTTTTGAATGCAGGTGTTTTTTTTTTTTTTTTATATATATATCCCTACAGTATGTCTTTGTAGCACTACAAAGCAGTCTCAGGAGGAAGGCTGCAGCTCACACTTCCCAAGAATGAACATTCAGTGATGGTATGTTCCTCTATATTATACATCAGGGTGTGCTGTGGACCCCACAGAGACACAGAGAGCTGCCTGACAAATCACCTGCAAAGCTGAGCTTTATTGTGAAGATTGTTGAATTCTTGTTATTACGTTACGATGTCAAATAATACATATACACCGATGAACCAAAACAGGATGACCAAACTCACACAAAGTCAAGGTGGTGCATGTCAAGATCTGGGGTATACTAGACAAATCATCTTGCAACGGTAAAGCAGCTTTGAGACTGAGAAACAAATGATGTCATCTGGAAATGGTCTTGCTAACTACGGAGATGCCCCCCAAAATGCCCGTGGAGAACAATGCCCAAGTTCTCCACGGGCATTTTGGGGGGCATCTCCGTAGTTAGCGCCGCACCAGTGAGGTGTAAAAGCCCCCAAGGACACCATAGCTGCAAGTGCAGACTGGTGTCTAAGCACAAATGTATGAGGAGCGATTCACAGATGCATTCTCTCTACAGTGTCAAGATATGAAAATGAAATGATAAAGAGAAGGAATTATTTAGATGCCATTCATTCTGTGTCTGGGGCACACAAACAACGTATAGGACAGATAAATAATAAAGCAAGACTGTTTAATCGCTGGACCTGATTAGGCAGAAACATGCTGGTTCTTGTAACAATACTGAAAAAAAAACAGCCTACGATTTATTCTGTCACAAGTCCTTCTTATCACATTGCAGAAGTGGACAGGTGTGATTTATGACCACACTTGACAGGTGCTTTGAAGTTCTGCTGCCTGAAATAAAAATGCATTTTCTGCTGCTGACAGCCGTCAGCACATAAGTGACGCGCTCCTTCGGCTGGACTGCCGCGTCACTCCCCTGGGCGCATTCCCCTGCCGCCCAAACAATGGGCAAACAATCACTTTGTATGCATGCAGTAATTGGCCAACTTGAGCCTATTTGCTTGCATCAGGCTTTTATTATCGACACTGGATTCCAAATGGATGCTTCTCAGAAGCATGTTAACTCCTCATCTTTAACGCCCTAAATCACATTATCACACATTGTTCCACGAATAGCATTTATGGGCACATATAATTAAGTCTGAAATAAGCATTAAATATTATGCATAATAACATGCTTTGTTAGATTGATAATAATAAATCAATAAAAATAAATGATCACAAAATTTTTTTCGCCTTAACATATAATGTTAATGCAGTATTTCCTATAATACCTATGATGGTACTTATGAGTATTCTGGACTCTTCTTATGAATGTTCACTAACACTTTACTTTAAGCTGTCATCTCGAATGTACTGGAGATATCTTCATAATGCATTATAATGGTTGGTATAAGAATTAAGGATGCTTTGTACTCCATTATGAAGGTATCCATAGTACATAACAGATGTATTCAAGATGTATGAAAGCATTCATAACGCATAATAAACATGACTATAATGTGTCAGGCCTTTTTATAAATACAGACGTTCCTCTACTTACAAACGAGATACGTTCGAAACGGGCGTTCGTAACTTGAAATGTTTGTGAATCATTATTCAACATCATTTTAAGGGTATACGCAAGTACTAAGAACTAGGATGCTGGGAGTACGCACGCTGCGCTGCTGCGTGGCAGGAGTAATGGCCAGAAGTTGTACTAGGCGGAACTGGTGTGCAGAAAATAAAATTGATGTTGCGGACAGGAAACGGGAGCCCAGTGAACACAATTTGGACTTACAGTCCTCTTGGTTCTTATGTCTGAAAGTTTGTAAGTTGAAAGTCTGCAAGTAGAGGAGGGTCTGTATTTATAGCCATGTTTATAATGCTTTATAATGGGCTATGAATTTGTTCATAGATTCTTACAGAAAGGGTATACAGTACATAGAAAGTGCCACCGAATGCTCCTTTGGCCCTGGTCAACATCACACCTTCAAACTAGATAACCCACAGCCATCGGTGACAGATGCGCATACAGCTCTGCACCAGAGCTTCGGGCAGAATGCTTAGGGCTGAAGGCTGAACACAGTGGTGTGAAACTCATGAATTTTCACAAGTGCTTCAAGATGGCAGTGTCAACAGTTAATGGCTGGAATGACATGTGACAAGACTAAGAAGCGTGTTCCAATGATGGCTGATGATCGTCATCTCAAATATGCTGTTTCGTCCTGCAGTGTAACATCAAACCTTAAATGTACCCCGAGATGCCAATTGGTTGGCCATAGCTGCCCAATGACAGCCACCATCTGGCTGGAGCTTCAGCTGTGCGGTCAGCCCAGAGGAGACATGCTCTTCAAGTCATTCCTGATATGCAGTGTGTTAGGAGTACAGTCAGGCTGCTGCTGCAAGCTACTCTAATAGACATTACAAGTGAGAAGTATCTCACTTTGCCTCCCTTCATCTGATAATATTATTTATAATGAGACGTTGCAAATGACTCTTCCTGGTGATTTGCACAGGTAGAAAGTCACACTATACTGTACTTTTTACAGTAGCAACATTCCTTGTCACTTTGTACTGAGATAAAACCTAAGAATTTCTGTTTAAAATGATGGCAAAAGCATCCAAATGATCTGTCTCAGATAAGTGGAGTAAAACACAGTTTCTTTATTCTAGATCTTCCTTTGGTTTGGTAAAAGTCCTTTAATACCGTAGTGGGTCTTCTGTAGATTAGGAAATATGAATCTCTTGTAATGTATTGAGGGTGTGTTATCATTTACCCTACAGGAAACCTCAAAATATGACATCACAGTTCAAAACTCCATTTATTAATACATGGTCTGAACATTATTGCATTAGCCATGAAATGAAATGGGAGGTAAACACTCTGATTATTAATATTTATATCAATGGATGCACTATCATTTGTTTCTACAAATCAGAATGATGCATTTCATTCACACATCTGAAAATGAGGGCACATGGAAAACAGACAATCATTTTAGCATTGTTGTTTTAAAACAGCGTGAAAATAATGAAACTCTTAATTATATAGCTACTTTAAATGATTATGGTTTAATCATACTGGTAAGTTAGGTATATAAGAAAATACAGATTTGGCTCACCGCTGGGAATCTGTAGAATCTGAGAGGTTACATTTCCAATCGTTATGTGTTTATGATATTACAAAAGACTAAAATATATCAATATATCATTATCAATTAGGTAGCGTATTGTACCTTCTCCCTGTGGATTGCACGGCACTTTAATGAAAACTGATGCTTTTTATAAACACATTATTAATGGTAGGCAGCTCATTTGAACATATTCTATTACATTCACTGGAGATGAAATGCCTCCTCAACCTCTATGAATCGTTTTTGGTGGTATATCGATACTATCTTCAAATTGAAGCAAATTGTTGCATCGTCCCAAATGTGACATAAAGGGAAGTGTTGCTATTGATAGCAAAGCATGGAAGATCTGTAGCATTTCAATGTGTTGAATTACAATATATATAAATATATATACAGCTCTGTGCAAATGTATGTACATATATACATATACAGCGATGAGCCAGAACATTTACCAGCCCCAAGGGACATCATGTTGTCTAAAAATATCACATATCAAGGTCTGGGATATATTAGTTGGTAATCCAACTTTTGGTACTAATAGTCAACATGTTGAATGCAGTAGAAATGGTCAAGGGTAAAGACCTGAATAACTCTGATAAGGGTTATATTGATATGGCCAGATGACTCAGTCAGAGCATCTCCAAAAAGGCTGGGCCTTTGGGGTGCTCATGGTCAGCTGTGGAGAGTGGTCTGAGGAGGGAAAAACCATGATCTGGTGGCCAGGAATTCTCAAAGTGAGATGTGAGCGTTGGTTGCCCTGTCTGGTACCAACAGAAGGGCTACAATGTCACAAGTCTCAGATAATTTTGATGATGGTTATGCATTCCACGTATGCTTAACATATACCTGGCTGTCCACGTGATGCAACTGAAAGCAGGACTTGGTGGCCCAGGTGGCCTTCTTCCATATTGCCAAGATCCAGTACCAATACTTTCAGGCCCATTGTAGGTGCTTTGGATGGTTGATAGGGGTCAGCATGGGCAATCTGACACATGTTGGCCTCTGGCTACATAGCCCCATATGCCACAGGGCTCCCACATGAATGAGGCTGCGTTCCACTGGTCAATTTTACAGATCTTATTATCTTATAATCTTATTGTTAGGTATAAAACTGTGTAGCATAAAACTGTATAGTATAAACTATATTATTTATTCCCCATCAAAAATAAAATAGTATGCTATTACTTATGTATTAATTAACCACAAACTAAGAGTTAATTACATACTGATCTCATGTTAATTCATGATTAATGAATTATAATGTTTTGTTGTAAACCAACTATATTTTTTTACTACGTTAATTTTGTAGACCTTTATGAACTACTGTAGGAACTACTGAATGAACCACTTAAGGAACTACTGAAGGAAGAGGTAATGAAAAACACAAGTGAAATACTGATCTCATGTTTGTTCAGTAGCATGCTTCCTCTATTAAGTCAGTTACTGCACACTTTGTTTTTATTACTCGAAGGTTCTCACATTAAATGGTTAGAGCATTCTTTGGACCCAATAATATTTTCTCTCAAAAATTAAATGCAGTTTGTGGTAACATCAGCTGCCCTGAGTACTTCCGTTTCAGGCTTGGAGGTTGGGCTTAATCACCTCCTTTAATCACCTTCGACCCGCGTTGCTGTTAGAGGGGATTATGAGATGTCAGCTTTAACGTCATGCCAAGGGAACCCTTCTGCACATCACAGGAATACATTACAGATTAACATCTGGGACCTTTAAGCAGCGTACACACTGCGGTTTGGATTATCAGAGGCAGAAAACCGTCTGTAGAATAAGATCTTTGCACATTTAATTTGTTTGTTGGTTCCATTGCATTGCATTCATATATAATAAGTAGTAGAAGAAGATGAAGAGAATGTTGATTAAAACACAAAGAAAATGTTTCTTATTTGCAGTTTGTCATTTTTGGTTATTTGATATTAAATTTGAGTTAAAAGTCTTTAATTTAATTGTTGCTCTGTTTATATTTTTTATTTTAATTATTGCTAAGAATGTTCCATCAGACCTCAAAAAGTTCCCTTTCCGATAAAAAGGGCGTCCCCATTTTTTTGCTAACGGCCCCCAGATGATGCAGATTTCTTAAAATTCCCCTGAAGGCCATGTTGACAAAGTGTGTGGTGTTTTTGAGATTTCATTAGTTCATTCTCAAAACACTGGTGCCAGTGTACAGAGGGCAAAGACGGCCTTGGGGCAGCAGACTAGCGTCTCTTCCTGTGAATGATACAACGGCGCAGACCCCTACAGAGCCCCTTTGATGAATGTATTATTACCGGTTCAGATCTTCGCTTCCATGTTCTATCCTTGCATCATCCTACCATTGATTTAAAAAAAAAAAAAAAAACTAAAAAAATATGTATTCAGGTCCGATATGGGTTATCAGATATTAAAGGGTGGGTCTTAGTCTTCCCTGCTGCACTGACAGGATTAGAATTCCTCCTGCTAAACGACATTTCCACTTATTTGAAGTACCCTAGAGCTCGGTATGTCGGCGGTAATTGAGTGCACTGGCTGATCATGAAGCTTAACAGGTACAACAATGAGTCTTGACAGCTGGCGAAATTATGGAATCCACCGAATTGAGAGCAGCGGCGTTCTTCTTGGGAAGTATTAACATCAGCCACATCCGAACGCGGTCGCTTTTCATCATTTCGACTTCCCCTTGTGGAAAAAAATACATTAATGGACAGCTATAGCAGGAAGGTATATTCCCTGGACTTGTGTGAAATGAGAATAATGACATAATCTCTAGAGCTGCTTTTTTATTTTATTTTTTTTGCTGTCATGTAATAGTTTACCAAGCCCTGGATGGCAAATGTCATTTTTAGAGGGCGTGCATTAACTGAATAAAGTGAAATGCTAATTCAAATAACCCCTGTCCCCAACACAAAAATACAGTGAAATGACAGAAATTCTGGTAACACTTCTCTTAATGGTAACACTTTTCATAATGCATGGCATTATAATCGTTGTTATAAGAATTAATGAAGCATTACACCATCTTCTACTGACAGCCATAAGGCATTATAGAGCTGATTATATTGCTTCATAAGTTCAATGAAGCTCTCATCTATAATGCACTATAGAAAACCTTCTTTAACACATTATAATGGTTTAGTTTAAAAATTAAAGATGCTTTGTACTGCATTATGAAAGTATCTATAGTGCATTATAGATGAGAGCTTGATAAAGCATTCATAATGAATAATAAACATGACTATAATGTATTATGCTATTTTATAAATATAGGCATATTTATAATGCTTTTCAAATGCATTATAATGTGTTATGAATGAGTTCATAGGTTCTTTTAGACAATGCAGTCATAGAGAGTGTTATCTAAATGCATTTTTAGACTAGGCAACCAGAATGCAGCTATTTTATGCTATTTGCACAAATTTTACAACAATCAAGTGTATGATTTTAAGAAAAATACCCAGCATCGCTGACCAACAATGACTTCTGGTTTTATTCAAGGTTTACTTAGGGTCAATGCCATACAGGGGAAGGCTTGGATTATTTTACCAGTAATTCAGGAGGTGCGCCGTGCTCTTTCATCCCACACCTCTGAAATGATTTTATGTCCACGTCACTACACAGGGCATAAAGGAGGAATGGGAGAGCTCAGTTACAGCTGCAGGTTTCCTGGTGAAGCAGGAAGTGTATCGGAAAAATAATCTTGTAATGGGGATGCTTCCTCCCAGGATCTGAGGACCCCAGCTGCTGTATGCTTCAACTGAATGCTTTCCCTGAGCTGCTTTGGTAAAATATTTGTCTTATAAAATGGAAAATAGTAAAATATATGAGGCAGTTCAAAAAAGAAATCATTGGCTAATGAGGGTTTTTTTCCCCCTTATTTCCATGCACTTTAAAAACCATGAATGTGTAGCAGCGAAATCTTAACTTCAGAAGATCATAGGGGTGTAGAACATTAAATTATACAGAACAATCGGTGCATATTACCTTTAATGCTTCTCTCTTCATTTCACCCCTAACTAGACATTCCGTCTTGTTTTTTTGTATTTCTGAAAACCCAGAGGCATGAAAAGCCCCTTAATCTCGCTGCAAGATATCCAGCAAGAGACAGGCGAGCTTTAAAGATCTTTATCAAGCTGACACTAACCCTTCTGTCACCTGCACATTTGCAATGAGATATTTTCCTGCAATTACCAGAAGACATCTCCAGTGATTACCTTCATTTCCCTCTTCCTAGCAACCCATAAGGTGAGAAGACTTGGAATTGGAGGAGCTCTGCTTGCTGCCAAATTTATGTGCGACACGGGATTTGCACGGCATTTGTTATCATTTGTTGCATTTGTTGTAAATATAAATGCTCTAAGTAACACTTAAGCCGGAGTTATTACATGCAGTGATTTAGTGTTCCTCTGAATGCTTTTAGATTTTGAAATTTAATTGTAATTGATTTGAAACATGCAACAAAATATAGCAGCAATTGATAACAGTAATTAATAGTGGTGATAAAAAAAAACTGAAAAACAAAATAGATCATATACAAGGAGTCTGACACACATTTTGTGAGTAGAGATGATTTTTTAATGGTTTTGGTGTAAACATAAAATGCACATAATTCTGGCTCTGACCCCCCTCTGGGGCGATCCAGCTGTCAAATGCAATCAAAAGTCATCGTTGCCTCATGGACACTGGAGGCAGGTGTCGTCCAATCAAATCTCCCACAAAGGGAGTAAGATTAATTGGAGAAAAACAAATTCACTCAGTGGCTAGTGGCCACACTGTCCTGGAAAGTCTAACAGCAAATCTGATGATCGCTGGTCTTATCAAGACTACTGATATCTATGCAGAATACATGGGAATACATTAGCAATATATTACGTGTAAAAAGTATATAGGGTAGCACTTAACTTAATTAGGATCAGTAAAATAATTAATAAAACATTACAGCATCTTCTTTTGACTGTCATAAGACATTACAGTGCTGATTATAATGCTTCATAAGCTCCAATGAAGTTCTCGTCTATAATACACTATACATACCTTCATAATACATTATAACAGTCAGTATAGCAATTGATAAAGCATTACAGGCTACTGATAGTCATAAAACATTATAGTGTTGATTATAATGCTTCATAAGCACCAATGAAGCTCTTGTCTATAATGCAATATAGATACCTTTCATAATGCATTAAAATCTTTGGAATAAGAGTTAAGGATGCATTCTACTGCTTTATGAAGGTATCTATAAAGCATTAAAGATGACAAGTTCATAAAGCATTCATAATGCAAAATAAATATGGCTATAATGTGTTATGCCTTTTTATAAATATTCATAGCCATGTTTATAATATTTACAAATACATTACGATGTGCTATGAATGTGTTCATAAATTCTTATGAACATGGCATTTATTGCTAGTGTTCATGTATATAGCTTATATAAGCAGCACCTACTGTAATTACACTAAATAAAAAAAAATGCATTATGAAGTACTACTGCATCATATTATAAATTAGATATCCCCTCATTTCCCCAACAGTCCTTGAAATAAGTCTGAAGACCTTCAAATCAGAAATTAAGATTCTAAATATGAGAATAAATATAAAACACTGGCACATTAAGGTCAAAGATAAAATATTATAGCGGGTTAGAGTTTTCAAACTTTCCATGATGAATTCCAGTCTTGAATTCCCAGCATTGTCTCATTACAAAAATGTGATATTATACTGCTGTTTTATACTGCGAAATGTAAAACCAGAGCAGTTACATTTCTTGTGGTATATCTTGTGGTCTCCCGGAAAATCTCACAAGAAAAGTGCATGAACCATAGTATGCCGATATGCTACATGTTGTTTATCGTACATCTGTTCATGTCACAGAAGCTGCTGTTGCATTTGAGTCTTGGAGTGTCATCTCGTGGATCACAAATGCCCTCAGACTTCCTGGTGCTGATGAATGCGGTCATAACGGGGAGGTAGAGCGTCCCCCACCAAAGACCAGCGGGGGAGCGAGAGAACACAGGGGTCAGCACAGAAGACTAGGCAGCCCGTGGCACTGAAAGGTTCAGCGGTCTCCCACATCTTTTGCTGTTTCCATTTCTGAAGACCTGAGTCACAATGAATATCTTAGTTCTCTTCCTGTAAAATGTACGTCTTTTCTGGCTGCTCTGCTGGGACCAGCAGGGATCATTAAACCAGTAGGGTGGCAGATTTTCATTTGACATGCAACAATTAATGTGGCACAAAATCCGCGTAGACATATATATATATATATATATATATTATATATATATATATTAAAAAAAAATTTCAGGAGAAATATATATTCCAGGCATATTTATCCATCTATCTTTTCCAACATGAAAAGGAGTCTATCTTAGGAAGTAAGGAGATGAGGCAAGAAGGCACTCTGTATGCAGTGACAGTCCATCGTAAGGCACACATACACAATAGGCAATACACAGAGACCAGTTTGCTTAATTGCATGTCTTTGGACAACAGATGGAAGGCCATGCAGTTTGAGGGGAGCGAGCAAACTGCACGTGCAAACAGGGGGGGCAGGCTGAAATTCCTACCCAGTCTCCATATCAGCATTTTTAATTTTATGAAAAGACACGGAACATGCATGGGATTATTTTTCCTGGGGACCGCAGACTGTTCCCTGTGCTTCTTTCTCTCTTTCATTTAAGCTGCGTGTCAGACGTTGCTCGGCTGGGTGAAGGAAGATTCATGGTGACCACCATCTGTCGGTGCTGCTTCCTACAAAACATGTTCTTATGGGCAGGGAGAGCTTTCAGCACCCTATGTGTAATGCTACTGTTTCGAGCCCCTTGGTTTTACCCACAGCGCCTGGACCTCAGCCTCATTCCACACCCATCCTTACACCATCCCCCCCCCCCCGGCCCCTCAGTGCATCACACAGACCTGTGTCGGTTTTCCATTTCGCCTCACAGCTGGGGAGCCCAGAGGTCCTGGTGATGTCATCATATGGACAAGGCTAATGGCTCAGAGCAGAGTTCCCCAATTCCGGTCCTCGAGTGCCAGTTTGCAACACAGTGCAGGTTTCCTTACTCAGACCTACCTACTAAACCAGGTAATTAGCTGATTAAGGTGCGATCTGCAGACTTTATTGGAATCTGGCCCTTCAGGACCAGAACTGGAGAAGCCTGTCTTAGATGGAGACAGATGAGCCAACCAGCCTGAGCTGTCCTTGTGCCCTGGGTCAGTGGCCGGCTGTGGTTAGATCGGGAAATGGTCTTCCCCTCTGTCCCCTACACGCATCCTGGGTCTGATATTACGTGGCTCTGTTGCTGTGACAACAAACCTGCTATTCAAGGCAACAATTAATTTTTCGCTATCTACTGAATGATATGGTCATTTATACTATTAACCAGTATTTTAATAATCATCTTGTTTCCGTTTGAAAAACTGATATCATTGGTGCATTCAAACTGTTGAAATGGCAGTCAGCATTCTACTTAGGAATGACCTTGATAGTTATTTGGAAAGTCCTGAGGATTCTTATAGCAAAGCTAACTGCAACAGTTAGCTACAACTGTGAACATACTAGCTAGCTTTTGGGGGAGATCACAATATTTTGGATCATGCTGTAATTTTAAAATGATTGCGTCTCAAGTATTTGAGAGGCATTTTGAAAGCACAGCCAATACTTCATCATTAGTTTTTTTGAAAATAGATATGCACATTGAGAGGAGTTTGATAACTGCTGTTATTCACCAAAATTATTTAAATTTGAAAAAAAAAATAAAAAAAACGCCACACGCGCTTGGCGCCTACCCTTAAGTCTCCAATGTCTCCAAGCGGAGGAGTCTGTGGGAGTCCATACTTGTAGGGAAGTGACATCACCCCTGTCCTGAGATCAGGGTCCGCCCACCCATTGCTCACCCACACCGCCGCTTACTCCTGCTAGGTGGGAGGACAGGGACAGCTCTGCACAGCAACCGCACAGCTGTAAATAGCACTAGTTACTCTGCCTCAGCTGTGCGATGTGATCACGTAACGCTCGGGGATTGAGCTCCCAAATCGTCGCTGGGTATTCTCTTTAACGCTGGTGCGGTGATCTTTAAAAGACACGCGTGTTACCATTTAGTGAGACTGGAGCTCTTTATTGATATTTGGAATTATGGGATGGATAACAACAACCCCGATAGTCTTAATATCAGCCATAACAAAAGTGACAAGAACAGTACTGATGTAAAAATGTTTTGATAATGCTTTGCTGAACATGATCTATCCTCAATAATCACAGATTATCGATTCCTCATGACCCTACTAGACGTTGGGTTGGTAAATGGATGGCCAATAATAATAATCATCATCATCATCATCATCATCTTCATCATGATCATCATCTTTTTATACAGATCGAGGCCTCTATGGTGACAGGCCTTCAAAGGCTGCTGCAGATGTGATGACATCAGCAGAGCTGTCATAACTTCCCAAAACCATTAAATATTGTTTTTAATTCATTGCTCTGCCATCACCCACAACTATTGTTTTGGAATAATCTAGAAGTCAAGACAAATGCTGAGTGGGCATCGTTAGCAAATAAGCAATCAGGGTACATTAAGAATTCATGTAGGCCTAACTCGCAAGTATTATAAAAGCTGGGGGGAAGAGCACACACACACACGCACGTACACACGCACACACACACGCAAACACACACACACAGGTTTGTAAGCCAAAAGGAGGGAGGTGCCAACCCATTACAGGGCACACTCACAGCTACAGGCAATTAAGTAATGCCAATTAACTGGAGTACCTGGAGAAAACCCCAAGACAACACGTGGAGAACATGCAAACTCCACACAGGGAACCATGCTGGAGACTTGAACCCAGGTCCCAGAGGTGTGAGGCAACAGTGCTGAACACCACACTACAGCTCTAAATACTTAATAATTTGCTTATCAGTTTGCTTATTACAAGCTTATTACATTTGAGAAGTGTTGTTGACTATTGTCTGTTTGCATATTCTGCATGATCCATCCATACTCCATAACCGCTCGCCAGAGGTTCATAGCAGGCCCATTGCAGACAGCAGGGGGCACTGGGTAATCCATCACAGGGCAGTATACTGTATATTATCATTACTAAAGATGATGCCATGATTCAGTCATCCTAATGCCACGGACTATATATTTTTCATCATCGTTTGTCATTTCATTGTACAGCTTTCCCCCCCGTGACTTTTATTTGAAGAAGCTTTTCTATGTTTCACTTCTTTCATGGTACCCAGAAAACACACGCTTTCGATCTCGTTCCAGTACTTGATGTTATATAACATCTGTGATTCTTTAATGATGCCATTTTGGGTTTATGCTGATAATTGCTTTCGGAAAATAGCAAATAGTAGCAATTTTGCTGTCATTTTAATGGGACGCCACTGCCGGAGAGGCGGGGATGGTGAGCTGGTCGGGGTTCTGGGGGCCAAGGTGCCTTTCCATAGACGGAGGAGCCGGGTTGTGGATCGAAGATCAGCACTGCAGCCCCACACTCCGTCTTCTTCAAGTGCATGGCTGTGTCTACAGGATGAAACACACCCATTTCAGTTCTATTTTCACACAAAACACTAACATTACTTTTAAATGTAGAATATTCTAGAAATTAGTTTTCTTTGCAAATCAGTTCGCTATTCAGTAAGTGAAGTGAATGGAAGGAATGTGGCCTGTTTTGTCTCCCAGGAATCAGTCGTGTTCCTCTCGTGCCGGACGAAGGGGACCCCGGATTTCTCTGGCGGCGTTTGAGTGTGTGACTGCTGGCAGGTGACAGACGTTGACCTTGGGAGCACTTTTTCCAGGGCCATTGATTTGTTTGCCCAGGCCTGGCTGACAGGTTCTCATTAGGTTTCTTTTACACACACTTCCAGGACGAGAGATGGGACTGCATACGTGGCAGCAGGATGTCTGATCAATGCCCCTGATGGATCTGGGTGGCAGCATAATTCCCCTGAATATCTATTTAGCGTGTGTGCGTGTTCACCTCATTGACAGAGTGCTCCAGCAACCCCCCCCCCCCCCCCCAATTAATCACCTTCACTGCGCCTCGCTGGAAGAGAAGCTTCATTGTCAGGAGGGAAAAGGAGCAATTTTACAAACTCAAAATAATCATGGTGGCGATATTCTTCGACCAGTTCATATAATAATCTGGAAGGCACAGTGTGTTTGTGTTCACTGGAGTGATTATGTACCTTTAAGGCTCACTGTAATTTATCAGCCTGCAGTGTAGCCCTAGTTTTCGGGGCATTAAGAGTTGGAGAGGTTTGGGGTAGTATTGCAGGATATCTGCAAATCCTACCAGTGTGCCCATTTTGTTTCTAAGAGCAGTTGCTAAATGTGTTTTTAATCTGCGGTAAGATTTGCAGTAGATTGCACAATGTTTTTAATGTATTTTTATATGTGAAAAGACAACAGGCGTTGTGAAAACTCACAACTTTACATTTGTGAATTCCTGCCTATATTTCACAGTCGTCTTCTACAAAGCAACTGGATTGTCACGAAAAGAAAACTACGTAAGCATTATACAAGCTAAACTTATTAGATGTTATCATTAATTATCTATACATTTATTATAATATATCTTATATAATATTTGCGCCTTAAATAAAAACAACAGCGAAAAAGTACAGATCACGGATAGTTTGAAATGATAGGCAGGAAAATTGCTGATATTATTCTAGTCTATGTCGTTCATGTAAACGCTAGGAGGCAGTATTGTTACTTCAAACATGGTAATCAGTGCCACACAATACCGCAGGCTTTAGTGTTTTGCACCTGAAAGCCCCACCCTCTAATTTAAATACAGGAGGAATCTGACTTTAGATCAATACTCAAAACTTTAGCACTGAACTCCTACATTTCTGACAGGGAGAATATGAGCATTAGATTGCTGCTGTAATTGGAAACATGATAAATAAGCTAAAAACGCGATCTTCTTGCCAGACCCATCCTGCAGTAATGACTCCTGAGGATACCTCTGGGTAGATAGTTATTTTATTTGTTGGTGGCTGCATTTCACTGTCTGCTGTTGTATGGTTTATTGCCTGGGAACAAAGCGTATAAAAGTCTCCGGTTATAAAAATAGTTCTACAAACTATAATGTTGTTAGGTATCTGGTAATTGCGCAAACTTAAACACAAAGTGTGTAATTTTTGCTTTTCTCTGCATACATTTTTTAAATGGCTTGAAATTATTTAATCAAATACTAACGACTTGCATAAACTACCGGTACCTGAAATTAACAGTTGTATTTGGTTAGTTTTTTCTTTTCGCAATCATCATAAATATCATGGGCTGTTTACAAGGAATTCCCTTTAAGGCTGATCTGCTATCATAATATGACGCATAGGAATCTTTTAGTAGGATAAAAATGAGTGCAATCGATATTATATTTATAGGACAGGTGTTACTTTTGAGACCCCTGTGCAGAACAGGTGATGGTAGTCTGATAACGAGGCAATGTCAATGTGTCAACTTACTTGTTCTGACATCCCCAGACTGTGCCTTTTAAATTTTTCATCATAGCACATAACTAAGGCTGTTCCTATGTCAAAGATGATGCCCGGTCTAAGTGAATGACTATAAGTCTATTGGAAACATTAACATCTTTAATTCCATGGTTTGCAGCTGTGCGATTATGCACTGTTACAGTGTTGTTATTTAAAATTTTACTTTAAGTCAATTCATATAGAACAAGGATGTGCTCTAAGAAGACTGTGAACAGTAGCAGATGGCCGGCAAATATATAAATAATTCCTTCTTTGAAAAGGAGATTACTGCATTTGAGCCTGTTTTTATCACTACATGATTCAGATTAAACTGTAAGCTGTTTCATAACAGGTTATTTTTTTCCTTACAGCAAAACATTAGTAAACAGGTGTCGAGACAATTACTTGACAAGGGTCCTGATGTTGGAAATATGTATGTGTGGTTGGAACGAGCAAGCAAAGCAGAACCTGCCAATGGAATGGGGCGCTTTCCTCAGAGATACCAGCATCAAGGGTTATTTTTACACAAGATGTGATCTTCCTTTCATTTTTGTGACTTGTAACTAAATAACACCTGAACATTTCAGCTTCTACTGTATACAAATGTAAAACATATATCGGGTGGTTTTAAGTTATAGGCTTATTCGTATTCTGCAAGAAAGGTACATTATTATAAATTCTGAACAGGATAGCATTACGCATCTTATCTGATGCTCATTTGTGCACCTTGTGTTGATTACCGCCCGTGGTTATTTTGGAGAAGAAAGGATAAAAGCTGACGAACAGTGGCTCCTCTAACTTTGTTGAAGAATATGCATCAAGCAGATAACTATATATAACAGGTTTCGAATTCTACCCTCTGGTCACTCATCATTGTTCTTGAAATGAAAATACTTTGCGCAACCTCTGGTTCTCTGAATTACATAACCACTGCCTACCAGCCGGCAATCGCCCACCCAGGCTCGGTGAAAACCTTATTTTGTTTCCTGTGTCTCCCACAAAATAATGATTTTTTTTTTTGCTTGAGCTCTGATACGTTTTTTCCCCTTCAGTCCACCCCTCCACATATTCACGTCCTGAGAATAACTTATTTATGTTCTCTTAGGATTTAAGCGTATGTTACGGCAAAAAGTGGAAAATTCTTAAACAGATGTAATCGTTTTGTGTCTTGATATGCATTGCACTGACCAAATGGACAGATGTGTCTATAATCTATAGAATATTCATATAGCAGTATAGACAGAGAATTCAATTCAATTCAGAGAATTCAGTCTGACGAACTTTCTCTCTCTACAATGAACACAATAATGACTTTTCTAAGTAGTCAAAGCCAGCATTTATCATCGTAGCATTAATATCAGTGCACTGATTAAAATTCAGATTTTAAATGGGCAGGTTTCTAATCCATCATAATCAATAATGTTCACGTTGCATTTATTTAGTCGACTGCGGACATAATTATAGCTATGTTCACCAAACTAATGAGGACACTGAGGTCAAAGTAGGTCTCAAGCAATAGGCAGATATTCAATTTCATCATAAAACCATATGCATCAGTCATGTCGGAAATGCTTTGGTTAAAACCTTCTTTCGTTTCTTTCTTTAGTATACAGTATACAAGTCAGGTAGGTTTGGGGTCACTTAAAGTAGTTTTACTCACATAATTCTATTTCTCAGCGTTTACTTCTCGCAAATGTAGCACATTTAAATATGCTTTGGCCAACATCATCATCAAAAAAAAAATCAAGTATCAATATATAGAAGTTAAACGTGTCTACTAGTAACGTTGTTGGTGCATTGCATATATATTTAGTTTACCGAGATCTTTAAAATGAGTTTTCATCAGTGTTAGCCTTGTATCAGACCTGTGTCCCCGCGTGACGCCAGACAATTTCCACATTAGAAACAAATAAGCATATAACTAGAGTGTTGTTCTAATCATTTTTATATATTCTTATATACTGACAAATTAAACTTTTACAGAAATGAACACGTCAGTGGGGTTTACATCTAACATTTTCAACTTACTAAAAGTTTCACGAACAGTTATGTTCCGGTGCAAATCATGTAAGCCTAAACAAAGCAAAGCGATGGTGGTTTCATCTATTGCACTGCGTACATTTCACACTGCTTTTAAAATGTGTGCATATTTAACGCCTTATATCTGTGCTCGGATATGAGCATCTCGTGCCAGCACCATGGACAACGCCAGATGCGCTCGAAGCCCGTCCACACTTTAGCCCCGCCTCACCGGATGATTGACGTTAAAATAATCGGGAAATCAATAGAGTGCCATTACAAATAGCAGCCAATGGCGTGGGGCAGGGGGTGGTTCTCCGTTGCTAGTGGTAACAAGAGGCGGAGCCACGAAGCCTGTTTACAGCGGAGAGGGATCTCCAGGTTGCCCCTGTTGTAAGTAAAGCGCCGCATGGTGAACACACCTCCGATGGGATAAAGGAATTTTTACTTTAACAAGGACAATCTTCACTCTCCGTGCAGCATAACAAGTACTTGTTATGCTGTGATCTTGGATCTCAATACCATTGTTGCTGTTATTTTTTATTACGAATATATATTGTTAATATTTTTGGTGGGGTAGCTGACGGGATTAGGCGGAATATATATATTTTTTGTTACTTCAGAATATTATTTTCACCCGTTCTCTTTTGTCTGGACCGAAAGCACAGGCGAAGATGGATAGCGAAAAGTACTTACCGGAGCTGATGGCAGAGAAGGATTCGCTCGATCCCTCTTTCCATCATTCCTTACGTCTGTTAGACCAAGGTAAATATATTTAACACACACATATTAATTTAATTATTTTGTTATTATATTGCCTTTCAGAACCGCGTGAGGAGTTCCACTAGTATGACGTTAGTATATGTCACTGCCAGTACGATTTATGTGATGTTGATATTGTAATTTATAGGCGAAAGATACTCATCAGGACAAACACACCAAGTTTGCTCGTTTAAATATAGGCAAAAATGTACGCGGATACTTGTTCAAAATATTTGCATATATAATGCTATCATTTTTTCATGCAGTATAAAAATACTGAATTTTCCCTCGTGCCATGTAAATTATACCGGTAACTGAGTCTCAAAACCTTTAGGTTAAGTGACAGAGATCGCAAACTGGTGGAAAGTGTCTCGTTACTGACATATACTGTACACCAATCCCACCTCTTTATTGAAAGTGCTTCGTACTATGCGGGATATAGATGTCATAATCCAGTAATTCGCAATAACTAATTAGAGATGCCAGATAAATGATTTGTATTATACATATAGATACATAGTACCTATACGCTATAGTAATCCACAGTAGTTTTCCTCGCATGCCATTGCGAAGACCTGCACAGGCAAAACAATAATGCCGAAATTCAAGCGACCTTTGGGAATCGTTATGCATTTACAAGGCAAAACATGGTCAATCCTTAGGGTGAATGAACTTTCTGCCCGGTGAAATTTCAGCGGTTTTAAATGCAGTTTGAAAAAAAAAAAAACATATGTAAGTACTGTCCATATTGATTGCGAAACTGCTTATTGATTTTTTTTTTTTTGAGTGTACTGCTACTTAGGGCAGGCGTTCCCTTGTAAGTGCTACAGAACTAAGAGTGCCGCATAATCGAAAGTCTCCGTCGTTTCCTTTGCGCCCTGAGCCGCCCGTAAAACCATCACGGCTTAAGTAACATTTCTGTCTGCACGACCGGGACTAAAAACTTAAACATTAGTAGCATTAGTAGTAAGCAGAAATATGACCAAAGGGGTAATTACTGTATTCTTGCAGTGTACAAGGAATAGCAGACTTATACACTTTCACTGTGCAAGTGAAGCGTTGCGAGTTATGATAGTTGGCTATATTAAAAGAGACGTTTAAATATTAAGAGAAGTGGATACCTTCACTTTTGACACCTATTAAACGTGCAGATCTATCTATCTATCTATCTATCTATCTATCTATCTATCTATCTATCTATCTATCTATCGTTTGCCTATGTGTCAACATGCATGTACTCATTATTTTACGTCTATGTTGTTTGGTGCCTAACAAGTGGCTGGAATTGTTTCAGCTCTGCCATCTGACATCTCAAAGTGCTGTGTCTCTCCCACAGGGGGTTAAAATGAAGCAATTATGTAATAAGGAATTAAGGCTGCAAAATAAATAATAAAAGGCCCTGCAGAGCCAGAAGTGAGACTGGTGAGGAGGAAAGAGCAGCAGAAGGCAGATGATCATTTACATTTCCAGTGCAACATTCTGCTTGCATTTCTTTCATGGTCTTGGGCTCTAGCTCAGTGTGTTTAGTGGCTTAACCTGATGCTTAGTGACTCATATTCCATCAAATAAAACTCTTCGATAATATGAAGCCTTGCAACATTTTAAGACACAAAGTTTGATTGAGCAGGTCTCACGGTGTTCTTTGGCTAGATTTGCCATATTTCAGATCATTGCAATATAAAACATTCCATTTCACTTCATTTCTAGTCGTTAACATTTTACTAAGAATTTTGCTCTGTCATAGTACAACTGGGCATCCTTTCCAAGAAACTGACTTCACTTTTGTAACTTAGTCTTAAAGGGAACACGAGCAAATGATAATACTCAAAAAGCATGAAGTAGAAGGTGTAGGCAACAAAATCAACGTTGGCTACTGTCTTTCTTTAAAAAACAAAAAAACGATTGCAGATGCAATTTAAGTGATCACACGGGTACAGTAACTGGTACACTCCTCCATATTCCATTATTAAATTGCTTAAAGGCAAAATTTGTGCATGTAACAGACTGTTCAGTGCAGAATTCAATTCTCTTCTGCAAGCCAAAATTTCTACATAAATAAATGTCATCGAGGAAACACAAACTCTTAAATATCACGGTATAATATATTGGGGTTACATTTTCATTTAAACCAATTTCATGTTGAGCAGTATGTTTAAAATTAGATTTCTGGATACATTCTACTCATGCGATCACTTGCAGTGATATTTCAGTTTAATTCACAAGTTGTAGTCAGTGAAAGCCTCTTAGTTAAAAATGCTTGGCAGTGAAACTCGAATGCGCAAGATGACTTATGCCAGAAATCATATTTTTATCTGGAGTGCTGCAGAACATCGTAGATAGGCGTACTTGTGTTGTGAGTGGAATGAAAGATACAGGATGATATCCCACAGAGATTTTCTTAATGCTTTGACACATACATATTGCCAGTGGCATTAAAGTATTGAAAAAAAACAAACATGACTTGCAATATGTATGAATTTGGCCTAAATGCAGCCCAACTGTAAATGTCAACTGAGCTGTGTACTGTGGTGTTCTGAATGCTGAATATTGCACTCCGTTGCTTTGCAAGCAGTTTCATCACCTGCAATTCACCATTGTAGTACGCATATGATTTGGAGATGTGGTCATTCGGTAAACTGATCAGTGATGTGTCCTTTGAACATTTGGTAGCCTTCGGTGATCCGGCAAGGCACCAAGATTTTGGAGGATCTGGCAAATGTTGCGTGTCGTGCTCTGCTCTTCCGGGCGTTTGCTTGGGTGAAACGAGGGCCATGAAAAATACGGATTTGCCTACCCGTGAAGTTTAATGGCAGGTTACTTCCAGTGGTATTTATTAACATGGTACCATTGATTTTACTGTTACTGGCTGGTCTACAGTGGTTTTCATGCCAGCGGCAATGCATCAGGTGACATAACTCGATGTTCTCTGCCTAACACGGATGATACATTCATCCGCAGGAGTGAGTGCTCTATCAGGGAACAATAACTGTTTATGTTACAGTGTGTAAACAGTCGGGATACATAACACCTCTGTATGTTTTAATCATTTTTTTCCCCTTGATACATACACTCAACTGCAGGAATTTGTCGGCAATCGTCTCGTTACACAGTGGAAGCAAATGCATTTCACATAAAAGAGAAACATTGTATTTTTAAAATATGCATTTATAAAGATGTTTAAATGTCATATCTTTATATAAGTATAAATAGACTTGATAAAATCATGCATACATGAATAAGAATGTAGTATTTATGTGTAGCATGATGAAGAATATAATGGCTGAGAAATGTCAGGATAGTGTCGTATCACCCATGTGTCAGGCTGTAGTGGTTGCAGGCGAGCCAAACCAAAGCAAAGGACCAACTCTGGCTTGACATCTACCAGCCTGACAAAGAAGTGAACAGCCAGGAAATCCAACATACCTGCAAAATGTGCAATTCCTACACTGCAGCTTCCCCTAAAAATAGACGTCAGTCCAACACATGCGTCGTGGTATGCTGTGTGTGACAGGAGACTAGACACTGCTTTCGGGTCAGTCTCGCTGACTTCATACGTCTGCCTGGATGTCAAGACAAGATTCGGAGACGTTAACTGGGAGCAGCAAGCCGGTGATCAGAACCCCGAAGAGATTTCTGTGGGGAAGTGCTACAGAAATATGGGCATGGCAGCAGATACGCCAACAGGTCTTGAGCATCTGATTTCCCAAGGGCTTCGGGCAAAATAAACAACCTGTCCGGCTGCTTGCTGCTCCAAACTGTGCACTGCGAGCTACTTTAAAGCTGCCATTAATGATTATACTCAATAACAGGGCACCTATTATATGCTCATGTTTATTTGCCAGAAGGTAGACTAGCTGAAAACACTGGGGTATGTTTTTTCAGTTGGGGAAACATTTGTTGTTCCTTTATTACTCTTCAGGGGATTGGAACAGATTAGCTCTTCCGCTACCTAAGTTAAAGTATTTGGTGTAATTTACCTTGCTTTAATTATTCACCGTCCGGCTCTGCCGAAGCCTATGCGATCAGCGCGCCTTTATGGGAAGGCACTAGGTTGTTGTTGTTAGACAGGAACCAGCTTTTAATGATGAGCTTGGCTGTACAAGGCCTGAGTGGTTACTTAGATGCCTCACAGTGGAGTTAATCTCCCAATAAAGGCATGCTTTGTGCCCTGTATCCTGTATAACCTGGGTATCCAGTGTCATTCAGATGGCTCATAATTCTGGACACTGAATAAGAAGCTGTGATGGTCAACTTAACTGCATTAGCTTGCTGTGAGCGGTAATACCTGATGAGTGCATACTGAAGCAGCTTTTTCTCATCAGAACAGAATAAGACTCTAACAGAATAGATGTGTTTGTGGCTTATCTTCTTGCCTGACACTGGAAGTGTACATGGTGCATATAATCTTCTTTATTACTTTTGTGTGCTTAATCCCAGCATGCAAGACCAACCTTGTAATATAGACCTAATAATAGCGACACAAGACTTCCATTTATTTCCGCTGGCTACACATCAATAAAGAAATTTCAACCGGGAGGAATTCTTTGGCTATGTCTGTGTCAATAAAGAAATGACTTCTCAACATAAAGGTTGGATATTCTTGTACCAGTGTGATTATAAGTTTAAGCATATTCAGTTGTTCTTGTTGCCGTTCTTCATCGTACATACTTAGGCTCTGCTACTGTCCTTTCTCACCGTATTGCCAGTTTACAGCATAACCTTATGCCGAATACCGAAATCGCAATTCAGTAAGTCGAGTAAGATGCGATAATTCAGATTTTCTTGAGCATGTAGACTCTTCTCTGAGATGTCATAATGGTTAAAAGTTACATATTTAAGTCCACAACACTCATTCCGTCGGTAAAAGACTATTATTAACATGGTGATGTCACAACATCATTGGGTAAGTATGATTCTCAGGTTGCCGGACCCAAACTAAAATCACACGAAAACATGAAGGGCGGTTACCAGCTACTGTGAATGATGAATACTTAATGCCAGATCGGAAGAGACAGGATATCAGTAAATCAGACTAAAGTGGATTTTCTGGGTTTTTGATCAGTTATTCACTGCGCTAACTGAGACGGAGTCTGTATACTAACATCCCGTGGGACCTTTCAGTATTCTGTGAGCGAGTACACTTGAACTTATCTCCAGTATCTATTTTTAAGAGCTGTGCTTGTACTTAATTGCATTCCAGCTTGGTGAAGTCTCCACTCTGGTGGTTATGAGGCCATAGGTTTTTCGCAGACTCATTTAAAATGTCCCCAAAGACACTCAATGCTTAGTCTTTCTAATGTTTTCCAACACAGAGTTAAATCAGAAATAATTTTTCATCCAGCCATATTAGTGAGCCATTTATGAATAAATGAATGTGTATAAATCACGCTCTTATATTGATGATTGTAACAATATGGGCCGCATTTCAAAAGCTGATGTCAGCTGTTACTGACAGAAATCCATAACTTATGATCAGCTAATAATCAATGTTGAATATTTTGATTTCCGATGATATGATAAGAATAAATATGTATACACTTCAACGTATATAAGAAAAAGGTTAACAAACAGCTTCTGGGTTATGTCCGTGATTCTGAAAAGTCATTATTACAATGGGGGGATGCAATGAGATGATCCTGGCAGAAGCTGGCACTTATCATCAAGTGTACTTTGCTAGTAGCTGGAAATAAACAGGTAAATCAGTGTACCAATCAGGTGTAACATATGAGTAAGAATTTAACAGTATTTAGTACTTGTGACAATGAAACTATTGAATTTGAATCACAGAACATGCTGCTTAACTGTAATGCTTCAGTTTCAAATATTCTTTCATGTTGTCATGCTATGCTAATTTATTTTTGCACATTTCACACTTCACACAACTGTCCCGCTTGTGTGAAAAATGCCAGACCTCTGTCTGTTTTGGCCAGTGCCGGCCGGCTTGAAGGTCATTTCTTGCCTTCCCTCTGCTATGTTTTTCTTTCATTTTAATCGCTATGCTGCTTCATGTTGCTAGTTTCACTCCAAGAACAAGCTTGTGTCGTTCGTGAACGATTTATTCACTTTGAATGAATCTTTTGAGTGAATGAAACGATCTCTGTCACTGTGCTGATTCGTTCAGTTCATTCAATGAGTGAGTCACTGTTCAGTTCGTTCA
Organism: Paramormyrops kingsleyae; assembly: GCF_048594095.1. Taxonomy (NCBI): domain Eukaryota; kingdom Metazoa; phylum Chordata; class Actinopteri; order Osteoglossiformes; family Mormyridae; genus Paramormyrops; species Paramormyrops kingsleyae. The sequence continues at coordinate 13,667,819 of NC_132819.1, forward strand.
CTGAGCGAGTCGTCCATTTGGTTCTCTGCGTCATCGTTCAGTTTGTGCAATGAGTCATCAAGTTTGTTACATGAGTGCTTAATCTCTTGGTTTGTTCATTTCATTCAGTTTGTTGAATGAGTGATTCAGCATTAAATGAGCGATTTATCATTCAGCCAGCTAGATCATGCTGTTCGTGACCGACACAGCCTCTTTCCTCACCCACTAGTGCAATGATGTATAGATATCTGAAAGAATCCATATGGCTACTATAGTTCAATACATAATGATCTGAAAAAAAAAACTCAAAAATTAAGTGAATCATTATTAAACATAAAAGGGGATCATGGAAAATATCCAAGGGGCTCATATAAAAAGTGAATGAATCTTTTAGTTTAACAAAGTAAAAAGAGTTGATTCACTGAATAGAATCATGATTCAATTGATTGACCTACTTTTTAAAAAAAATCCTTAATTGCTTAATTGCTTAAGGTACTTAGTAGGCTCAATTACCATCACAAATTGGCACCTACCAATTTATACTTCAGAAGGCAATTAACAAGAAAATTAACAAAAAAATCTGCTGCAGCTCTTATGTACTGTGAATTATTAAAAAGTTATTAACAAATCCATTGGTTAAAAGCTGTCTTGTTAAGCAGCAGACTCGGAAAAATAACAATACTTCATATTTTGTTCATATGCCATTAGCAGTATATGCTCTAGCCCCCGCTACCCAAAAACATGCACTTGAGTGAATCAGTTGTCCATTGTATGTGACTGTCTGCATGAGTGTGTGCAGCAGAAAGTCCTGTGTTCCTGTGATTTACTGGCATTCCATCTAGAATGTTCCCTGGCTCATGTTTAGCACCTGAGGCACAGGCCTCAGGCTCTCTGTGACCCTGTGCCGGATAAACAGTTACAGAAGATGGATGGATGGATTACCGATATAAAAACTGGATGAAAGTCTATGACATAGAATATCAATAGACGTGAATGCAGCGGTATGTATCAGAGTCTGCAATCACGTACCGAATAGAGCAGAGGTTGAATAAGTCTCCCAGCATATCATCCTGGAGTGACGTCCTCACTCCTGTGCCGTCTGCACTAATCCGGTTGTGTTTCCCAGGCCCTCTTCAGTCATTAATTAATTCATCGATAGATTGATTGATTATAATAAAAAAAACTGCAGCTCCCATACAGGACAGCCAATGGCTACAGAAGACATCCATTAACCCTTTCAGCTTAGCCGTGACTTGAGTTGCGTGTGATTAAGAGAGGGCACTCAGATCGGTTTAACGGCAGCTCCTGTAATAAAGATCTTGACCTTTTCACAGACACCAACAGCTCTGCTCTCCCCTCATTAGCAAAATGTACCTTTTCACCACCTGCGGCCGACTCTTCCTGTATAAATAGAGACAGAGGAGTGGCGTCGGATAATGTCAGGACCTTATAGGCAAGCTTCATCCAGCTGTTTTGCTTCACTTAATGCTGAGCCCCACACCGTTCATAATTTTGTGCTATAAAATATGGTTAGAAAAATCATAAATATCTTCTCTGGTCCCTCTTGACTTAAAATGTGCGCAATTAGTGTGCAGTTATGATTTGAAGTAATACAAAATGTCACATGTGACAAAAAGGCGGGGATCAAGAGCTTGGTATTAATCCTACTCAGCATTTCACGCAGAAGCAATCACCTCATATAATAAAAATGTAATTGAGTAGGAGAGAAGGAGTGAACAGTATGGATTGGCGGTTAGTGTGTTCACATGTGTCGCTGCATCTAATTACCGTCATCCTGTGGTTAAGCCTTGTGAAGACTCCATGGCGTAGAGGTCTACGTCTGTGGTGTTGCTTTATTGACAATTTCAGTCCGGGAGGAACAATAGGAACACGGAGTCGGGGAGTGAGGGAGCAGAAGTAGATCACGTTTCAGGCATCGGAACGTTAGCGCCGCGCGTCCCCGGCCATTGTAGACTGTCAGGTCCTGTGGGCCAGCGATGGAAGGCCTGAGAGCTGACAGAACCGCGGAGGGGAAATCTGAGCGGATAATCGAGATACGAAAGAAAGCGGCAGTCAGAATCACAGTGAGGTTTGCGAGCAACGGGGAAAAGCAACAGTAAAACTGTAAATGGGAAATTATTATGTTACAACTGAGCAAGAAATAATCCTAGAATGTCTACAAGAGCAATATTTCATTTAATTATTTACACCAGGGCATGAAACCCAAAAAGTTAAGCATAAAATTAACAATTCAAAACCTTATGACCATGAAAGTTATGTGCATTTTTAAATACACAGAGTTACTCTTATACATTACTGAAGGTTATACCATTTTTAAACTAGGCATGGGGGGTGACAGGGGGACAGGCAGCGTAGTGCATAAAGGATGCGTTTATTCACTTGATGGCAGCCAACTCAGGGCTGAGCAGAAGCTGAGCTGAGGCACCCTTAAGCGAGGTACTTAACCAGGATTTCTCAGAGTCAAGCTGCAGAAATGGGTAAATTTGTGAGTTACCCTGGAAAAGAAGCTTACACGGAACTGCAAAAAATAATAATACATTTAGAGTGGGAGTGAGGTGGTAAACTTTCCACAGTCACCTGTCCACTTTCTTTGAGATCTTGGACACCAGCTTTCAAAACCAGGCCTGCTTGCTTTCCCAGCTGCACGTTACTCATTACTACAGCCGTAAAGATGCCCGTGTAGCCGTCAGACAAGTGAGTGAAGCGTGTGTCAGGTTAAGAAGCACCATTTGGATAATAAGCTAGTTTAAACCTAAGCTAATGTAGGTATTTAAGTTACCCGGCAAGAGTGAGGAATGGCATCTTTTCCCAGTCTGAAAATGTGCTCCAGGCCATCTCAGTGTCATAATAAAAAAGGATATTAAAATATAGATGGACAGTGGAAACGCAATATGAAACCTGCAAAATGGAAACGCTCAGATTAAAAAGTTAAACGAATTCCGAGGCTTGTTTTTTCTTTCTTATTATTCTTTGAGGTTTTTGTTTCCAGGAATAATTATGGCTTCATTAATTAATGAAATACATCATGAGAAAGGGTACTGTATGAGTGTCAGCCGCTGTGTGACATAAATCAGCACTCTCATTTATATTCAGCTATAGTACTAGTCTGAGGTTGCTCTCGTGACGTAGCACAAATAGCCCTCCTGGCAATTTATGGGGTCCTGCTTTATTATCATATTTATTTAAAGTATCTGGTGACCCAGTTCATTCTCAAATTTTCCTGCTCACTGTGATTGAACAGATTCATATTTTAAGGCTGTATCAGAGGACAAAATGAATTAGTCAGCTCCCATTCAAATTTCTGAGAGATACAGAAGAAATTTCAGACGAGTACAAAATTGGTACATTCTGCGTGCACACTGGTCTCACCTACAGGAACGCCCTGTAGTACACGGCATGCCTGATAGCTGAATCGTACCCCTAACCCCCAGGACCCTGGCAGAACTTAAACCCCAGCCCTTGCGGAGTTTATTAGTCTGACTTCCTCGTTGTGGATGTGAGGGCACATAGAAAGTTTTCCGCTACGGTGAGCAGCAGCATGTGGTGATCTTCTGTGCCCTTTAGTTCACCATATCGAGCCGACCCAAATTACTGGCTCGCCCCCGGGTGCTGATCCTGCTAACTTTACAGCCATTGTGCCGCGATGCATCCTCACTGCTGCTCATTATTCCAACATATACTGGCATTCCAAAAAGCGTTGGACATGCTGGCTAACCGCATATGGTTTTTCCCCCCACCATGTTCCGGGTTCTGGGCTAAAATGTGGTCCATTGGACATTAGCACGCTATCCGGGTGTTTGTGACTCTGCCTGGAAAATCCCTGACATAGGAAATGCGCAGCATACGGTTCTGTTTGGTGCCTATGGACCACGTCAGCCGCCATGGGCGTTGCTAGACCCTTTTTACTGTGGCACGTACCCCAGGATTTACGTGCTTTGCCCCAGTGAAATCTCACATTGAAATCATATGGGTAATGGTAGGTGGGGGGCCAGTGTCCCGGCAGAGTTTTATGTCTAGCATTGTCCCTGCCAGCCACCCTGTATCGAGCCCCCACTGAGCCCCTTGCCTTTGGTCGGATTTGCTGCGCCACCTTCCAGCTTCGCAGCGGGCAGCTATGCCTGTCCGTTTGGCGCCTGTGCCAGACCCCCGGCGGTCACACCATTCCTGCCCAGGCTTGCCCGCTTCTTCGGGTTGCTCTAGAAAGCAGTCCCTGTGGCATCACCATACCTTCTTAGCTTATGTAAGCTCAGGTGGGGCCTCCACTGATCTCCGTGCAGAATTCAGATGCAAAAGCATCTCAGCCGCCCTGGAAAGCCTGAGCTGGTGCAGCTGAGCTGGGGTTCATCCTTTCATGGCACCCATCAGACACCCTTCCGTGACAGGGGGGGGTCTTTGTGGGGCAGAGCTACTGTCTAGGAGTGCTGAGTCAGTGCTCAGTGTGGCAGGTGTGTGGCTGACCCATGAATAGGATTAAATTCGTGAGGTGGGAGTTTGCAGCTTGTGGATTTTCACACCATTTACACCCCCACTGGCCGATGTGCAACCAGGTCACCGTGCCCCTCCCCGTCTGCCCCCTGCCAGAATACAGCTGTGATGCTGTGTTAGCAGCAAGTTTCCTTTGGGGGAAGAGGTGATTGTCCTCAGCTGCCCCTTACCTCACTATATTGGGGGGGGGGGGGGGGGGGGTGGTGTTTATCTGGGACTTTCTCAGATGCTAGACCGAGAATTGTGACGGCTTCCTTTGAATTCTCTTTATTCCTGTCACACTGCCACACAATACTGCTGTATTTCATAAAATATAGATAAGATATATCATATATATATATATATATATATATATATATATATGATATACATAAAATATATGTTAAAAATAGCAAAAGCACAGCAATGTCTGTTTTCATTTTGAAACTTACTTATAAACTTGCTTATACTGTATGTTCTGTAAACCAAATAAAGACAACAACAAAAATAATAATAGTTAATAATAATAATAATAATAATGTCTCATATAAACTGAAACTAGGATTTAAAATCCTTGAAACACTCAAAACAGCTTTCAGTGTCAATTTCATTCACAGTAAGTTAATTTGCAATGATAAAATTTTTCAGAACACATCACAGTACACATTGATTCACAGCAAATATAGCACCTTTCATTTTAACGCCTTCTAAACGCTTGTCTCTGCATTAGCACACATCAACAGATGACTTCTGATTGTACATGCTCTTCTGTTACTCTATGACATCTACATTCTTTCTCTGTGAAGTTTACACACTAACTTCTACACCTCCTGTCTTTTTGCTATAGCATGCACAGCTTGGGTTGTTCTGTCTTGTTTACACACAGTATCTTCTTTTTGATTTAGATATCATGTATCTGAGGAAAATGACAAAAAATAGTTTAATAAAACACTGGGCTACCTACTGAAGGCAGTAGATCTGTATCTAACAGAGGCATAATAATTAGCTTTTAGCAATACAATAAGTACCATATGAAATTTCCTTAATTGTTTTTTATTTATTTCTGTTAAAGGGAGTATTTATATATTTATTTATATATGCAGATTAACTGAGCTTAAAGTTTGATGATAATATTTATTTAAAAGTACCAAAAAACTTTAAATCTTTAGTAAATATGTCTCTTCATTTTTTTATGTTGCCTTAGAAACACAGCACAAATTGCTTTGATGTGTTTATTTTATAGCGCAGGTGAGGTCATAACTAATTCATTTACATCGTCTTGAATCTTGTTTATGCAAAAGAAAAAAATTGCTGCAATTCCGCAACATTTTAAAAAGTCTGAAATGTTTAGTGAGTAATTAATGTTATTGTTAGGTGTAGATGTACTTTATATAAACTTTTAATATATTAGAACCTTTGGCAACCTTTGGTGTTTATAAATGTTCATTATTAAATTTAGGAATTCATGTTCATTTCACCCCAAACCATTTCACTCTAATTGTTGTGATTGTAGATGCGATTCATTCGCACAGCTTTTGATTATCTAAATAATAATAATAATAATAAAAAACTTACATAGCGTTTTTCCATCCAGTCTTTGAATATTTATGCTGCTTTAATTTTGATATGATTTATTTATGCTTTGCTGAAGCTGAAGGTTTTTGTAGTTGATTAATTTCCCCTTCTGGTATGTAAATACTTTGAAATTCCCTCATCACAGTGTTTATGTCTAAAACTAAGCAGCATTCCACCTACCGGGCAAGTCCTGTAGCATTCTGTAGTCTGTGGGAATAATCCTTATTAACAGTGCCTAGTGCATGCTTCTAATTTTTTTCACTGATTGAACCACTGTGGTTTTTATAAAGATACAGTATTGATCTTCTGAACCACATACTGTAAAATTTGATGTCTTCCCCTGGGTTAGTAGCAGATATTAATTCCCAGCTGACCTTGAATGTACTAAGCGTTGCACTGAAAATTGGGAGACAGAAAACACAGCACCTCTGGAGAGTGTCCAGATCTGGCACATTCCCAGTAGCACGCGTCACATCAAACAAAAGAGATGGATTAATGACAACCGAATATACTGGCAAAATACAGAGTACCAGTCATCTTTGAATCTACTCCAACTGCAGAATGTCTAAAGAGAAAATATTTCATCTTGGAGATTCTGGAGAGATACTTTTTTCTGATGTCATGGGTTCAAGGGTACTCTCACTAGAGATATGGTTCCTTGTGAGATTAGAGACCCAATGATCATGTAGCCAGTATTTTTCCAGAGGGTATGTTTACCAAACATATAAAAATTGGGATTATCTAAAAAACATACACACATAAACAGACGAGTGTGGAAATACCGAAACCAACGTAAGAGCTTCTGCCTTTACCGGAGGGTACTCAGACCGTTTACGCAAACTTAAACCGCGAAAGAAAAACACGTTATCTGCTTAGCTTAACTTAACTTGCACATGGTGATATCCTGAGAACCGAAAAAACAGAAGTCCCTTGAAAATAGGTCCCACTTCCCACATGGGAAGCAAAATACACAAATCTATATAATCTGCAATATTAGTTGCTTCATGTTAAACCTGATGTTTATATTTAAAACATTTATTTTTCTTCCGCATACTGTCTGTTTATATGTTGTATGTGTATATGTTTTTTGATACGTCATGGGGGTATGAATTCTAAACACCCCCTGTTTTTACCTGAGATATTTCGAGAGCTGGGTGAAAACTTGAGTGCTATCCAGGTTGGCTCTCTGTTCTCCTGTGGTCCAACGTCTACGCAGTGCCGGTGCGGACAGAATGATTCCTGCTGGGTTATGTTTTGCTGTGTTATGGAGAACAATGGCGTGGCAGCAGCTTGACACTGCTCCCGCTCCCCTTTGTCATCGCGGATGCTGAGCAGAAAGGGAGACCCAGGCAGGAATTGGTGATAGCTCTATCATGCGACAGGGGCAGGTTCAAGGCTGCCACGCTGGCACGGATCTTAGGCTAAGTGCTTTTCAGGGATGATATCTGGCACAGTGATGGTGCCTCTGTGGAACTAAACATGGCGCGTTTATGCTTAGATTCAGAGCCATTTCCCACATTAACATGGTGTATCACTGTCTCACATTCAGCCTCACAGGAACCATGAAAACCGATTAGCATCAGAGTCACATCTCAGCTTTCCTTGCCATTCTATTTCAATTTCCATTCCTTTCCTGGTTAAATGTTACATTTTAGGGCTTACGATTTGTTCATTTTAGTGCGCTGTTATCCAAAACAAAATCGAGATGCACCTTGGCGAGCTTTTAAACCTGCTTCTGATTTGAAGAGATTAAAAAAACCCAGACATTATAGCTTGTTAGTGTTCCTGTGGTCAGATACCTACTGCTCAGCCCTGGAAGGCGTTTTCATATGGATGAATGTCCCGAAGACAAAGCCACGGGCTCTGCTGAGTCGGCTGCTTGCTGGGCTTTGAGTTGGGCCATTAGCTGGACATGCCACTTCCCTCCAAGGGTTCCAGACAGATTAAATGAAGCCTGGTCTATTTCCACTTCTGACAGCCCAGACCTTGCTGTATTCCGGAATAGGAGCGGCTCCGTGATTTCCCGGACAGCTTTGCGGGTTGAAAGGGAGCCATATAAACCCAACATTAAGATCCGACCGTAAGCAGAATTGCAAGATCATCCACATATCATGTGCAGGAAATCAGGACAATGGAAGTGCCTCACTTTATTTAAAGGGATGTTAAAATGCAACATTTATAACCAGAAACACCAATCAGGCAGCTCCTTACTGCTCTATTTAGTTACATCATGGCCAGAGAAAACCCTGGAACTTTTATAAGAACTGGTAAATGTCTAGTCATACTGATCAGGAATAGACTGCCCTCTTGCTGCAGAAAGAGCACATGCTTACTCAACACTAACATAATTACAATATACTGGGGCAGCACATGCTTTTATTGATCATTTAGACCAGTGTTTGCCAATCCGATCCTTGGGGACCCACAGCCAGTCCACATTTTTGCTCCCTCCCAGCTTCCTTTCCAGTCCCTTCTCTTTAACCAGTGCTTTTAGTTTTTGTTGGTTTTACATATAATGGGGTGTCGTTGTCCTCCTTTGACAAATCCTGTGTGCTAGAGGGCAGATGTCTTTGGGACAGCATGAGTGGGGGGGTGGGGGGGGAGCATCGATGTAGGGATTTCCGCTGCTCAGTTTAGACCGGCCTAAATGACAGATCAGTGCTGCCTTTCATCCTGCAGGTGCCCCCCTCCTCGGGAAGTTGCTACGTGGTGGGGGTCCTACAGCAGCCATGCATTTTTATCCCCCAATTTCCCTGATCAATTAAATTTCCTCTTTTTTTTTCATTAGGGGACACATACTGGGAAAAAGCTCTTCCAACAAATTAAATGGCTTTGGTAATGGGAGATCTTGTGTGAAAAGACTAATCTCCTTTTGACGCCCTTTACTGCAGATAATCCTAAAAGTTACAATTTCTAAGTCATTGTACCTGTTGACTGACCCTGTAGATAAACAACCACAAATCAAGACTGTTCACAATTAACACACTATACACTTTAGTCGTTCGTGTTTATTGGTCTTTCTTTACTATTACATCAAGCCTCTGTATCCTTCCAGCCAGTCGGGGACAAAAACATTTCCAGACAATTTAGTAGCTACTTGGCAATGCTAACTGTGTGACTCAGCATGCATGGAATTACCAGACTGACAGTATCACTCCTTCTGCTGGCTTAAAGCGAATCTAAGTAACGGTGATTGTGATTGATTTAATCGCGTTTTCTGGGGTGGAGGGGATCTGGGAAAGCATTGTTCAGTGTTTCTGTGTTAGTGTGAGTATAAATGAAGATGCCGGCCTTAACGTGATATTTCCTGCAAATGTAACACGTTTAATTCGGGCAAATTGCCGTAGCATTTAAAAGGTAAATGAAATTATCTTTTATGGGGAAATTGCATTGAAAGGACGAATGATAAAAAGGCACGTATTGAGTTAAAGGCTGCAGCAGAAAGACTATCTGGGCTCTGCTCTACATTCGGTGAATTTAAGATGAAGGCAAGGGGGCTGTAATACACATGTGACGACCCTGACGAAGACAGACTGTGCCACAGAAAACCACCAAAAAAATAACAGAAATCTGTTTCCCATCAATTACACCTCGTTCTGAATCAATGCTCTTTTGGACTGCCTTCATTTCTACATTATTCTGGGCCTTGATGTGATTGCTATTGGTAGAGAGGTCATCTTCCTGAAAATGATACTAAATTTGATTTAGCAAAGTTCTTTCTGGGGTTTGAACAAGATCTTTCTATTCGCTTCTTGTGGCTGAAATTGAGACTTGCAGGTTAAGTGGGCCGGCTATTAGGTTTTCTACATTAGAGATATTTTAATGACAATACACTCTAAGATACTGCAAAAAGGATGGCAGCTGGTATCGGTTTACTCATGAGAAAAGCACTGTAATTTAAAATCTTCCTTTTCAACCGTGACGGTCAAGCGGCGTTTGTGTGTCTTGTATGACCACTGCGCAGTATGGAGAATATGAGGAATTGGCTTGGAGGCTGTATGTTTGAGATCCGCTGGGAATTAGAGTGGTAAAAGTTAAAGTGACACCACAGCAATGATATTTACTTGCTCAACTGAGCCCCATATGTAGGACAAGTTCATTTATTATATGCAAGTTTATTATAAAGAGAACATTTATATATGCAGAGCCAGATGTCTTCAGAAGGAAATTAGACAGGTGTTTCTCACACTTATAGTTCTGAAATGGTCATAACCAGAATCCATGTCTTAATTGTTTTCGCCAGTGTTTACTATCAAGCAGACATCCATTTATTAATTTCTGACAATGTCAATGACAGACAAGCTTAAATGACTGCTGGCAGGTTTTTTTTAAAGTTAAATAATACAATGTGTTGCAATTTGTGTGTGTGTTTTAAAGGCATTCATATGCCTTCTGGGGATATTCACAAATTTGTTAGGTGCAACATCTGTTGGCCCTACCACAGAAACTAAATCACCTGAAACAGGGGACAGAAGGTCTCAGCTGCACCCAGGATACACCAACGCTCAATAGCTGTATATTTCAAGGATGTACAGTGCAGAGAAACACATTAATCAGAACATACAGGTACGGAATAGCCGCGAGAAGCTCAGAGGAGGATGCATGTGATACACTATGTCCTTATTAAAAAGCCGATACCACTCTGTCAGTGAGACTCTGATAAGCTGGGGTGTCGATCAGCAGTCCTGAGTGACACTCCACGCCTCAGAGACAGACGCGCTGATAGATCTTATCATGCGGCAATGCAAGAATGGGATTAGTATCCTGTTCCTGAATATTGACTGTACAATCTTATTGGTTTCCTAGACGTGAAGTAACTCCTGTGAGCATAGCTATACTTAGAGCCTATTGTCCCCTCTCTGGAAATTGAATGGCATACAAAAAGTAAAAGTAGGCTTTGTCTCGAATGGGTACTCTTAGAAACAGGAGATCCCATGTCTCAGGTTCGTGTCCATTCAGCGATATCATTTACAGTAAGTTCCACTTGGGCGAAAGGATCCTGTGTCAGCAGGCACTGAATGGCATATTTGAGCACGTTGCAAATGCAAGCCAAATGCGAGTCAAACAAAAGGCGCATGCATGCTCCAGACGACCGGTGTCCGAGTGCATCGCGGGGAGGAGTCGCGGGGAGGAAGCCCTGCTTAGCTTTTCAGCTAAATGCTATCTGACATTTCGAATATACGTTTTTATCGGAGCTTTTTCGAGAATGTTCGGAATAGTGAGAAGCAACATTATGCACAAATGTTTTCATCGTCATAGGAAAACATAAAATCTATACACAATGTCACGTAAATGACAATGGTCGGTCTTGTTTAAGATTTAATTCCTGATGCTGTCAGTTTATTTTTCCGAAAAAGCTGGAATTTATAAGTTTGACGTCAACAAAAGTCTACTGACAAGAAAGCAACAGTGGATTAATGAGAATGAAACATGGTCATGTATCACATGTTGTTTGCTTTAGCTACATGCTGTTCAGCGTCTTTCCTTTCCCCCTCACCAATGCTTTTGCCAGGGATATTTCTGAAGACTGTCTTCAGAAGTTATTAATGTTTAAGCACTGAAATGAGATGGTCAGCAGATTTTGGTTGGTAGGTGGATATAATCAAAACCTTTCGCATTAAAAATCGCATCGTAAATGCATCATCAGTTTACTTTCTGTAACCCTGTGGAATCTGATTTTCTGCTTAACAAAATGCTCATTTTCACGTAAATGACTTGGGGGGGGAGATTAGTATAAAAATTTAAACAGGCAACTGTCAGCAACTGTCAGAATATCAAACTAATTTACAAAGAATGTATTTTACCAAAAGGGGGATTTTTAAGTAGTCCTTTCATGTTTCTCTATTAGAAATGTGTAATCCATTACAAATATCTTATTGTATTTGAAGTACTTAGATGAATTTGATCACTTAATGTTTGAACTGTAAGACTGATTGTGTCATAGTTTTTGAACGGGGTGAGTTTCTGTGGTTAAAAAAAAACAGGGAGGGCTCTCAATAAAATGCCCGTCAGCTGCACAGCTAAAGAAATATTAGCACAGACAAATTGCCTTGCTTCCTGTATTAATATTTGATCATTATAAAATTACTTTAATATCCTTTTTAATTAAACTTTTGACATTCAGATAATGACAAAATGATAAAAATACTTAAAATATTCCATAACCACTTAATCAGTTTGGAATAGACTTGCTGTTGATACTAAAATTAGTACCATTTTGAATGTCCACATATAGACTATTTATAACATACACTAAACATAACAAAATTTTAAAAAGTACAGTATATGTTTGCTAATATGTATGTTATTTTCATTTACAGATATGTTATGCATTCTAAAAATGAATAAAACATAGAAGTCATAGAAGTAATAGAGTCAAAAAAGGTCCATGTGTTAAGCTCTGTTTTGTTGAACTTAAATTGAACCTATAATGTGTGACTTGATTTTAACTTCAAATATTCAGTCAAACGTCGGGTTGTATTCAAATGCAGAGGAGTCTTCAGTTGTACCATAGAAATTTGCAGAGATAGTACATAAAGTTATGCTATACTAGCCTGGAGTGACACTTACTTACTGCTGTAATACTTGTAAATATTTGGCCGGCTATTTACCTAACAATATGTGGCATTTACCTTTACCTGGCTTAGACAAAGGTCACCTCTGGCGGATGCCTCTTAAGATCAGACATGTTTTTCAAAAAAATGCTTTAATATAACACGATAACCTTGAAACGCAGACAGGCTGTCGCTTGAAAATGTTGTCTGCCCTTAGATAATGGTGCCTTCTGTTACGTAGCCTGAAACTCTACAGAATTGCTCTCTCGGTCTTAATGTGTTTTGTGCAAATACATTCACATTTTCTTCAATTAACAAAACAAAATGATTCTAGGAAAGCAAAAGGCTTAAAGTTGAAGATTACGTGTGCAAGAATTGTTTCCGTAAAGCATCTCAGTCCTCATGCCTAAGAAACTAAACACTGTCAGCTGGCTATTTAGCTAATTGTTACTGTATATCAGCCAAGATTCCTCTGTATATTGTAAGAGAACAGTATGGTGCTCTACCTCGCACGAGGTTCTGTCAGTATTGCATTTGGTTCACTCCCTCGCAGTCCCATTCTAACTGTTTCCTCTTCACGTCTTTTAAATGTCATCTGTGCACATATTTCTTGTCACACCGGTGCTGTGTGCTGCTAGCTATTAGATTCACAAATTGCAAAGATTAGCTACCTTGCTAACATGTAATAAGTGGCTTCACACCCGGTTTATTGACATTGACGCAAAAGAAGAGCTACATCTTTCTATCACCTGACAGTACTCCTTTCCATCCATCTATCTATCCATCCATCCATCTTCTAGCTGCTTATTCTGGTTGTGAGGAATACTCCCTTCCTTTCATAGAAATACGTTGTTTCAGTGTATGTACAGTATGTATGTATTTAATATATATATATATATATATATATATATATATATATATATATAAAATGAAAATAATACATTAATCATGGAAAAAATATATATCATTGCTGCAGAATTTCAGGATTTATGACAGTGGAACAGTATAGGATTTAATCACCCTAAACAATTATATATATATATGTATATATATATATATATATATATATATATACACACACACACACACACATATATAAATGTATATATATATATATATATATATATAATGCCTGTGTTCATGATGCCATGCTTATCTCTTATCCCTAAGCAACAGTTCCCCTGTGGCTGACGCTACCAATTAGCAGCTCAGTATTTGATCCCTTCAGTCATTCTGCTCTGGTGTAATACTGTAATAAACTGCCACGGGGTGACAGTTATTCCCTAAACAATTATCTAAAGACACTGCATGCTTTCACACACAGGCCAGAGAAGCAGCATTTAAGCACCGCTTCACCTCCAGCTTAATGTTTCTGTCACCCACACTGAGTCCGCATCACTAATTGAATCTGTTTGGGTTTTCTCTTTACTGAAAACATTCTTTAAAAAAGCCATTCACTTCAAAACATACATGTGGGTCAGTGCGTGGCTTAGTGGCTATCAAAGTAATCACATTACTGCTGAGCCCTAAGGCAAGGCCCTTAACCCCAAACACTGCCCAGGGGCTCTGAGTGAACCTGCTGTCTGACCCCAAACTTTCTGCCCTTGTGCGTTGCTTCAGACAAAAGCGTTTGCTTAATAAAAAAAATGTATGGCAAATATGACAATGATCAATTTAAGTGTAGCGCACTAATATTTTCGACATCTTCTGAACTCAGGCAACTGGATGGATTGTTGCATTGAAATAATCCATGACTGAAGAGGGCAGTTAAACTGGCCCCTTGATCTTCCCCTTGTTAAAAGCTGAATGGCTTTTGATTAATGGAAAGAGCGGCAGGTCGAAACAGTGGCAACGTACTTCTTTGAAAAACAGAAAAAAAATCACAAAACAAGCTAGATACAGGCGGTAAATTGTTTTTAGTGATTATAGTAAAGAATATCACAATGGAATGAGATTCCTATTAACCTTTAAAAATAAAAATGAACCCTGTTTCTCAGCACTACAGGAGATGATTACTCCTTTTCATTATTAGGGATATCATCCCAGTATTTTTTTTTCCCCTTCAAAAATTTCTCTATCTCTGAATCTACATTAATGTTCTATTGAGAGCAACACAAAATGCATGCTTTCATTTAGGATATCGGATTATTTTCTGATACTTTGTTTGACGCCTAATGCCATGAACAACGCTCAGTGTAATCTAATAGATTCATGCCAGGAGTCTTTAAAGGACAATGCAGAGTCTCGGTCTATTAGGAACACTGAATTATTTATCACACATTGTAGGAAAGACTTTATATGCACAGGCATTCAAATGAATAGATATTGCTATTGATACAGGTTTGTATTCTCTGACTTTGTGTATTAAAGGTGAAAGGACATTGTGTATCCAATTTGTGAAACAGTTTTCACTGTGAGTTTGCACATAAAAGGAAATGTTGCATTGGTTTTTACATACTTGTGAAAATATGAATGAAAGTAAGCCTTTTTTGATGTAAAGATACCAGTCATGTGGCAAGTTTCTCAAAGAAATTTATTTAGGAATATTTGGTATTTAACGTAGAAAACTGGCTGTGGAACAAAAAATACTTTACTC
This sequence comes from Paramormyrops kingsleyae, assembly GCF_048594095.1. Lineage (NCBI taxonomy): Eukaryota > Metazoa > Chordata > Actinopteri > Osteoglossiformes > Mormyridae > Paramormyrops > Paramormyrops kingsleyae. The sequence continues at coordinate 13,683,008 of NC_132819.1, forward strand.
TTTTCGTTCTGCTCTCACATCTAGAAATTTCAGAGAACATCCTTTCATTTTGCAATCGATTGCCGAAAAGTCACTGGAAGCAGTACGCTGAAATGTCCCCCGTTTCAATGGCATAATGCTGCTTTCAAACAGATAAGGTACAGTGCTTGTAACCTTGGTCAACATGAGAGGTGAGGCTGAGGTCCTGAAGATGTCTTTCAGCTTTTGGGGTTCACACGCCGGTACCACGCACACATCCCGTTCTCCTGTGAGCAGAATTCCTAAAAACGGTGTTCGGCATGCCCACGTTTTTAAAGGGTATCAATAATGCAAACAGACTTGGATACATGTCTCGTTTGCAGCAGGGGAAAGGAAGTTAGCGTGCTTAGTTTGCTTGGTGCTGCTGATTAGGCGAATTGTTTTGCTCAGATCTGATTTGGATGCCAAAGCTGAAAAATCCCGTGATTGACATGAAAGTGGGAATAATGAAAACCCAGTTAGGAAGCCATTTGATTTCAACATGCAAAATCTATAAAAATCTAATTAAAGAAATTAAGTCACAGTTTAAACTGATTTAGTATGACTTGAGATGTGTTATAGGATATAATAGACATTAAACAGAATTATTCCCGTTTTAGTTCATTATTTTGCAGTTTTGTCATGACGTATATATGAAGTGTGTGTTTGTGTGTGTGTGTGCATATATATTACAAACCAGTTTTTTTCCACGGGGAAAGTCAATTTTATGAAAATCTGAATGCAACCAAAAAAACTAAAAATGCCGAAAGTCTTGTATTTTGTTTGGTTACTTATGGATAAGATGAGGGCTGGGTGGGGGTTGTCAAAACTGAGATCAGGGGAGTTTCTAGCTATTGAAAAGATCAAGGGCTAAGTCAAGTTTACCTGGGGCTTGACTTTTATTTTATTTTATTTTATTTTTTTGAAGGAGGACTGGCATCGGGACTAAAATATTCGGGGCTAGGTTTAAAATACTCAGGGCTAGGCTTAAAATACTCAGTGCTATAGCACCGAGTAATTGGCCCTAACATATCCATGGGTGGGATTAGGGTTATGCCCATAGAAATGAATGGAGAGTCCCCACAAAGACATAGAAACCCAATCTGTGTGTGTGTCTGCTGTGTGTGCGTATGTATATATGAATGTTTTGAATATGTATTGTTTAGCAGTAATAGTGCGCCTACTTGTCAGGGCATATCTTTAGTCCCACAATGTCTGAAACCCGCTAGAGCAGAACAAGCTCAGAGAATGCTGTCATTCAAGCTGGTTGTTCAGAGCCACCAACTGAAATGCATTTAACTGTAAAATAACGATGGGCTCCAGAATGTTCTTGTCTGTCAGGTACCCCTAGTGACTCTAATATCAATGTGTCTGCCAGCTTTGAGCTAGTGATCTCAGTAACACTTTCTATTAATGTCATGTCTATAAGAATCGATGAACACTTATGAACATTCATAACATGTTATAATGCACGTGTAAAGCATCATAAACATGGTTATAAGTATTTATAAAAAGGAATAACACAGCCAGCTTTATTATACATTATGAATACTTTTTGAAGTTCTCATTTATGGATTCCTTTATAAAAACCTTCATAATGCACTACAAAGCATCCTTAATTCTTATAAAGACCATTGTAATGCATTATGACAGTATCTACAGTATAGTGCATTGTAGATGAGAGCTTCATTACTGTTTGTGAAGTATTATAATCAGCCTTATGAATGTCAATAGAAGATATTGTACTGCTATAAATTCTTATACCAACCATTTTAATGCATTATTTATAGTGCGTTATAGACCACAGCTATAAAACGGTAAAGTGATACCGTAATCTCTACTTTTGCTACTGTTGATATAAACAATATACTCTAATGGTGTTAATTGGTGAATCAGTGAGCATCAGTCTTCCAGTGTGGCTCGAACCTGATGCCCAGCTCTGTATCTGAACATTCTGCCCTGGTCTCTTCAGGGAAACTCCGCCCCCCCCCCCCCCAGTCATGGCCCAAGGTCAGGAGGTTTACAGGTTTTGCTGGACCTGCATCTCCTTAAATGCGCATGTGTGTATATAAGTGCTTTGTTCAGAGTGGGCCTCTTGAGATGGGCAGATCACCATCCTGATTGGCTAAGAGGCTAAAAGAACGGAGAGATGAGTATTTTGGAATGCTCTTTTAGACAATGTAAGCTGAAGTAAACCTCACTATTTGTATAGCAATATCATGAGGGAAAAAATATTTATATATACCATATAAACACAAACGACATGGGACCCAACTGGGCAATAATTAAAGATGGCTTCAGAGGTATATGAAAGTGCTCTTTTTATTGGAGAATTTTATTTGCCCCCATGAATCATTGTAGGTTTTTCCCTTCTGCTAATCGAAGACATTTTTCAGCACCGGTGAAGGCTGTTCCAGACCGCCGCTAACCACCTGTTTCAAATGTCACAAATTGGTAGTAGACCAGGTGCCGCCGGAGAGTTGCAAGACGCCACTTTTCACGGCTCACAAAGGGGAAGGGACCTGGCCCCCCCATGCGCGTTTGGAGCCCCCCCCCCAGAAAATAACCATTCCCCCTCCGAGGTTATGACTGTACTGCTCCTGCGCGGCTTATCTATTGTTTTGTTGCGAAACTGAATATTTTATAGCTGAATATTTTAAATTATGCACAGGGAATCCTATTAACCTATATAACAGGTTTGAGGCGGAGGCTTGAAATAGTCCTATGAGGCACAGGCACTCGAAAGGATCCAAAACGCAGCGAGAGGGTTCAGACTACAAAGTTGTGGAACATCACTGTCAGCTCTGGACCTCCCTTGATATTATATTCTTTTAAATATGTTCTAATTATATCCTGCCAGTAATTCTAAAAGCGTCTCAAATGTGTTGGTAAACCAAGTGATTACATAATGTCTGCAACATGTCTGCAGTTCAGGCAGCGTTCTGTAGGGAAAATGTTCCCATTTATGTGCGAGTATCTCTCGGAGTTTTCGGGCTTTTGCATGGTGCTGCAAAGTGAAAAGTTCTCCTCAGTTCACTTCGGTGACCTTGTTATGTCTGTCAGAGAGTGCTGCCATATTTTCCAGTTTAGAATTGTCTGTGAAGCTGATACTTAGTGAAATCACTCTAGTCAAATTAGTACCGAGCTTCATACTACTTTGTGGGCTACAGGAAATACGGTGTCAACGTTTGGTTGGATTCATCTGCTTTTGTCACACATATGGCAGATTGTAACACTTGTACCTCTGATAATCTATTTATAGTGTTATGTGCAGCATATGCCTTTATGTAAAACGAGTTCAGCAAAAAACAAATAAATGAATAAATAAACAACTCAGGCAGGAATAATTCTATTATCATCATTTTAAAATTATTATTTAAAAAAAAAATATGCCAGGGTCACATGACAGAATTGTACAATGGGATGTGTGCTGTAATTAAAATTATGGTAACCCAGAAGACAATTTCTGAAAGTCCATTTAAAAAGGAGAGTCAAGGCTGAGTTTGCCTACTAGTAAATTATTAATTTATTTTGTTCTGAGATGTAAGTGCATTGGCAAATAAAATAAATCTGACATATGAGTCTCCAGACAACTATATAGCAAGATGAGTCATTACACAGTAATTTTTAAAAGTAATTAAACATACACTGAAAATGAAAGTGCCTGCTATTTGTCTTTGCAGTGTCTCTTCCGATACGCAGAAATTTTCCCTCTTCTCTGGGATTGCACGTCTTCTTGTAGTCCCTGAGGCCGTTCTGTGCCAGGACACATCCCATTTCACACACGGATATTTTCTGGGAAGTTAAAAAGAAAAAAAAAAACTTATTTGTAAGATGTAAAATGAAAAGCTGTTCATTTTTCTCTCAGCTCTCCCAGAAATATCTTTCGAGTTCTAAAAAATTCATGGAAATTATAATTAGAATATTAAATTAATAAATATTACTGGAGGATCTCATTTCAAGTCAGGTAAGTAGAGAGCAGTCATTCTCATTCAATTATTCTTCGTTAAAAGGCAGCTTCAATGAAGTCGAGACAACCCTTTGACAATGCGAAGTAAAAAAAAAAGCATTGCTTTATATAAAAATCAAATACTCAAGCAACACTTTTTAATTTCTGTAATTTTCATCTCCGCATTACCATGAGGCATTGCACTTGTCCACAGCCAGTTTTGTTTCTCAGATCATTTGCACAGCACAATAAAAGAAGAAAAAAGAAGCGGAAAACAGGACCAGACGGAACTGGTTTGTGTGAATTAACTAGTATCTGTAAGGTTGTTGAAATGAAAGAGGCTCTGTCAGGGCCAGCCTGTCATTTTAATCTCCGGATTTAATTGTGTGTCGGCCCATTGCTCCGCTGGCAGACACTGAAGCCGGGACAAGCTGCGGATCGGGATCAGGGCAAACAGATGCCTGTCCAGCATCCAACCTTGACAGCGAGTCAGGGAATCTTACTCAAGAAGAGGGTTTTCAGCCAAATATGAGTGGGTTCAGAGGGACATCTCTCTGTCTGTCTGTCTGTCTATCTATACATCAGTCTATCTATCAGTCTATCTAGAGGCTTGTTTATTTCTTCAGATTTACGTATGATCTCTGCCCTCCGTCTTTCCGGCAGCCTTTATGAGAACCTGGCAAATGTATAAAATATGCCACGTCATGGTTTTCCATCGAACGCGCATGCCACACTCTGAAGTGTATCCAAATAAATAAAAGACCAGCCCCTTCATATTTGCTTACTCTTTCCACTCCAGTGGAGTTCTGTGGAAACCGGTATATAATAGCACAGTCCACAGAGCATCCTATAAACGTCTGTTCTCATCGGGACGGACAGTCGCTGTAAAAAAATCCATACGTGCCTGCGGACATCAGGGCGGGGTAGGATGGCCTATTTGTTAGAGCAGACACTGGAGGGGAGCGACTGCGAGGCCGCGGCCGGTGAAGCCCTGTTATGCATTAGCGGTCGGGTCGATATGGACGCACAAGCTCTGCCCTGGCTGGGGTCCCCTTTGACCCGAGGCCTTTCAATGCAACTCGGAATATACATCAGTTCTGACCCGGCAAAGCAGGACCACGCTGATGGGGAGGACAGAGCAACCAGCAGGGATGCGCTGTTTATATCACACTCATGAACTCTAGAAATCAAATACAAGACAGTCTCTATTAACACCTGAGTGTCTAAAAGTACAAAAAATGTATATACACTAGGTTTGCTTTGGTAATTATATTGGTGTCCCATACATGTTCAGTTCAGCTTCTCTCTGCCTGCTCAACAGGGTTCATGGGAGGAGGGGATTGACATAACTGCACATAACACTCGCTTTTCCATGCATTAACAGACGCATGAAACATTATAATTGTTGCGTTTACCATTCAGTCTGTTTTTTTTCCACAGTTTTACACTTTGCCATTTCTGCAGGTGTATGTTTTTACTGGTTAATTTTACACTAGGTTCTTTGCAAACAGCAGGACCATGGATATGAATTAGAAAACTTGTGTCTCAGATAATAATATGTTTGCTTAAAAAAAGATTTTAAGTTGCATTAGTCTAATATAAAAACCATTATGAATTAGTAATGGGAAAATGTAACAATTCAGATAAAACAAGCTTGAATCTTACATCTGATCTTGGTTGAATGAGGAAGAGAACTACTGTACCTGGATGTGTGGAAGAAACAGGAACTTTATTTGGAGGTGGGAGTGAAAATGGACTTAATGAAGGTGGTGGAGGGGAAATGAAAAGCTAAAACAGTTGTGTGAACGAAAAGCAGTGCAGGGTGACGGTCAGTGATGGGGCATGACTGGAGGAGTCAGGAGTGGCCAGAGAAGACAGAGGTTAGTCCCATGGAGTGATTGGTGATCAAGCACCAGTGAAGGGAACGGATTGTCTCACCCGGCCTTACAGCATCCATGCCCCCCCATCCCATCTTATAGTTACATTCATAGAATATTGTCAGAGTCAACGGAAAAGGGGTGACAATTTTTCCCGAAAATATTTTGCTAGACATTATTGTGCTGCTTTATGTTTGTGTGGGATAATCCTTTAGAGCTTAAAAGAAAAGCAAAAAAAGATCTAATATTAGGGGAATTAAACGCACTGTTTCTCTCTTTTCGGCTCCTCGACGAGAGGTTGATGAGTCAAGCGTGCGCGAGCTTTCAGAAGACTCCTGCTTATAAATTGTAAATAGCGGCGCTCAGCTTTTCCTGTTTGCGAGCCGATCCATTTTTAATGCAAGAGGAGACATGGAGGAGACCACCTGCTGGACGCAGCTGAAACCGAGGCACGCGAACACACACACACACACATGTAGGGTAAACATATCCTTATGGGGACCGCTCATTCATTTCAATGGGAAAAATGCTAACGCTAACTACAGTATGACAACCTTAACCCCTACCCTGCCCTAACCATAACCATAGGTAACCTGACAAAATACAAGAGTTTTTGCATTTTCAGTTTTTTCATAGCAGTCACCGATTTTTATAAAATTAGAGTTTTCCCTTATGGGGACCAGGAAACCGGTTCCCATAAGGGAAAAAAAACGGATATTTATCACGTTATGGGGACATTGTGTCCCCATAAGGATAGGTAAACGCGCTCGCACACACACACGCACACACACACATCCTGCAGGTTTAAATACAATTTTAATGCATTTTTGCTTTGCCTTGAACTCACGATTCCCCTCAAAGCCTGTGAGATGTCAGCTGTGTCCTCCTTATGTTTTATTTGAAAGTCTCGGGCTCACCTGCCATGTGACGTGGACTGAATTGTACTGCTCTCATGGGGGACACAGTGCGTCTTTGTGCCACCGTTACTCTTATTAGCAGCTGAGGATGAATACCTAGTGCATGTTGGCCTGTAACCAGATGAATCTTATCCAGTACAGCCAAAGTTTAAGACTAGCCAATAAACATTTAGTAATTTATCATCTTAAATACAACGTTTCATCTTATTTTCTATACCCAAGCCTACATACATTATATTACATATTACCCAAAGGCTGATTAAAAGCAGTAAGAGAATATGATATTTTATAGATGTACAGTGCAGCATGATAACATCAGGAATTACTTGACCAAGAACTTGTAAATTTGAATTAATGATGATGACCATGCAAGTTCTGTTCCATGCTGTTTGTTTTGGCTTTGCATTGTCAATTATTTCTGGTAATTCCCCATACTCTGCTTGCGGTCATTGTCCCGTAGTGTCTCCCTTCAATTAAAATCAATTTAAATAGGTGTTATGGACTCTGTGCCCACGCTGCTTGTTCCTGAAGACGACTCTTGGGGTGACTCGTGTCCCATCCCACATCGCTGAATGATGACACAAGACTGCCCGCGTTAAGTTGAGATCTAAATTATACTAAGTGAAATCTTAATTGTGGTCATTAATGGATGAAAGCAAGCCTTTGATGGCCCCATCACAGTCAGATAGACAGCTAAAAGCTCTGGGCCAGCTGACCCAGAGGCGTCATACAACGATGTGTTATTATCAGTAGGTAACACAGGCGGAGGTCCGGCATCTCGCCTGGTATTACATGATCTTACACTGGGCTATAATTTGCATGCATCTGACATTTGAGCTGGCAAGATGGCCGCCTCCACGGTATCACATGCGCCGTCATGCGTGTTCCACGCGAAGGGCCGCAGCACCGGCGGCTTTCATACCGTCCCACCCATGCTTTCCCAGTCGTGCGGCCTGCCGGTTCATTCGGCCCAGATATTACTGCGTTACCGTGTGCTGTTCTTGTCTGGATCACAGGACTGTGAAATTATATCCTACAAAGGGGTCCTTAGCGATCCATTGCCGTCTGCGGGGGGGGGGGGGTTGGGGGGGGTAGCTGTTACGTGCGCTGCTCCAGCAGCAGAAGGGACTCAAATTATAAATGGGTCCTTTACCATTTCATGTGGTCGAGCTTAAATGTTATTCCTGGCTTTTTTTAGAAGGTAAGGGGACATATTCCCCTTTGGGATCCGCTTGGCTTGGCAGATGTGCCATCTCACAGTGCGTATACATCTGTTAAATTTCCTTCTTTTTTCTCTTAAAGGCCACTTTCAGAAGTTTTAAGTGAGACATTCTCCTTGAAAGCCTGTAGGTAATTTATGTACATTTATTTATGTAGGTAGCAGGGTGATGTATGTTTCTTGTGCGAGCTGTATTGTCTAGAGCAGTTAGCGATGTGCCGCCCTAAACCTGCCTGTGGGAAGGCCTCCGTTGACTCAGGTCATCAGCTACTCCTGTCAATTTCCAGACTAAATTAAGGGGCCTTTTTCAGGGAATTGTGATGCGAAATTGGCACAGTTTGTTCTAAGGGCACAAATTGCAAAGTTTGTGTTGGAGGTGAGCTTTGCGGCAATCCACTGGCAGTCTCGTGACCTTGATGACAGGGGGGCTGTGTCGCTGTTAGTTTTTCTCCAAGCCTCTTGCCCCCGTTTTGCCGTTCGCATATGCGCAGTGGCAATCCCCCCACCACACACACACACACACAGGAGGGGCTATGTGGTGCATGGATGAATAAAAGCTCTAAACAAGGCTGCAAGCAACCAAATACTCTATGTTTGCTATCACAGAGAATGAAGAATGGCCTTCATATGAACAGTTGCTGGACGCAATGATGCAATGGTCCTCAACAGTCCCCTCTTTGTGAAGAGGACTGAGGATTGGACTCAAATCCTCTCAGTAAATATTCCAACAGAGGCAAGCGCTTTCAATACTATATTTAACTAGGATGCCCATGGAGTTTTTATTGGCTACCCTAAAGGCCTTCCTGGATGAGCCTGCAGGTGACAGAGGAGATACTATACTATATGTATATACACTGAAAGATTTATGTCAGAGCTAGATCAGCTGGGATTTGGCTCACCGGCTTCTGAACAGGAATTAGGGGCATAATTGAGTGTACTCATGCCCACTCGCGAGCAGTGAAACAATGTAGTTGTCATCGTGTTTATTTGATATCTATTTCATATCTTATTGCCTTGCATTGTATTGCTGGCATATAATGTTGACGGGATATCTTATACATGCGTAAATCCTTTGCATTGCACTTAATTGCAAGATTCCCTTCTGCCTGATCTGTACCGCTAATGTACTTGGTTAAAAAAATAAATAAATAAACCATTTACAACGAATGGAAAAAAAAACATACACTGTAGCCAGCGGTGTAATTGTAGGATTTGTAATAGATAAAAAAAGCATGATGAATAAAACAAATGGGTCTCCTATATTTATAGCTGTATCCAATTAAATTATAGCGTGACCAAAAGAGGTAATTTCACAGTCGGCTGAGCGGCAGGAAGGTGCGCGCGAGAGTGACAAGCGGCGAGACCCGTAACTATTCTTTGGCATCCCGTCTCTCCGCCAAGTTAAGATCTTCGCACTTGGGGATGTAATAATAATAATAATAATAATAATAATAATAATAATAATAATAATAATAATGTCTTCCTTTTTAGAAATCGAAAAAATTCAGAAGGACGAAGGGAAAGAAGACGAGAAGTTCATCGACGTTGTCATCAATAAGAACATGAAACTGGGACAGAAAGTCCTAATACCCGTCAAACAGTTCCCGAAAGTAAGTGTTAAAGAATAATGGGTTGATATGGTACAGTACTACAAATGCTTACATAGGTTCAATGATCTAACATACCACAGTTTAGAAAAAGGTTATACTGCTCTTAAATTAGATAGTAAAATAGATTTAGTTTTACATTTTACTGAACATTTTGTCTTTCGCGTTTGTGTGTTGCTCTGACCTTGCCAGACGTATCAATTCCAATAAGATTGTCAGCATATGACCACTGAAATCATTTTCAGCAGAAAATAAATATATTTTTATAAGGGTACATTGGCATATTTATCTAATGTTTAACAGCAGGCATTCTCCACCACAACCCCTACCAAAAAATAAGACATTTTGAGGTTGTTTATGATTATTCTAAATTATTTGTTGTTGTACTTGTGAATGCAAGCAGTGATAATTATTGGAATACAAAGGAAACTCCCTGTGGAAAAGCATTTCCCAGCTCAGGGACGGGGAATTAATGTATGCTTTGTGAAGCGAGAGTCTGATCCCTGCTCACGCCGGCTAATGTGTCTGTCTGACTAAGTGACAACATCTTTAATAACCCTCCCTCTTGTCACTGGAATAACAAGTACTGACTGACATGTTTGTTTGAGATCACCACCGACATGGGACCGAGAAGGAATGCCAGACTTGATGTTTAGATATGAGATGTCGCAACTCCAGCCCTGCCAAGGCAAAAACTCCCAATCTTGCGGCTACTGTGCCAAATTGTGGAAACATGTGACCGGGCGTCCCGTTGGGAGGGAAGGCAGGAAGGCAGACACAAAGCTATGCGGTTCAGCAGGTGACACTGTGAACCTCTCACCTTCCAGCTTCACCGGTGCCAATTAATGCAGCAGAATCAGCAGGGCCACAAGATCCTACGGAGATATAAGACTTGCCATTGATGTTTCGGCTGATGTGAAGGGATTCTGAGCAGGCATTAGGACATTGTTTGTGAGCATAAATCCGTGTGGTGGATCTCACCAAAAATAACAATAGTTTGGCTATATAATAGTAGTCTCTGCTGGATGTATGGGCATGATAACAAACCAGCCCAGGGACATGAAATATTGCTCTTGTTTTTGTAAGTTATGATTCCTGCGGCCTGTTTTTCTTGATTATGTTTAACACATGGCTGTTGACAGGAGGAGAAATGTTATTTTTACTGTGGAAAAGTTTGAAAATAAGGCGAATCATGCCTGCATGTACTATATAAACATATTAAATATTATAATATTTTATTGCCTAAAATACCTAAACACCTAGGTATGCTGTGAAATGGCACATACTGTAACCTCCGTCCTTTGACAATTTGTCAAGTGTACCAAGATGACCCGACAACACTTTTAAAAGTGACAAAGCACTTTCTCTGTTTACCACATTTCCGCTCAGCTTCCTGCAGGCCAACTGTGGTTCCCTAGCTAAAATCCACATCACCCTCAGGTGACCTGTGCCTGGCCTTCGCCTGGGGGGTGGGGTGGGACATGAGGTCACCTGAGGAGATCTGGGATCTTGGCCACGTTATTGTGTAAACATACAGGCATCCAGAAGAAGGCTGTACATGCACTGTACATATACTGTATATAAAATGCAAGCAATCACCATATATATATATATTGAGAATCTTACATATAACTGAATAAATTCTCAGTACTGATATTAAAACGTATTTGACATTATCCTTTATAAGGTTGTGCTAAATGATCCGTGCGATTAGCAATTTGAGAAGTTTCCCTACAACTTCCTCACAGCTGTGAGAAAGGTTGAACGCGGCAGAAAGTGCAGCTCAGTGGGAACACAGGCTCACTTTTGATAGCTGCGCCCTCCTGAAGACGTCTCCTGGACCCAGCTGTGTAATTTGAGTCCCCCGGCGGTGCTGCCATTGGCTTTGCCTTTCAAAATAGGTACTGCAGTTTCACGAGCGGTTTTCAGGAGGTCGTACTGAGTGGAAAACCGGCTTTTTGGGATCCTGAGTCGGGCCATTCTCTAAGCACCACTCAATGTTTCTTTTGTGTTACTAAAGCATTCGAGCAGTCCTACTGACATACACTTTCTTACCATCTGTCCCTGACGACAATAATTTTAAAGAGTAATATGTGTTAATAATTATTCATATACTTATTGAAGAAGTGGACCTACTGAACATGTCGAATATGTTCATGTTATCTAATCCCGCCTCTGAAACCAGTGAACCACAGGAGTATGTTTTGCTTCCCTGATTGTATTTTTTGTATTTTCACATAAAATAAAAAAAGCCAAAAGCACCATCGCTGGGGCACTTACACAACCTCCCATCCTATTCAAAATCTAGCCCATGACTGTGAAATTACGTATTGTCACAAAGAGGCTTGATTCTGTTCTCTCACAATGCCAGGACAGGGGGTTGGATTATTGCTCCATCTACGCATGTGGGGAGTTTCCTCCCCCAGCCCAAACATCTGCAATTTGGGTGTGTAGCCCATTCTGTATTGGGTGTCCTCATGCCTTGTGCCCCATGTTGTCTTGGACAGGCTCCAGCACCCCCCCCCCCCCCCATGTGTCAGCAGTGCATAGATTATAGTATTAATCACATTAATAACAATCCATCTATTATTCATTCATTTATCCTGGTCAGGTGTCTCCCCCAGGGTGGGACATACATAGGAAGACTGGCCAGTTCATCACAGGGGACACAATTTACAATTTACAGACACCAATCAACCTACCTCCATTATTTTTTTAGAATTGTAAGTATTTTATTGCATGAGGAAACTAAACACTAAAACCTGCACAAATGTAACTTCGGCACCAGAGCATACCTGTCATTGCGACATATTTCATTATAAACAGGCATCTTCGACTTCTGCGTTATTCCGTCAGATGGGGCTTCTTTGCTTATTTGTCCAGTTACGCCCACGCCTCACGGTCGACGCTGTCACATCTAAATAAAACGTGTCTGAGGATTAATTGCTCGTCGACACGTGTGATACCGCAAAGTAAAATGCATATTGAACTGTAAGTAATGTCAGCAGGAAGCCGCCGGACCTTGCAGAGCTAAGCAGATTTACGGCCCACATTGACGCGCGTGATAAGTGGACCGACTAATATACTGTTTATAGGTCCGACACGTGGCTCAGAGAGGGGACAGATTTGATTTGTGGGATCTGACAGGGTGCAGCAACCGCTCTGCTCGCTGGCTTGCGCTCCAGCTCCGGTACCTTGCCTCCTGGGAGGAAGACATTACCTTTGGGCAGAGGCGTGCGGCGAGTGTGTGCGGATGCATCTGAACGGAACCATGCTGATGCCATGGAATACAATAAACACAGCGGGCGGAGGGGGGGCTTTGATAGACAGGGCAACATTGCAGGGAGGTTTTCCCTTGGTAATCCTGCACTGAATGTTAAACAAGTCCTGCGTATTTAGATAACTATCGGCCAGTTAGGTCATTCAGTCGGATTTATGCAAGATATTCAAACATGGATATAAAACGGATAACATTCATGTACCCAGATGTGTACTTGAGCCTTCATATTATGTTTTCTTTAGAAAACAGGCTATATGATTGAGTGCAGTTTAATCTCAACTTCTTTTTCAAAATCCGGATAATGCAATCGGATTACAGGCTCATTGTTTTCCTGTTTTTTTTTTTGCCGTCTTTACTAAAACTAAACAAAGACAACAATGGCGTAGGAGAGAGTTTGTGATTGGGAGATACACAACTTAATAATTAAAATACAACGGTGTGTTTTTTTGGGGGCCTGAATGAAGCCAAATTAAATACTCTACACCCCTGAACGGAGAAATACCCATTTAGAGATGTTTCTAAGAAAAAATGTGAACAATTATAGGATTGCCTGCGTTCGTTTTCACAGGCAATGGCACGTGGATAATTTGGTAAGTCAGCTGTTGAGTTGTGTAGAAGCGGTGTGTGTGATTCACACGCAACACTGGAAAACTTTACAGTCTGAATCACTATAATAAAATTTCCCCCTGATAGGGAATATATGATGGACAAATCACATTGAAAATGACCCCACAAATTTGAAATTTAATTAGCATAGTATATGTTTAATGAAATTCTTATTTTCCCCTGTGCTAATCATTTTCTTTTATATTCGGCCTTAACACTTCATCCCGATAGTCACTCACAGTGATCAAAGGCCATTGTTAGAAAAGCAGTGATCTGCTCCGCAAAATAAGGCCAAGTTTTGAAAATAAGATGTGCATAAAACATTTGGTGTTGACTCCGTACTGTCTTATAGCAGCTCAGCACACTGAGTACTGCTCATACTACATCAACTAGTCTGTGGCAGATGTTCCTCAATAATTTAACACCAGCTGTAAGGAGGCCATCCCAGAATATGGAACACGTACAGAGAATCTTTATGTTACTCTTCAGTTCTAACACCCTGTTAACAAGTACACACTTCCTTTATTTTTAAAAGTTACACCAGCGGAGTGTAGGCTACTACAAAGAGAGTTTACTGGCTTACTGAGGTTTCTTGAGGCTCATTCCCGAGTTTTCGGTATTACGAATCGTAGCTCAATTTTAAACGGGGTATATTGCCATGAGAATTTGCGCTGCACACCTAAACAGCTTCAGCAGGTTTAAGAGCAGGAAATCGGATTAAAAGAGGCATAAGTTCTGCTTTTTAACCAAAAAAAAAAACATACTGTATATAAGAGTTGCCCCTTTACAAAATAGTAGGGATGGGTAATACCGCAGATTTTCTTTTTGATCTGTTTCATCCCTCTTTTTTATCCCCTTTGCAGCCCCTTGCCAGGATTGGATGGAATTTGCCGGCGGGGATGGGATGGGGTGGGGGGACGATAAGGATTGCCGAGAGGTGATAAGGGTTAGTTAACCTGGCTATGTAATACTTACTTCATGGTACACCCCACAGGAAAAATAACATGATGTTGGATGATGTAAGATTCTCAAGCTTGACTTCTGTCTTGGAGGAACAAACATATACATGAGTACACACCTACACACACAAACGCACACCTACACACACACACACACAGACAGACATAGGTTCAGATGCACATATTCTAATGAGACAGCAGTGTAAGTCCTGACTCGTCAATGTTTGTATTGTAGTAGACACAATATCGATCAATTTCAGAGAGTTGATTCTGTAAGGCAGTGTTCCCCACTCCGGTCCTTGGGGACCCACCGACAGTCCACGTTTTTCCAAAAATGTGGACTGTCTGACAGGGAGCTCAGAGAGAGCAAAAGTGTGGACTGGCTGTGGGTCCCCGAGGACCGGACTGGGAAACACCGGACTGGGAAACATTGCTCTAAGGAATGTATCTAAGGTCGTTCCCTGTTCTGCATGGGATAGACTCCAAGATCACCGCGACCCTGAGTGGATGGTACTAGTTCAAAGTTAAAAGTCCTTAACAATAAGCTTTCTGCTCATTACCCATTAGGCATTTATGAATATTAATAATAAAAATATTATACACATGTAGGCTAATGCCATTTTTAAGATAATTAGTGAAGCAGGGTTTCACCAAAGAAACAGTAACATTCATATCACATTAAATATCATTTTAATACCAGTGTATAGTCACAATGACCATTTTCATGTGAAACCAACAAAGTGTGGCTCTTCAAAAAATGTCTGACAAAGTATTGTGCAAAGCAACATCGCTCTTAGCTTGATAAGAGGAACTTCAGTGAAGCAAAACATTTGCTGTCTCACTGAGATCATTGACTTCAATGTATTTCTCATCACCATCAATTTAGTAACTGATTGGATTGTTATAATATATAACGCATTTTTAAACCCAGCCAGTGAAGCATGCTTCACATGGCTTATGTCAAAATTCAGTGCCTATTGTGTAGGTATGCCATTTTGGACACACCCTTCATCTCTGTTTGCTGATGCAGTGGCCTTGTGGGATACCGTAGTGTCCATCGGTTGCACACTCTGGAATTTCGAAGAATGTCATACAGTATGTCATCCGAGTCCTGTTTCCTACTGTCTCATCCATTCAGACATACAGCCCACGTCACATTATACCTTGTTGGTTTGTGGACAAAGAATTGGTATACCCTAAGTTAAAGAGGAAAGAGTTTAAACTTACTTAAGTTTGTAAATACTGCTCTGGTTTATTGTAGGTAATACAGTGTATACTGTCAAAAAGAATTTTCATTGTTAAATTCAGATTTTTTATTGTGCAAAAGAAACACGTCCGTACAGTCATGCAATTAAGTCTTTTGGGAAATGTGAGCATTAGAGTTTGCACCTATCCTGTTTATTATGTGATGAAATAAAATGCTGTTTCAAAATGACATAGGATACAAGTTGTCTCTTATTTTTGGACTGCGCAATCGATCCCGCTACAAATATTATTGTTGTGTATCTGGGGAGATGGGGAAGGGGGTGATCTCACCTTATTTTTTCAGATTGAGAGTAGCAGCCCAAGTGAGGGCTGATAATTTGATTGACGTAGGCGTGCATTTACAGTTAGCTAAATACAACGGCATGGTGAGGAAAAACCATGAGATTCTGAAAAAGCTGATCAATTTTATTTTGATTTTATCCAGCAGGAGCTGGCATTTAGAAGATATGATGAGAGTGAAAACTGACAACAAAGGAAACTGTAGGGAGTTTATAGATGTGCTTTCCTGCTATGAGGATGTTCTGGCTTTTGTTGGTGCGTTTGTATTGCACATGTAATGTAACACAAAGCAGTAATGCAATGCTGAGTACCCTACTCATATTTTAATCATGGCACTTTGTTAGCTTTACTTTCTATTTATTTATTGTATTTCAGAACAGGGTGCACCTGGTGAAAACTGTTAAAACCAGTTTTTGTCAACATTGCTTTCTAAGCATCACTAGGCTAATAGTTACACAGTTGAAGGTTCTGGATGCACGGCTAAGTAGAGATTGAAATTAGCAACCATTGTGAATGTTTTGTACTGTGTTCTGAATATTTTAATATTTAGTATAATATTTATAGTAATGACTAATTGACTAATATATGATCAGGGCAGACATTATAGTGGGGGAGGGGGGGTTGTTGGGTCAGTTGAGAGTTTGCTTCACTAACCATTTTGGTCAGTAATCCGTACTGCAATGCGTGTTGCATATTGTGTTTTACGTGGCCGATCATTTGCAGTAATACTTACTAGTAATCAATAATCAAATAAATCGTCACAGATGCCAGTTCAGATTCTGGCAAATAGAGTTGTTCATTCTAATTACACATATTTATGTAAATAAACAAACGGGGACATTAAAAAATGATATACTTTTACACACACAGTGCATACAGATGTTCGCCGAAATAACACCTGCTTTGTTAAATGTGGGTTATTCAGAGGGCACTGAGTAAAAGAGGATTGGAAGCCGTGCTCTTAAATATGGTAATTTATTGTGATTTATGGTGCTGCTTTGCAGAGTACTGGGAGGAGTCCCGGTGTACTATGGGAAATTACCGGGGTGCAGGGAGGCCTGCTGGCGCGTTTCAGCGAAGGTTATGCCTCCTCCTGAAATGGTCGTCGTGTTTCATCTTTCACTAATCTGCTCCGGCCCTCCGTCCTCAGCAGAGACGCGCAGCACGGCGTCTTCACCGCGGCGAGGAACCCAAGGAAGGTCTCAGTGAGACACAGCTACAATAATGAGCTTATAAATCTCTGCATCCCCATTAATAAGTAGCTGCAGTTAATTACAGGTGATTTTGACCTTTTAATTTACAACAGACTATTCATACTTATGCCAAGATGCTTATTTTTAAATGCTAGTTTGCTTTGCATCTGTATTTTTGTTAAATAAACTACAATGCAGTTCACAGACATTGCAGAGTTTATCCAGTAATGCAATGAATATTAAAATCATTATGACAACATATGAAAAATTATAATAACATGAAGTGGGATCTGTATATGAGGAACAATGTGTTAAAATGATATAATATTTATTTTCCTTTTTTTCTTAACTGCATTGAGAGTTTGTGGTTATCGATTTGCCCTTTTTTTCTTAAGGTGACTGTATGCAGCATATTTTGAAGCTTCGGCTTGACTCTGAACAGCCCACGTGTAACATGTCATATTCCATAGCTACATGGTTGCAAAAATCATTATCAACCCAGACGTTTAGCTAGATTTTAAAAGCAATTCTCATTGTTAATACATTTCTGGTTTAGTGGATGTCATGTGTGATGCAGAAAGGAGCATGATGGATTCTGAATGTCTTTGACACGCATGGGAGATAATGGTAAGCGATCGCAGAATACAGTTGGCTAAATGATCAGATATTAATGACAGACCTCCCACATTTGTCACCCATCGTTACCCATGTTGTTGCCAGTGGGATTTTCTTTTTCTCCTTTCTGGATGTTTTAAAAATCCACATCCTGTCTAGGATCCGCTCATCAGAAGAGCTGCACGCAGGGCCATACCCTTTGTAGATGCACCATGAAGCTCACTTGTAAAAGCTAAAGAGAAACAGTAAAAGCGAAGACATGTCCTAATTACAGACGGCTCCCATCTGTATCCCAAAAACCAGCCCAGACACTCACGCGCAGGCCTGCAAAAGAGCCTCAGAGGCTTCCCCGCCATGGAGATCTCATCTACAGAAAGCTCTACTGGAATCCACTAATAAGTAAACTGAGAAGAAACAAAGGGTTAGAAGATATAGGTGAGGTGGAGAACAAAGACTGCTGTGTGTTTTGTTCCTGTTAATTAATGGCCAGGAATATTCGTCAAGACAGGAGAATAAGTCACGGTTGGGCGGAGCCCAAAACGAGACAAAACGCTTTCCTTTGGTCTTTATCTGTCGTATTGGTCATAGCTCACTGCTTTGGACTAAAGAATTTAGATTATGTCTTTAAAATATTGATTTAACTCCACATTTAAATGTTTCAAGTGTGCTCAGTGTACCAAATTCAGGAGTGTTTTTGTCTCATTACACAAAGGGTATGTCCGATATGGCATTTATGACTAGACATGGGATTAGGATTCATTTTAATGACGTACAAGGAATGAAAAATGAAACATGCCTTGAAGGAACTGCCGATACTGGAAAACATCATTCTCTTTGCTAGGAACTGTATCATCCTATAGTTACATCTGGCATGCCAATGACATGCCATCCGAGCTGAACCAAGGGTGGCATACTGTGAGTCAGACTGGCTGGGTGGGCGGCATTGTGCTATTGGCCGTGTTTTAGCTGATTCTGGCCAGCCTCCTTGGGTATGCAGAATACTGAACACAGAGGTAAAAAAACTAAGAGCTCGGCTACCTTGCATCGTGGAGATGGCCAAGGGGGAAGTAACGAGATCGGTCAATGTATTTTTATTCCAGCAACATTTTGTGCTGCAGTGGAAAAAGTCTTGTGTGACCCTGATTAGATAACCAGTCAGTATCTTACTTGGGTTATGAACCATTTTGCCTCCCGCAGATGCTATAAAAACAGAAAGCTGGTGCATACCTAGCTAGAAATATAATCCAATTTTCATGCCACTTTCTGCCCATTTTCCCCATGTATACTGCTAATATACTGTGATAACTGTTTTTTTTTTCTTTTTTTTTAGTTTAACTTTGTTGGCAAACTGCTTGGACCAAGGGGAAACTCATTAAAAAGGCTACAAGAGGACACACTGACAAAGATGTCCATTCTGGGAAAAGGCTCCATGAGAGACAAAGAGAAGGTAGGACCCTCTTTATTGTTGACGTCCATAATTCTGAAGCTAGTCTCTTGCCGTCAGCGGAAGCATCGTCGCTGGCCTCAT
This sequence comes from Paramormyrops kingsleyae, assembly GCF_048594095.1. Taxonomy (NCBI): domain Eukaryota; kingdom Metazoa; phylum Chordata; class Actinopteri; order Osteoglossiformes; family Mormyridae; genus Paramormyrops; species Paramormyrops kingsleyae. Next base: position 13,702,300 of record NC_132819.1, read on the forward strand.
CGGCAATGCCATATGGGAGATTCCCTTTGATTGTCTTTCCTGGGGTTTGTCGCTGATGATTTGTAGGTTCAGTGATTTTCTGTCTCACACTCTTTGTCCCCTTTGATAGTCACAATCGATAGACTTGGCTGACATGCGCTGTAACATCAGGGATGAGAAGGTCTGTCAGAAAATACTCATGCTTGCCTATACTAAACATGCTCAGATGAACACTCTTCCTACTGACCAAAACTCATGACTCAGACTCTTCACTGCAATCCTTATTCTTTCTGCTTCCTTGGTCTTAGAAAATTAGTGCAATATAGCTTATTTGATGTAATACACTCTGTAAAATATAGGCACCTTTTATTATTAGCTTATCCAAGAATTAATATATATACAATAACAATAATAATTACTTTTATTATTATTATTACTACTATTATTATGATGCTTTAGAGGACAATGAGTGGTATGTTGTAGAATAACAGAGGAAGAAGAGCCCAGAGGTATAATTATAATGTGGAGTCACCTGTCTGTTGAAGAGACAGCATTGTACTGTGACCAGAGGGATCAGTCCAAACATTAGCCACTGCATCCCCAAAGGAGCTGATTTGGGAAAATTTCAGCAAGTTCTCATGGATGAGAGGCACAATGAAATTATTTACCATCTGGGTGTAGATTTTAACTGTGCTGCTCAAGTTAAAGAGCGCCAGATTCATTAAAATATTAAAAATCTCCATAAAAAAGCCCATATATCTGTAAATCAGCGTGAAGCATGCTTGGCTTGTGATGCATAGCAGCAATCAACTAAAAACAATGAAAGTGAAGTTTGGAGGGACTTTTTTAAAGATCCCTATAAGACGAGAGGAGAGCTGTTATTGCAGACTGCAGGGTAAGTGCAGGAAATAAATTTTCAAGTCTGTAATTACATACCTCGACATGCAATGTAAAAATGCTACAAATGAATGTACCACAAATGCAGATCCTGACAGAGAGGCATTAATCAGTGCAAATTACAGCCTGTGAGTAATTGCATTCAGACAGTGTAAACCGTACCAGGGAAGTTAATAAACCTACTGTACCTCATTATTATCTGAAATTTGACTCCTGACCCTCCCCCCATAAATTACACAACAACAGCAGGATGTCTTCATATTAGGGGGTTTACGGTATTGGTATTGCAAGCCCTGGTGTTACCTTTGCTTGTATACAGTACATGAATGATATGAGACGTTTGGCAATGAGAAGGTAATGTGCGGATGGAGAGGAGATTGTACATTCAGTGCTTATTGCCATATACTGTATGTGAATTGAGTCAGCTGGTCATGCCTGTTTCCCCTGAGCACTGTGGCCACTTGTCATAGCGTATTTATGGACTCTGGAGAGTAACACAAAGAGCTAATGGCTTCACTGTTGTTATTATTTTCTTATAGCTTTTGCATTATGAGCCGTCTTTCGATTGTACTTGTTGGTCCATATGTCAGTCCACCCTTAATATTTTATTACATAAAAGCTCTCTCTCTCTCTCTCTCTCTCTCTATATATATATATATATATATATATATATATATATATACTGTATATATATATATATATGATGTAATTGCACCTGATTCATGTCTCGAGCTATACTAAGAAGTGCATCCCACAGTTCAGCTCTTCGTTCATTTCCTTCTAGCAGCAATAGGCATCAGTCCAAACAATATTAGCCTGTGTGAGATGAAATAGGATCCATCGATGTGAAAAAGAAGTAATGAACCTAAATTTAGCCTAACTGCTAAAAGCTCACTTAAAAGATTTGTTTTAGTGCAATATGTATATATGCAGCATAAAGACGTTGAAATAGCATTTAAAAGTTTTATTTGGCTATTATTATTATAGTATTAGATCTTCACTTCATTGTAATGCTATCTGAAGTTAATCAGTGGGCCGTATTATGTGTTACATGCTGTATGTTAGGCCACATACGGACTGTGTTTGTCCCCATTGCTGTTTTTCCTGTGGAAGTCATTAATTTAAAGCATTGTGTTTCTTTTTCTAGAAAGAATTGCCTTCATAATCAGATTTTCTGTTACAAAAAAAATAACGGGAAGATTCTGCCAATAGATAAACAGACTAGACACCTCTAATCTTTTGCCATTGGCTCCAGAGACTCTCCACGCAGCCTCTGGATTATTGATGTCTGTTATCTCTAATACACAAAGGGCCCAGTTTTCAGGGCCTTCATAAAAGGCGGAATTCTCAGCAGCAACGAGCTGCTCGCAGAGGAGATGTCCTCTCACAGAGGCAGGCCCACAGGGGCCCCGCTAGCCTGTTAGCTCGCCGGCGTGTCTGAGAGGACGGTCACTCACGGCGATGTGGCATGTCCAGGCGCTAAGGGGCCCTCCCAACGCGCTGGCTCATGCTTCCTAACACTCCCATTTAGGCCCAGGCCTCCCCTTAGCGAATTTCACTTTGTCATTGCGCTTAACTTTATCATTTGTCTGTTTGGTTGGGAAGAGCGTTATAATCATTTAAAGTTGCATATTAGCTTCTCACTAGCATTTTTATGCTCAGCCTCTGTTTCCTGGGATACTCTAAAATCCGGTATATTCTGCCAGAAATGCCAGTTTCCCAAAAAGATGAACGAGCTGATGGGTATATTTTAAGTTACTTACATTACGTTACAGTCCTTTAGCTGTTTCTCTTTGTTGTTTTTTTTTGTCTTTTTGCCTAATCATTCTCGTAGCAGGTCCCTTAGGTTTAAATTCCAAGCCTATAAAATATGTTTTATTATACTGTCAGAAATACTGTCATAATGTACAAAAAAACCAAAGCCGTCTGAGTGTTTTTTCTTTATTACTCATTGTTTATCTCACTTGAGTATGGTTCTAAGGGTAAACCGGGGAGCATGAGCCTTAAAGAAAGCCTTTATTAGATGAACTCAGCCCTGACTCATTCTCTAAAATTGGATTTTACCATAAGCACAGAAGTCCTATGTTGTCATTTTGCAGTAAACACAGCGGCCATAACAAAGGCACTAATAGCCCGATGAAGCGTGTTAGCTGAGGGTCAGACCTGTGAAGTTCAATTAGTGACCACAACATTCTCTTTTAGCAGGAGTAAAGGGGACAACACATTGTTGCATGACAAATAGCTTCATATTTTTTTTGTAATATTCATTTTTCACTCAACTGTTCCAGTCATTGCATGCTACTGAAATGCTATCATGTGTTGAAGCAACAGCTTTATATGTGTGTACTGTTAAAGTAAACGCGGCGATGGCTTACGTGGTTTTACGTAGAAGCTGTGGCGTGTTTCAGGAGGAGGAGCTGAGGAAGAGTGGTGAGGCCAAATTCCAGCACCTCAACGAGGACCTCCACGTTCTCATCGAGGTGTTTGCCCCTCCAGCCGAGGCCTACGCCAGGATGGGCCATGCGCTGGAGGAGATCAAGAAGTTCCTTATCCCAGTACGTGTGCAAGCAGCTCATATCGTTCCTATTATTAATGTCCCCATTCATAACTCAATTGTGGTCTGAGGTGCACATGAATGCGCAGTCAGCATTAATTAATGATGACTCTTACAGTCATCAGATCGCCAGAACACTCTCCCAGGTACAATCATTTTCGTCTCATACAACAATTACCTTTACAATCACTAGCCTTGTTTGCCCACGACCATATGAATTGTCATCATAATGAAAATTAACTGGCATTTGATTAACTTATGGTATATTTATACACCTGAAATTACAGTTCCCTTTTCCATTAGTAAAGGTATAATTAATTAACCAAGATTTCTATAAAGTATGATAAAATATAAAATCCTCATTAGAAGTGTCTTTCTTTTCTTAATTGTATATTGCATCAATATACATAGTAACCCCACCAAACGATGTTGCATATCGGCATGGAATCTGAAAGATGGTTTGCCTAAGGAGAGCAGGTTACAGCACTCTGAGTACATTAATTATATATTCCCCGGCGGTAACCTAGAGATAAAGGAGGTAATTTAATATGGTGTAATTGAATGGGGTGCTGTGTGGTATGCCTCGTCTGTAGGATTACAATGATGAGATCAGACAGGCACAGCTGCAGGAGCTGACGTATCTGAACGGGGCCTCTGAGGACGCCAAGGTGCCCGCCGTGAGGGGAAAGCCAGTAGCCAGAGGAAGAGGGACGCCCGCTCCGGGCCAGCCCAGGTACCCGGGAACACTGTAGGGGGGGAGGACTACACAGGTACAGTGGGCAGAAGGCATTGCCCTCAGAGTGGCACGGCTGTCCCCCAGCCTGACGCACAGGCACCAAGCCACAAAACAAAATTACTAGTTTGAATTCCCCCCAAAATTTGTTTGCCCCTGACCAAACATGTAGCCTGGTAGTAAAATTTCAAGTTTGAATTGTCTCTGATTGGCAAAATCTGCTGAGGGAAACCCCCCGGTCTATGAAGTCTACTGAGGCGACGAAATCTACCGAGAGCGACCTATCGGTACAGTTACCTGAGCTCTCTGAAACATATTTATGGATACGGTCCCTGCTGACACAAAAGTTTCTGCCAGAAGGTGCCGCAGGGGCAGGGGCGGGGGCGGGGGCCTATGGGGGGTGGAACGCTTGAGTTTCTTATTTAGTATTATTAAACTTCAAAGCACTAAGTACCGCAGTTTTGAGGCATCAAGGTCCATGAATATTAAAGCAATAAGAAAAGAAATCAGTATCACCCTTGATGTCCTCTAAGATTCAGTACCGTGGAAAAATAGGACACTGACATGTGCATTTATATAACTGAAAATGAAAATTTTTGGCTTCTTAAATTGACTGAAAAAGAAAATGTGAGTAGAGAAGCAGGGTTTTTCTGTATTAAATTTGCATATTGTCATGGTATTAAAATCTCCCGCTTGCATAGACCAACACAGAAATGTTATTTAATCCTTAATTTACCTTTAAGTTCAGCTCATGAAGCTAAATTATCTTTAGTACAATACGTCTAGTGCAGTTAAGAAGAGATATGTCAGCTTTCTTATTTTGGGTTTCATATTTCTGGTTACATGATATTAAAATGAGCAGGTTTCTGAGTCCAGTATAAATAGGGCTCTTATTGAAGATATTTACTGTCTTACAATTATATACCTTTAGATTACAGTGTCCAGTTAAAACTACATTTCTCAGTGTACAAACATATACATAATATTAAACTGACCAACACAGTCATCAAAACCTGTGTATTTTACACAGTGATGGAAATAGCTGTGGTCACAAATTTCCAGTTGTTAAAGTTTCTAGAAAAGTTAGGCGAGGGTGAACGCTGAGAGGTAACGTTACAATTCACGAGGCAACATTACAATTCATGAAACATTTTAAAGGAAATGCAAGTACATAAAAAATATTTTATGCACACAAGGAGTAGCTAGCTGTATACTTCAAATGACACCATATATAAGCTGGTATGAACAGATTAATTAAAACTTAATTTAATTACCAGAATATGCATGTTTAACTTTACCGTTTACAGTATTGTCTATCACTGATTTAATTTAATGCGTTCTGATGATGGGGAAACAAGTATGTATTTAAATACTTGTTGAACTCTCAGTTTATATGATTTGTGTCACAGCTTCAGGGTGCTTTTAATTCATATGATTTGTCCTATACATACAGGACTCTTTCAGCTTATATGATTTGTGCCATACAAGATACTTTGGTTTTTTGTTGTACAACAGCAATACACATTTGTCTGAGATATATAGTCTGAGTAAATTGCTGCACTGCTCTCCTTTGTAAATTGCATTTGCAGCATGTATTTTGCTCTTATTAGAAGACTGGCAGGTTGTAGATTATACTGACTGGAAAGAAAAAACACGCTAATTAATGACAGTCTTCGCATTTGGAGAGATTTCTCCAGTCAGTGGCAATGCAAATTTACATCTGATCAGATTTAAACAATGCAAGCAAACAGTGCAAGCCTAGATTTTTGTTCCAGAACATCTGAAGAATTTCCACAGCTGACTGTCGGCGATAATCTCATTAATATTGGTTAATGGGGCACACATAATGCAGAAAATTGCATAATTGGAAGTTTTATGTGCGAGATTTTATAATTATGGGATTTATAAGAAAATTGTGGGATGATGCCTTTTCATGTAAACTCTATAGTTAAATATGGTTTATGTGTTATTTGTTTTTAATAGGTTGGCATTCACAATTTAAATAAAATAATGAGATAGTCCTAAACAGAGCTGCTGCTAAACACACATATTCCATCCTCTAGTTTGGCAATTCAACCCTGAGTTACCAGCCCCCTTTGTTTTCGGGAAGCCTTGCCAGCTAATCTGTGATCTCTCCCGAAATTAAACTCTGCTGTGTATTTCAGCTGAGTTTTAAGACCATTGTGTGATTTACATTGACTCTGTGTTTCGTCTACGGGGAGACTGCATCAAAATACACAAGCCCAAAATTGCTCTTTCGAAAGTAGCTAGACTTCTAATAAGCCAAGTCCTTCAACACAAATTGATTTAATTCCCTATGTTTTAAATTTATTTATCTGCAGGAAATACATAGATTAAGCAGGCAAATATTATCCAATTAAGTCATATAAACAAGTACAATGCAAATATAATGCAATTACTTCTCCTGAGATTGAATTACAAGCAAAATAGATTTGGCTTTCTGTTTGTTGACCATTACTGTGTCTCAGGAGTCGCGGAGGAGTGCCCCCTCCGCAGGCCGCAGTGCCGCGTGGGGCAGCACCCAGGGGGGCGCCATTGAGCCGCCCACCAACCGCCAGGGGCCGAGGAGTGCCGACGCAGAGGGCCCGAGGGGCACCCCCCACGGCTGGGTACCGCCCCCCACCGTCAATTGTACAGGAAACATACGGAGAATATGTGAGTAACCGTACTTACGATTCATGGTCATTCTTACATAGCTCCAAATCATGCAATACTTATTTAATCAGAGTAACAGGCGGTTTGACCTCGAGCCGAGCAATGCGCAGTATGACACTTCACCCACGTACGCAGTTAAGTATTATTTTATTGAAGCGATCCAGGTTAAATACTTAACTCAAGTGTCCTCTCCGCAGCCCCACCCACCTCATGGGACTCTGGCCTGGGGACTCTCATTTTTCGGTACATTTGAACTATACCTTGTGATATATATTGGCTTGCTTTGACTTGGCTGTAAAGTCAAACTGCAATAACAACAATATGTGTTTATTTACACTATAAGAGGATTTCAGGTAATCCCAAGCAATTGTCCTTCAGCCCATTCCCGTGACATTCCGTGTATTTCCATTATCAACAGGGGCATGCCGTGCCTGGTGCCCCCCCCCCCCTCCCCCCAGAATGCTCTCTGATCCCTGTCATCATCCTGTCAGGCTAAGCGTATTATTTAACTCAGCGGGATAACTTGACCGCTCTTGCATTACAGATGTTCCCCGCTCCCGTCATAAGCAGTCTTAGATAACTTGGTCGGAAAAATGAGGTCCCACCGACTATTAAAAATATGGGGGCGGAGGGTGGAGCTTAACTGATTTTGTTTTCTTCTCAGACGAGTTCACTGAAGCATCCCATGATTTGAAATAAAGCTTGCAATTCCGTCTAGGGGCAGCGACTTTGGCCCGATCTCTGTACACAGTGAGCAATTCACTGTGCAGTAAGCAGTCATCTGCCGCACAACACAGGTGCATAATTATATCACTCATAATTACAATATATTTCTTCGGTATTTCTGAGGCGTAAAGGAGAGATGCAGATGAAGTGGTGCGAGCAAATGTCTGCTGAAGCATCACGTTTTATATTTGCGTTATTTCGAAATCAGATATTATGTGTGTTTTAAGCTATCATCCAGTGGCAAGGCTAACAAAGGGCATTTTTCGTACATCTGTTCAATCCGTTGCCCCAATTGAAAGCAGTAAATATAAATACTGCCAAAGAATATAACATCACCAGCTTAAAAAAACACATTTGGCTCCTCAAGCACCTGTATATTTATAAGAAACTATATATATGGAATCTTACATATGATGCTAATATACAGTATAAGTATGAAGTCTGATAAATGGCATGTACCTCAATATCGAAGCAGGTGCCAGCTAGACAGTTGGCAGGAACACTGCATGCATTACGGACGTAGGGGTGAAGAGGTTCACCCCACCTGGAAATTGGCATGCCAGCCCATAGCTAACAGCATTTGACGGATTTATTCAAAGGTGGCGATTTGAACGTGAAGAGGTCATAGCTAATGCCTCCTAGACCAGCTGTTGCCCATCATTGTCACGGCTGTAAACTGCTCCCTGGACACCTGCACATCACCGGAGACGGCGGCGTCTGGCGAGCCATAAATCTGCGGCGGGGGCGAGCCCTCACCGAGAATCGAGATGCTTCCTCCCTCAGGACACTCTTAATTCCCGCCCCGATATTATTGCCGAAAAAAAAACGTCACACCAAATCAGTTTGTCACTAGGCGATGCCAAGGAATAAAAGCATTTTAATCCTTCCGTCGCAGACCAATTCATTTCCTTGTTTGTGGATGTGATTGGTTTCATTCCCCCACCCCCCATTTTTCACTACTAGCCCTCCCCTTGAGAGAGAAGCGGTGCTTTTCACCAAAGATCCTTCACTGAGCAGCACAAACGGCTCCCACCTTAATTACGTGCTCAGGAACGCATAGGAGGGGTGTAATGATGGCAGTGAGATATGCGCAGACTGGCTCTTTAAGACTAAAGCTGTGAGCAGGCATCCGGATCGTGCCTGCGCTGTGCCGCGGGCCCTCTGGTGCTGGGAGAGCGAGTGGTGCAAGGAACTCCCAGCAGCTGGGGTGCAGAGCTGCATGGGGTTAGACCTGCAGCAAGTGTGCAAGTCAAGGGTCAGGCAGGAAGCAACACTGGGATGTATAAGTAATGAATATCTTTCAGTGCTTGTGTGTTTATTGTGGCCTTTTGGAAATGTGATGCATAGATAGATAGATACTGTAGATAGATAGATGGGTGGACGGATGGATGGATGGAACATGACATTTTTATGGTTGGCATTCTCAATAAATAAATGTTAGTGTTGTGCTTGTAAGTGGCAAATTCAGTCACAGTCATATCTGAAATAGATTATAAGAGTAGCCATATCTGATTGCTGAAAATTACTAGGATGAAAATTTATAACAAACCGAAATGTGATTATATAGGGTAATTGACTGAGTGTTTTAATCTGCTCGCAGCGTAATTGGATTCAGATCTGTTTTGATGTATTGTACCCGACAGGTTCCTTTCTGTTGAAGACATGAGCAGCTGACGGAATGTTGGTTTTTCATTAAATTACCAAAAGAATGAACTACTTCTGTGAGTAAGATTAGTCATATTGCAGACCTCTATGCTACATGCTATGGCACTCAAAGTGCCATATCAAATATGACGAGAGGATGTCTGAAAGTCAGGGATGCCCCCAAGCACTGTGGTTTAAAAATAATAACAGTTTATCCATTATTGTAGTTTAGTAGCTTGATTCTCTTATCTGCTCCACAGAAACAAAATCTATCAGATAATATTTGCAATGCATTTCTTTCAAAAAAAAAAAAAGCTTTGAACCATAATGGTATTGCAGCAGCCAAACACACAAAGGTGTTGACATTTTTAAGGGGGTTTTAAGTTTTCCCACACTATGGGGCAGAGGGAAATAACCAAAGCACCAGCGTTTTATGGTCAGTGTGGGAAACACTGACTTTTGAGGGAAATCAACAGGTTCAGCAACAACTGGTTCAGCAACGTGTGGTCAAAGAATGAACTCGACTCCGAGACCAGTTTACATCAGAACAAATAAAACACAATCCTCAAAGTGGGAGGGGGGCACAGTCCTTAGATTGGTGTAAATGAAGTTTTATCAATGCCGGAGAACATTGAAATGACGTGTTGGGCCACAGTATCTTTGCATGAAATTACCCCTTAATGTTACTATTGTCATCTGAACATGCCGTGAATCAGTCGCCTCTGCTAATACTCACTGCCCGCCAGAGAACATCAGAGTTTTTTTAACTGCCAGGGTCTCAGACATATCAAGGCATGCAGATTACGCCTCAGTGCTTCAGACGTGTCCGAGCGGACAGTGAGATCTGTCCTCATTTATTAGCTTTTATTTCTACATTTTAATGACTTTAAATAGTATAAGTAATTATATTCCCATGAAGTGACATGACATGAAGGCAAGGAGAACATTAAGATAGATTAAATACCCTATAATACCCCACATATAATTATATTTTACTGATTATAATAATAATTTTCATTCAAGTTCACCAAAAATGTCTTGTATATATGTTCAGGAATACTGTATATACAAGCAGTAAGATTTGTCCAAAGCAGGATTATATAACAGCTTGTTAATGTGAATTTCAGACAAGAAAACTGTGCCAAGAGAACGCCTTGATTCAGGCCTGTAATGAAAGCACGGTTTTCACACAGAAGCGATTTGCCAGAAAGACAGCACACCAGTAAAGCTGACTTTATTTTTTTGTGTTATGAGCAGGGGCTGTGCGGAGGGCAGCCTGGGACTGACACTGGGCCCTCCGCAGTGAGCGTTTCAGGGGGCAGAGATGTCCGTTTCTCCTGCTAATGTAGCATCTCCGGTGATTTGTCGGATAGTGAAAAGGATTAACTGACTCTTTGCTGAATACGGGTTCAAACACGCACCTGATAAATTCAAATGTCCAGCAGTATTTTCAGAAACCAGTTTAAAGACACTACAGTCTGTACATGCGGGGCTGTGGTAACATTTGATGTATCATTGAAGTTTCGTTCTTTTACTTGTCATTCTGTGCATACGCATTTAATTAGGGTTTATCTGAAGCAATCAAATAAATTAAAATTGGTTTTAATCGATTAAAAACAAAATCTTATTAAATCTTTATTTTGATTATCAGATGGCGTTTTGTCCCATAACCTTGTACTGCATAAGCAATTAGAATTTGTATGGATGGATGGATGACATTTTGTGAATTGTAGACCCAATTCAGTTCTGTAACATATGATTCACTAGAGTCATTTGCATGTATTTTTACAGCTTATCTTTGTCTTCATATTATGAACCCTCACCTTCCTTGTTTGTGTCCTTGCAAAAATACTAGCCATTTAGGGCATGGACTTTAGCTCAGAAATTGCTGGACCAGGAGTCTTAATAGTAGGAGCAGAATCCAGGAGCAAGATACTTATCCTAAATTACTCCAGTGAAAATATTGGCTTTTATAAATGGAAAATAATAATATATGAATGGGTAATAATCAGCTAAGCAACAAAACACACGAGGCTGTGAAAAACACGACCTCAAAGGGCTACTGTACCCTTTAGAATATTCAGCGATACATTTTGCAGTTGTTTTGTGGTTTTCTCCTCGTTCCTTCTAAATAAATCCAGCCATCCTTCCATCCACATAACATGGTCAGAGTTGCCTAGAAGTCTATACCAGGCAGCACAGGGTACAAGTTTGGGGTACAGCCTGGACGGGATGCCAGTCTAATGCAGGGTGCATAAGTACTGGCAGGACCTGAAAAACCCACGTGACACCGGGAGAACCTCCCTACCCTGGATCCATGAGTACTAACCTCCTAATCACCATGTCACTCTATGTGATGCACATATATTGTAGACCCTGCCATTTTGCAGTTTCCTAGCTATACCCTAAGCTCTCCTAATGAGAAAAGCCCCTGCTATGTAGGACAGGTGTATTTTTTAATGATACATGTCACAAACATCACATTAACACGTTTCAAACCTAGCAGATGGAATTACTGGATAAATATATGCACAGTGTTGCAACGGAACTACGAACAGACGTCTCATTTCGCCTAAATGAGGTCGGACGCAGAATGGCATGCCTTTGACGCCTGACCTAAGGGGTTAAGCTGAAGAGCAAGCAGATGCTCATTCCTGTAGACATATGTAATAATGCCCAAGCATTGCATGGGAGATACCGGTCTGTCAGGCAATGAAGCATGTAAACGACATGATGAGATCAACACATTGACCCACATGTCAAACAGTAACAGTTTTTACACTCTTGTTGACAATGCACATAAGGGCTGGATATATTAACTGCAAACGAGCTCATATATAACTGCTTTAAGAACATAAGAACATAAGAACTATACAAACGAGAGGAGGCCATTCGGCCCATCGAGCTCGCTTGGGGAGAACTTAACTAATAGCTCAGAGTTGTTAAAATCTTATCTAGCTCTGATTTAAAGGAATCCAAGGATTCAGCTTGCACTACATTATCAGGAAGACTATTCCATACTCTGACTACACGCTGTGTAAAGAATGAAGTGCTTCCTTAAATCCAGTTTGAAATGTTTTCCCGCTGATTTCCACCTATGGCCACGAGTTCTTGTATTTGAACTAATGCTAAAGTAACTATTCGGTTGAACAGCATCCAAACCTGTTAGAATCTTATAGACCTGGATCATGTCCCCCCTCAGCCTCCTTTGCTTGAGGCTGAACAGATTTAGCTCAACTAACCTTTCCTCTTCTTAATCGTAATGTGTATTTTAGTAACATTTCATTGGAGTAGGCACCTAGTAGTACAGCCTTACTTATTGTATTAATTAATTAATTATGAATTAATTATTGTATTAATTAACTAGAAGCGAAGTGTTACTTGCATATTGATCACATTTTCGTTCATCATTAATCAGTCGTAAAGGTTCAGTTTCTCTATTTGTTCATGATTTGTACTTGAGTAGTTTTTCATTTATTTGTGCCCCCTTGAGTAAAGTGTCGTCCATGTTTTTAATTTTCAAAGTCTAAGTTGTTTTCTCCTGACTAATTAAGCCCCCAACCACCACCTTGTCTTCTAGGAATATGATGACGGCTATGGAACTGCATACGATGACCAGGGTTACGATGCTTATGACAACAACTACAGCAGCCAAGGACAGAAGTAAGTTCTGTTCACAAATCTACATACTTGAAGATTCAATGTATCTCAGTCATGTAGCATTTTCGATTTAATGTTCAATGTAAGTAGTTATTTAATAGCAAATCAGAAGTTTTTTTTTACTATTTTATATACAGTTATGTGTCACATTTTTATAAATTATATGTCCAGCTTTGTGTCAACTTTTGTTCGCATTTGGGACACAAGTGAATCTGGCCGTATCTCGATATTGTAGCTGCCCATCACAAAGGCCTATGCGTTACTGTATACGTGCAGTATTACAGCTTAGATATGGATGGTCATTATACCTCTGGCAGCGCTGCCTATTCTCCTGCACCTGTTACAATAAGTGACACATCCGGTAACGTCCTACTATGTCGCATCCAGGCGTCAACTCGATCCATGTATAATATTTACTACGAACCTCAGACATAACTCGACACAAGACTGTATAGTGCACATACACTCAGAAGCTTTTCCTGAGGTTTGAGAGCTCTATCCTTAATTTGAGGGGTTTTAATTATTAAGACTTTCTTCTAAGATGAAAGGCATGACTTGCATGTTCTTGGTGTTGCTTTAATTAATTGTCAGGTTAGGTATACAATTTCCTTTCAGCGAAATGTGGTACGTATAGACTTTGAGTACTTTCTTATAATTATACTAGGAACAATAGCCATTTTTATGTGAAAACCATTAGGAAGTCGGTGAAATAATTAAGACGTATTCTGAATCATAGTAATTGAACTTCTAATGGAAAAAATAGCATGGGGTATCAGTTGGGGTTGTAATATGAAACATGTGCCTTAATCACAAGTCAGTTGTTTGAATAGAGAACCAAAAGAAAAGGAAATTTAATTGAATCCCTTTTGATAACTATCACATCAACTCAAAGCCAGTTGGTATCTCAAGGAAACAATGGTAACCTTGCCACGCCTGAGCACATAATACCAATTTTTTTTAATAATCTTTCATCATTTTACGAACTTTTCTAATCATTTATAATGAGCGTGCTCACAGATTTAGCTAAGCAGTTCAAACCACAAGATGTGAGGGATAAGTCACTGTAATGTTTGAATGTATGACCATGATGTCTCTGGCTTAAATGGCGTCAGCATCTCAGGTCATGATGCAACCGAAGACCCATTTGAAGCCAAATACAGAATATTGATCTGGTGCAGAGAGCTATCGTCCTCCCCTGGTCACATCAGGTCAAAGGCTACACTTTAGCCTACCGCTGGCTGGCTCTCCGCCTTCGATTTAGCGTGCTTTTGCAATGACCTGGTTTTTGCCTGCACAGCTTCTTTCAGAGCAGGGCTGTGATTGTTACTGCACTTAAGATGTCAAAAAAAAATTGCATTAGCGGCAACTGCACACGCCCAGATGAATGTATTAGCCCATTCTGTCCTCTTTTTTGGAAGTGACGCTTGATGTATTCTTTTGTTGGCGATGTCAGAATCCGGTGGCGGGGGACCTGTGAGGGATTATGTCTCCACGATGGTGCATTGTGTTTCGGCCTATCTGAAAAGCTGCACTCTGCCCGTACACACCAAGGGCTGCCTCCTGCAGTATTGGCTGTTAGATGTGCAAACCATGTCGTGGAGCTCAAGCCCGGAGTGGCTGCCTGTGCTTTAAAAGTAGCATCTCAAATAAGCAGCGGCTTAAGGCGCAAGAAAAGTGTACTCCGTTGTGCATTAGAGATACCCAGAGGCCTTGTAGATTCAAAGAGGTCTCAGATCTGTAGCTGTTATCTGTATCTGGGGACTTTGCAACTAATGGGGAAAGTCTACATGGTTGTTCCTTCAGAGAATGTTTGTGGTTAATTCATGAATTTTGACTTTGATTTTTTGGTTGTTTCTTTTGCTTGTTTTATTTCTGATTGTTCAAACTGTGCTATATATTTAAATACATCAATTATTCTTTGTAGGCAGCATGAGGTTAAACCTCCAGTGATAGTCAATATATGAAGGCAGATTGAACAGATGCATTGATATAGATCTGTGTTTCCCTGGTCCTCTTGGACCCCCCCAGACGGTCCCCGTTTTTGCTCCCTCTCAGCCCATGGTAGGAGAAAAACAGGGACTGTCTAGGGGGTCCCCTGACGGCCAGGTTGAGAAACACTGATACATACTGGAACCATAGTGCTGCCGTAAGCTCTAGCTGCACAGTAACCAAAAAAATTACACCTTGAATGTCATAAAAGAATTAGAACACAACAGAATTAGGACCACCACAAGAGGATCAGAAGACAAGGCTTGTTTGGTCTCCATCAATCCACAGAAGATTAAACCAGGTTCAGCTTTGGCAAAAATCTGATCATTGGGAAACCGTTTGAAAGCAGTACAAAGGATGCATGATTTCTACAGCTCTGCTGTGGATACGAACTTTGAGAGATCATGTTATGGTCATCAATTTAATTCACTTGGTCAAAGAGGGAACTTTTTTTTGTCTCAAGCATCATTTGTCCATCCATGATCCAGGGGAATGTAAGACGATGTCTAACGAAGTCTACGGAAAGCAGAGCGAAACAAACTCCGAGAGTTCCCCGAGAATGACGTGACTCATAGCTTGGGCATAACATGCACAGCAATATGTCATTTCTGGAACATGAAATTACTGTCATGTTGTTTATTTTCCCCTGTTTACATCGTCAGAATCTACAGATCTAGTGGTTCATGGAACCCTTTTCCCTGAGAGCTACGCACGGCGGCAGCACGATGGGCGGCAGAGCTGTCAAGCGGAAAGTAGGCAGGGAAATCTCCCATTTCATTCGTCCATGGAGGCAGGGCCAACCACTGTGGAGCGCAATAACACCCACATAACACCATGACCTTGCCAACTCCTGGCATCATGTTGTTTGCAATGGATGTTTAAGGGGGGAGTTCAAATTCAAGCCCTTTAACAGTGCACATACCTCACAAAATCCATGCTACGTCTATCTCTCCATCTCCGCCTTTGACTGATCAGGTGCCCTATAATGGAGACTCACTGTCAACTCTGCGATCGCTGCCCTATGTGCAATCCAGGCCAGTGGAACCTCCACAGTAGGTGGACGCATTCATGTACGGCAAGAAGCAGCAACGGTCTGTTTAAAAATCGTTAAGGTATATAGCTAAGAGAAAAGAAAGAGTAAATGATGAAGCCTTAATTTTGATATTGGTGGAATTATGTACAGTAATTTCTGACGAAAAAAATGACAGACTGGCTAACGCTTAAAACAAAAATGGAGGAGAATTCCTCCTGATCTCTTACATTGATTCTCAAACCCGGTCCTCAGGAACTCCCAGACAATCCAGGTTTTTGCTCCCTCCCAGGTGTGGACTGTCTGGCAGGGAGCTGTGCAAGCCTGGCCTTATGCATCTGCTAACCTGCGGTGTGGGGGAACCCAATTTATTTTTGTCTAGTTCTTACAGCAGCATTTTGTTCTGTATGTTGGGCCCCAACAATGACTTTAACCCCCCTAAATTCAGCCCTGGTTGGGAGGGAACAAAAACATGGACTGTCTGAGAGTCACTGAGGACCGGGTTTGAGAAAAAAAACTGATTTATTATATATTACTGACATTTTTATGTGGGAAAGTGGTAAGACTCGGAAGATAAATGGAGAAGACGGGAAGTGAATCCTGTTCCTCGTGGGTCCCTGGAAAGGCCACACTCTGGTCAGCGTTCACACTTCTTTGTGATCCAAGTATTATTTCATCCTGACACCTGGGAGACTGCAGGCTTCTGATGTCCGTGTCTCTTTTCTGCAGTTTGCTCCTCATCCGACTCCCAATGTATCTTTAATATGTGTACAGCTGTCTTCTGATGTCGAGTTTTCAAAAGGGCATCCGCCTGAAATGGGCCTGTGTGCTTATCAGAAGAAAACATTTAAGCTCAACACAAAGTGACCTTTCCTCAATAAAAAAAGAACAGATTAAGGAAATAAACAAGCTCATGCTCGGAATTTGGAAATGTGCTATTTTTAAACCATCATTCTCAACAGTTGTGAAAACAGCACTAAAATATTTTCAAATGTCAGTATAATTATCTTTTTACAGAAACTCCTTGAAAATAAAACTTCACCTAATATTCTTGTGGCATCTGTTCATGTTAGGCCTAACAGCCCTAAAACAGGTAGATAGCATGGCCAACAGCTTATTTTAGAAATGTAAAATGCCCTGCGGGAAATAAACTGGAAAAATTAATTAAAAAGTAAAGGTGGGAAGGCTTCCAGATAATTACTGGGATATCTGGTACACATAATATAATACATGTTACATGTCATATAGCATGAGATGTATACATCCAACACAAAGGGGTGCAATTATAAATGCATAAATGATTGAAATTATACCACTTGTCACTCCTGCCCTTAGTTACGGTGTTGTTTAAATAGTCCCTTTATAATTCATGAATTATTTATGTTTAAAGTAGTTTTACTAACCATATATAATGTTTACTTTTATATATATTGTTTACCTCTTATATGCTTTAAAAATATTGAGTTGACTTGGGAAGTTAGTAATGTAATAGCCTGCAGTGTAAAAATTCATTGATTCTAATTGATATATCGATTGTTAAGACCACAATACTTTATACAATACTAATAATTTAACTGACTCAATAAACAAATATCGATTCATATCATTATACCATGATGATTTGCCAAAATGGTGCCAAAAAAATCTGTGCAAAAATCTCTCACAGAAAGCAATCTAGAGACTCACCTTAGTAAAGAGTAGAGACCAAAACGTTACGGTACATTTAATGCAGTTTAGCACACCTTGTTCCTACACTTTTAGAAAGAAAGCTATGCATATCCAGAAATAGATTTTTTGTTGTTAAATTATAAATACAAGACAAAGTGTTTCTTGTACAGACATTTTTTTGCATATGAGACATTTATGGCTGTTTTTTTTAACATATTCTCTTGTCAAAATAAAAAATCAAACATTTATTTTAAAGTATTTTGAATTCAAATAAACTCCACTAAAATTAGCTGAAGTTTCACTTTATAGAAAATATTGA
Organism: Paramormyrops kingsleyae; assembly: GCF_048594095.1. Taxonomy (NCBI): domain Eukaryota; kingdom Metazoa; phylum Chordata; class Actinopteri; order Osteoglossiformes; family Mormyridae; genus Paramormyrops; species Paramormyrops kingsleyae. Next base: position 13,720,175 of record NC_132819.1, read on the forward strand.
TCATGTATTACTGAGTCAAATTGAATTGTATCGTATAGCAGTAACATTTCAAATATCGTCAGATATCAAATCTCTGCCTTATAAAATCGAAATCGAATCATATCATGGCATACACCACTAGTCTGTGGTAAGAACATAAATTCTGGCTTTGCCGTGTACTGGATTAATCAGCATCCTTATGATATGCCTTCAGTATAATCCAAATACTGCAACAAATACTGCAAGTGCTGTCAAAATGCATTTTTTTTTATTCCCACATGCGTTTGTACAGTGAAAATGGGACATTTTGGAAAGCTGCATATATTTTCCAAGTTGTGCTCATCTACCCTCTTTCTAGCATCCCAGTTCGAATAAAGTGCACCATTCATCTTGGAATCAAAGCGGCTTCAGAAGGGACAGTCACAGAAGAAGGGCAATATATATATATATATATATATATATATATATATATATATATATAGACACACACACAGTCAAACCTCGGATTGCGAGTAACTTGGTTTGCGAGTGTTTTGCAAGATGAGCAAAATTTTTAAATAAATTTTAACTTGATAAACGAGCGAGGTCTTGCAATACGTGTATTATGTATACACGTTGTCTGCCGAGCGTCACGTGATCACAGCTGAGCCGTTGGTTCTTCTCTCTCTCTCTCTCTCACTGTGGGATTGTGGGTAATCATCTCCCATGCTCGGTCTCAGTCAGTGTCCCTCACCCATATCATCAAAATTTAGTAGAAAAACACCACGCGAATAAGGGCGTAGCAGTGCAAGCGATGAATCTGTTTAACGACAATGCGATGTCACGTTTTCGCAAAATCAAAAAGGAGGCAAAAGCAGCTGTCATTGGATAGGTTCCTTGTTAAAGTCGAGAGTTTCATTATTTCTAATGGGAAAATTCGCTTTGATATACGAGTGCTTTGGATTATGAGCACGTTTCCGGAACAAATTATGCTCGCAATCCGAGGTTTTACTGTGTGTGTGTGTGTATATATATACATATATATATATATATATATATATATATATATATATATACACACACACACACACAACTATATGTCGTCCTTTCTCAGGGAGTCCATTGTTGCAACCTGCAATTCAATTTTTTATTTTTTTTTGTCTGGGCATTTACATGACGGGGAACAATAAAACAATTTACAAAATTTACCAGGGCCCGAAGTTGGAATTGATGTGCGAATTGTTGAAAGTTGAGGCCAACAATACCGTTTGTCTCTGCAGCCTTCTTCTTCTCCTCATTTCTGAGGATATACCACTAAGGGATTGAGGAGCCACAGTAATATAAGAAAACACTGTCCGCCAGGGATGTGTAGCGCATCATTCAGACTTAACATTGCCATCTGTTTAACGGCACTGGGATAACGACGCGCATACTTAAAATCAGCCATTCATGGTTATGACAGATGTTGCGGAGACCTGCCAATCCTTGGGATGTGGGATCGGAATTCAACTCCAGATCGCGAGGCAAGGTTACCAATAGTGCTTATGTTTATTTTTCAAGGTCCAGGCCGACTGTTAAGGCAGATGATTATCCTCTTTGTCTTCACCAGCCGTGAGGCGAGGGAGGCACCGGACTGGGACATGTCTGGCTAATGAATGTCAAATCAAAGCTTGACCTATTTAGAAAGTCAGAGCGGTTTGGCAATTATGTCAGGGCCGCTCTTCTAATGGGATTTAAAACACGCCCAGCCGTCTAATGGACCGCTGGAGCACAAGGGCAGTGCTCCTATTGTTTGGTGCATGCACTGTAGCTGTAGATAACACTGATATCCATTGCACAGAGGAGTCTCTTTTATTATTTCCTCATAAATGATGAAAAAGCTATTACTTGCAATGTTTAAATATGACTGGCTGATGCATATTTAAAGCGTCTATTTTTAGAAAGCTGGAATTTTTAAAAGGTGTGAGCAGGCTTTGCCTTTGAAGTCAGCAGTAAAAATACAGAGTGTAATCATCAATTCTTCCTCATCATTAGCCATTGAATGTACTGCTGGAAGATCTCCTATGGGTCCTTTCACGGGTAGGTCCTGCGCTTGCATTGGTGGTCATCTGTGTTTCTTTGGCTAGTTAGCAGTAATTAGGACGGCAGTAGATCTGTTTGAGCGGGGAGCTCGTTTGCAGTTGGTCTCACCTGGAATCTCGTCCTCCTGGACGCTCCCAAGAAGCCTCTGACAAGGGTAATTGAGTAGAAAAGGACACAGGGTGAGGAGCTGAACAGGAATATTGACAAAGTGCCACGGTAGAAATTAGAAGTTTCTAACAGCATTTGGAGGTCTCTCATCCACTTGGATACATGGATTTATCAGCTCTCAAAGGTCCTGATCTCTACTTTATCGTCGGTCATTTGTTTTCGTCCTGGTTGCTAGCTCTGGGAACATTTTCCATAGCATGGTTCAAAAGTGAGGACATCTGGAATGTGGGCTTTTCAGTTCACTAATACAAGGTCAAGGAAATTCAAATAAAAAATTCCATATTGCCATTCCAATTTTCACAAGTGCTTCTCCAGCGTAATGGTGCAGCAACACAGTTTGTCCCAGGAGGGATAAGGCACAGGGCACGAAGCAGCATTTATGTCCTTTTTGATATTCATATAGTTACCAAAAAAGACTGCAGTGCTTCATCATATGTGACGGATATTTATATTTGAGCTTCCATCAGCTACATTGTTCTCCCAATACTGACAGTGAAAACTGGTCAGTTGAGGATAGATACTTCAATCTGGAATAACACAGGTATATGAAACAGGAGTAGTATAAGATATGGTAGAAAGCAGAGAAAAACAAGAAGAACACAACCTTCAACTTGTTCAAGTTCCTTTTCATATCACAAATAAACTGAAAGAATATCATTTTTGACACAACAGGCATTTAAGGAAAAATCAAATTGAATGAACTATGCTGATAGTAGCATGTCAAGTAATGGGAGACACGATGCTCTATTTAAAAAATAACAGCCGAGTGCTGGTCGCCGAACTGAGAATTCCGTTGCTATCTCCTCTGGAAATGGAAGCGGTCAGTCGGTGAGGCACATGCCCTGCTAGTTGCCGGCGCTCTGTGGGTTGCCCTGGAACTAAATTAGCAGCAAGCCTTTAAATGTGTTTTCTGCCAGCCTTAAAAGCCGGGAGAGGGAAAACACAGCGCTGTCGCAAGGAAGACTGACAGGTACAGGAAGCGGGGGCTCAGCTGTGATCGGCTGTGCGGGATTGATGACAGCCTTACAATAAATTACCACTCGGGCTTGAATGATAGCAGTAATGCTGAATGATGCCAGGGTAGAATTGTTTTTTCGGCATGCGACTAGCGACCCAGGCCAAAATGCTGAATAGCCTCCTTTATTTTTGATGAGGACTGGAATCACTCATATCTCCATATGTGGAATAGTGAGATAGAGATGCAATATTGTGGAATTATAGGAAAATATAACTTATATAGGAAGTGTCCAGCGGGAAGCCAGGGGAACCTCTATTCACACTAGCATGTTTCTGCAGTGAAAGTGGACCTTAAGTGTTGGCCCCATAGTTGCTGTAGTGTTCATTCACGGCAATACAGCATCATGGTTGACCTCCCCATCTTAAATGCAAGCCATTCAGCAATTGTTACTGTTTTTTGTTTTTTATTCATATATTTTTTGTTTGTTCGTTCATATTTGATTTTGCCCGCTTAGCTATTCACTGTCACCAAGTAATAAAATACTAGCTACAGAACATTATTTGGTAATCAGGATATTTTTTAAAAAATCATGTAAAATCCTGTGCCGATCAATCTGCCAGAGAACCCCCCCCCACCCCACCCCCATTATATATGACGTACTGTAAACCAGTCCACAGACATCAAAAGGTTCAGAAGCCCTAATGTACATGTCATCAAATATCCAACTATAAAATTATAATTATGGGAAATGGAATGCTACCTCATAATCCCACCCTATTACGCAACTTTGAATTTCTTTTTTTGTGTAATAATTGGCATTTTCTTTATAACTTCCTGTTACTGCTGTAAGTTGTCAATTGTAACAGTTAGGATATGTCGCATATAATGACATAGTACCTAATACTCATTGCTGATGCATTTCACAGGTTACAGTGTAGCCATGGCAGCACTGAGACTGGAGATGCACGTCTGTCATCGAGCATACATTCCTATAATTAATGCATTCATTAATGCATTCATAATTATGGATACTAATTTATTGCACATACATTAAATTTGGCTTCATCGTGGATATTGAGAATATTAAAAAAGGCATCCTTTCATCTCTCCACAGCTCAGAAGAGTATTATGAGTATGGCCACGGCATAAGCGACGAATCCTATGATTCATATGGTGAGTTCAATGTACATTTTCATGAAATAATGCTGTAACTCATTTCATGTTTAATGCACATTTGCAGCTCATTAATTCAGCAGTGCTTCTATTAACACCGTCATCACAGAGCCCACGCTACATTTTACTGTAATATTTTGCAAGGAGTGGTGCCTTTATTCTAAGTGCATCAAAGACTGCAGGGCTGTTTCGCTTTGTATTTATTTTAATGATGCAGCCACTCACCTTGTCTGAAGATAAGATTGTCGATACAGCCTTTAGAGCAGTTTCAATCTACTTCTGCTCTTGCTCCTTTAGGGATGGTCTTTGTTCACTTGACAGACCAATCCGTTCGGGCTTCTTCATTTTCTTCATTTTCCCTGGAGCCCACGGCTAACGTGCTTGGCTCAGCGCGTCAGGCTGCTTTGCACAGTTTGTGGCTGCACTTACAGTAAAGCCACACTAAGTGGTATCTGCCATGATGCTCACGGTTCCTTGTTTTATGGACACGTCTCTGCTCAGGGCATATGACAACAGTGTGGAGCCGTCTGTAGCAGTTCTGTGCTAGTGCATGCCGCATATTAGCAGGGCACATATGTGCTAATCTAAGGAAATGAAGTGAAGCTAATGAGCTAGTCTAGTTGGGTTCTAAGAAACAATTACATAAACTCTAGAAATTATGAGCTTTTAACAATCAGTATAGACTGTAGTGGTCCTCTTGTATATGTAATTATTGGATATGGGTTGCTGGGGGACTTTTATATGTTTTGAGAAAGACGGTGAGAAGTAAGACGTTTAAAATGTTGACAATTTCTGAGAGTCGAGTGTTTGTTCATTCATGTGGCATTAAACAGAAAATGACATGCAATTAAGCTCTGCTATCGTCTCTTGACTTCATCACACCCGGAATGTTGCAGAAGTGCAGGATTAGAAAGTACTCATTTTGAAAAGTCGGCCTAGTTCAGTTAATTCAAAATACATGTCAAATGTCCTAGTGTTAGAAATTCATTTTACCATTTTTCCACTGAAGAATAGAAAAAAACCCCAATAAAACAGGAACTTAAATGAAATAAATATTTATATTAGCACGTTGTCATCAGTACAAGCACAGCTGTAGGGGTCATCAGTTGCCCATTGGCCCTTAATACTGTGGTCTGTTTATTCCATTGGGTGCTGAACAGTCGTCTGGCATCTACTCTATGGAATTTTCAGCCATAACATGAGATTGCCCTTGACCTGAAAATTATCTCAACATGTGCACACTTTAGAAAGGTGAACACGTCAAACAAACAGTTGGCGAATCATTGTTCAACAGGGGCTGGGGGATAGAGTAGGCTCGTTAATGGGGAAGGAGAATTTAAAACATAGCACGCCTAATAGGGAGACACAGTGAGTGATAAGCTGTCTCCTATTTATGTTTCTGTCTTTGAATCTGTATATGGTTTCAGAAAAGGCAAACCTTATTCACTATATAAGCATGATATGAAGGCTTGAGACATGTGATTGACTGGAGTCCTGTTCACGGGGTCCCAGACCCTACCACAACCTGATTTGGTGTGCCCCTGGGTCAACAAGGGATGGGGTTGCATTTGACCTTTTTAACCAATCACAGTCTTCTTTGTATGACATCACCACTTTGGTCTGTTTTATTTCTCATTTTCAAACTCAAGGCTTCCAGGCTCTGGGGGGGCGCATGTGTCTCAGCAGGCTACATGTGTGTGTGTCTGTGATTGGAAGGTTGCTGGTCAAGCCTTGTTATTATTATTATACTTAAAGAAAGACAAGCCTTTACATTGTGAGCATGTTCCTATTTTTTGTATCTTTACAAAAGGCATACACAATAAAATAGGTATTTTACAAATCCACGCACCTTGCCACTAAACAAAGAACACAGGTTTTAGTTAATGTGGTGATGTCATACAATGAAGACTGTCATTGATTAACGAAGTGTCATATTCTAGAAAATCAGGACATGCCTGGACCCTAACCAGGAATAGCAGTTAGGGGATGGATTACAACAGTCATGCGTATCATTATTACTGATATCTTAAAATATAGAGAGCCTATCATTTTCATAAAGGCTGTATTAGACTTCACAGCACATATTTTTCCTTCCAGAGAGAAGTCAGTTTTGGGCAGTGCATGAGTAGTCATGAAACTGTCTTGGTTCCTTTACACTTTATTCAGCTGCTTATTTCGTCAATCTTTCTTAAGACTCGCCTTTAGTGATAAATGGCTGAATTAAGTTTCCCTGTCCCTACTACTCATTGAGATGGCATGTGCTAAAAGACATTTGCTTCAGTATTTGGCACACTCTCTATTATGAAAGAGACAAACCAAATATTTCTTCTTTGTTTCATGTTTGTAGCTAAGTCTCACCATGGGAAGTCATTAGCATTAAAATAGCATCAATAAAATATGTCAGATAGCTTGAAATCTTATTGAAGTGTGATCTCCAAAGCCACTGTACAAACGAATGTCTTGTTTCTTGTTTTATTTTCGTTTTTGCCTGCCACCCCAGGAAACCTCTGCGCTTTTCTCGCAACTTTGTAGCTAATTATTTATGGAATGATCCACACCAGCACAAGCAGCTAGCAGTCTTCCAGGAAAATGCTTCATGACAAAAACTTGAAAGCCAGTTGCTGCTTTCTTATTTCACTTTCTAAGTTTGTCGCTGAATAAATAGGGCGCTTCATTTTTTGAAGTGACAAGCCTGCACTGATGTTCTATGGTAAGGGAGGTCTAACCCCAGGGAGCATCAGAACAGGTGCCTCTAATTTATCCTTTCGCTTTAATGCATTGAGCTTCCGCGTTGCCATTATCAGAGTGCGCTGTAGGAAACAGGGTAGTTTGCAGCAACAAAATGCTGCATTGATAAATAATCATAATTAGTATAAACTAAACAGCTGCTCAAACTGCATAAAAAGTTATGCTTTTCCTCATAGGAACTAATACCGAGAGCTGTATTAGCCTAGGTAGCTGTAAGCAGAAATGGAGAACGGAACCGAAGTGATTGTTACACGAAAGCTGTGAGAAGGTTAGCATTACCAGAAACTAGAAGTAATTTAGCACCAGCTTTTTTCAAACATCTTGCACCAAGTGTGTGTACATTCTTGTTGTCGACATTGAATGGGAGGATGAGGACTGGTTTGCAAATGGACAGTGGAACATCTCCTTCCCTCAAGTCAACACTTGTGTTAGTAGTTCAAAAGAGCCCTGTGGTGTACAGGCAGTTCCCAGGCTAAGAACGCCTTAAAGACAACTTAAAGACACCCCACTTTGTGATACTCATGAAACCATTGTGCAGCTTCAATGGTTCATCAGCTTGAGGATATATACTATATATTAAGGCAAAGATTTGACTAACCTACAAATTTCACTGAAAGACAAACATAGAGAACAGAACTCATTCGTAACCCCGGAGCTGCCTGTAGAAGTTGATGTATAGTCCTGCATGAAAAGACAAGGTTATCTTGTTCAAATCTGCTATTCAAGTGACATTAAGTGAAAGGGTGACAGCCTTAATTAAAAACTATTGGTTATGGGCTTGCAACAAAAAAGCCTGTCTAGAAACAATAAAAGATATACTACTACTCAAACAGCCAGATGCAAGTTCCTGCTCCGGGGATGTATCTTGGTTGGCTGAAGATCAGACAAAGGAAACAATCAATGCAGGCACTTGCACATTGACAGTGATGGGCTTGAATGAATGCTGATTTTGGTTAATGGTGATTGTGACCTTTTCGCTGGGAGACACTAAACAGACTCTTTTCAAGTACCCTTTGATGTTCTTTTTCAATTAAATAAATAAACCTTTCCAGGTGGAAGACGGATAGTGCAGCTTGGTTGGAGTTTTTGATCTTGAACTAGTGATAATTGGTTTTGTGCTAATGTCATTCGAAATCCAAACAAATTATCAACGTGGCAAACTTAGAAGGAGTGCTTCAAAGGTGCCATGAGCTCTTGATGCAGTGCTCTCTCAGCTAGAAACCAAACAAAAGAACAATGCATTCTCCCATAGCCCCTCCATTCTTCTTCCACCAGGACAAGAGGAATGGACCAGCAGCAGACACAAAGCCATACCATCCAGAACTTCCAAGGGAGCATACAGGGACCAGCCGTACCCCAGATACTGAACTGCTACATCACAACATGTCCTGTGTTGTTCCAAATGATGGATTTTCTATCGAGGACACCCTTTCCTCCTTTTGGAATAAAATGAACAAAAACAAAGAAAAGAAAAAAAACTAACAGAGGTGGAAAAAGGAGATGGTGAAAAGACCATTATATAGTTGTAATGCCTGTTTAAAATGCTGTGGACACTATAACAGAGACCAATAACATACAGTATGTAATGACAGCTTCTTCTGGAAAACACAACTGTAAAATAGGTAAACTATCCATTCTTTATAAATTAGAATTTGAAGCCACTGAGCTTGTTATGTTAAATAGAAGGTTTTATTTCTTTAACATGTTAGTTGCTTTGTTTAATAGTTTATTTCTATTTATAATAGAGGGTTGGGGTAGCATAAGTAGTGTTTTGACTGGTATCAGCAATGTTCCTTGTAAATCTACCTTTGAACAACAAAGACAGGAGATCATGTTGCAAATATTGTTGTATTGTTCCTTTTTGTAACTGAGAGTATTTTAGTGTTAAAGGGCTTATAGAAGCATGTTGTGAAATCTTGTAGGATCCTTTTTTTTCTTCTTACGTACTCGTCTGGCCCGATCTGACATACCCGACATTGTATTTAATCGCAGCAGTGTTTCTTTTCATTTCATAAGCATTTCCTTAATAATCGAACCTCATCGTTTCTGACAGTAATACATGCTTCTAAAAGCATTGAGATGCTTGTTGAATATGATGGATATATTGATCATGTGTTCTCATTACCTCCAGAGACTAAAAGAATTCTCGTAACGAAAAGCCAATTTACTAAAACTTACCAAAACTTCAATACAGGACACTACAACTCTGTTTAAAGGAAATTAATAGAAAAAGACATATAATAATAATAATAATTAATAATAATAATTATTATTATAATAATATGAATAATATTAATAAGACAATAATGCAAATGTTTACATTGGGATATAAAAATAACCACAGTAATAAAGATAAGCCGGTGGCATTCTTTAAAGGGAGGTTTGTATTATTAAAATAATGAGCTTTTGTAAGCCCTTTAATTAATATTTTCATCTTGGTTGATAATAAATAAACTTTTTGAAAAAAAAATCCTTGTGTGAGAACGTAGTTGTATTTTTTGTATAAAAACAACATTAACAAACAGCTGAAAATATAATATCAGGCAGTTTTAACATCTGCAATTCCTATCTAGGCCAAATTCCAAGTTTAAACCCTTAAAATATAAATTTCATGGTGACGGCACAAAACTTTTTGTTAAAATAATAAAAAAAAAAAAATTGAAGTTAAAAATAACATTCTATCAACTTGAACCTGTCAAGCTTCTGATATGTATTACATAGATGTGAATGATTCAAGACACCCTGTCTAATTTACGTCAGCAGTTCCAATGGTAATAGTGTTCAAGAGATATTTTTAAGTGTGTAGCTGACAGGCCTCTGTGCTACAGTATACCTATAAAATTGCCTATACTATCAAATGTACTAAATATCCATAGATTCTTCCTTAATAACTAAATACTGTTACAATTATTAAAATAAAAAAACATGTCAAATATAATTTTCATCATTTATAATGCATTTTATCCAAACAGGTAATTACTAATCCTGTGTGCCTCTATTTTCAAGCAATATCACAATATAGCATTCAGTTTTATCACAATACTTCTCAGAACCCTTTTAATTCTAGTATTAGCCTTTGTATATAATAAGCCAGTTGAATGACTGGAAGGCCTGTTCAGCATATTGTAATTGATTAGCTAATCGGCATAACTGGTACATTTACAAATGTTCCCATCTTTGGCCTCTATCATTAGAGGCTGTTTGGCGACTTACTGAATGTAACGAATTAGATGGAGCATTTGTTTTTAAATTTCTATGTGTGTTCTGTGTGTGTCAGAAAATATATCTGCACAGAATAGAATTCTTAGAACAGTTAAGATTTGGAGTAAAATAAAAGCTTCATTCCGTTTGTAGATCTTTGTAGTATTTTTTTTCTTCACTGTTTCTGTTCTTACTTTTTTTCCTTTTGGTCAAGCAAGACTTTTTCAGTGTCTAAACAGAGTTAAAGAGAATCTAAATGATGTTCACCTTGCCTGAAAGTGGATGGGAGGAGCTAATTTATGCTCTCCAGCTGACAAGGTAAATAAACCAAATGGGCATTTTAATCATACCTAATATACCTTGACCCCCCCCAAAAGGAATAAACAAAAATGGGCATTTTAATCATACCTAATAGTCTAATAACATGCTTAAAAATGTTTTCTTAAACACTGTTAAATGTATGAAGATTTAAAATAGGTAGATAAGTAGTATTATTGCTTATTAGATTTACGCTATTAAAAATAGTGTTGCCATAAAAAATACATGATAAATAACTATAACACTTTAGTATTTTATACACAATAATTTCAAGACATTGATAACATGTTGTCGTTTAAATAAAGTGCCAGCATGCTGTCGTTTTGCAAATTCTGACATTATTTGAATTTTTAATTGTAGGTCAAAGGTTAAACTGTGTTGCCTTTCATTGCAGGATGCCCCAAAAAGACACCAAAAGGCTGAATTTCATTTGAAAGGTGAGTAAATGTCCTTATTAAATGGGCTCGGGAGGGCTGACCTTGATTCTATTACTGTATTTTCATAAAACCAGAATGACGATAATGGAGTTTAAGTGTAAATTCAGTTTATCATTATTGTTAATGCGCCATTTCCAAAGCTGACAGTGATATAGGCAACATTTAGCATGAAATTTACTGAAATGTAACAGGAAGCTCAGAACAGATGCTGTGTATTAAGACAGATACAATCCTGTCAAAGTCACGGTTTGTAATGTCAGCTACATGCCTTGCAATCTGTGGTGAGAGTTGAAAACGGCTGTCCACAAGCAATTTCTGAGCAGCTTCAGAGAACTTGAACAGATTTGCTGACAAGAATGGGCAAACATCACATGAAACCAGTGTCAAAAGCTAGTAGACACTTCCCAAAAAGACTTGAAACTGTAGTTACTGCCAAAGGTGCTTACAAGAAATAATAATGTCAAAGTCTTAATATAGAATATTTCAGATTTATTTAAAAAATATCCCCAGGCTTGGGGGGGCGGCATGGTCACGTGGCTGGTGTGGTCACCTCACACCTCTGGAAGGCAGGGTTTGACTCCCCGCTCCAGCTCCATGTGTGCGGAGTTTGCATGTTCTGCTTCTGTTCCCCTAATGTTCTCCAGCTCCCTGTGTGCGGAGTTTGCATGTTCTGCTTCTGTTCCCCTAATGTTCTCCTCATGGGGCTTCCTCCAGGTTCTCTGCCTTCCCCCACAGTCCAAAACATGCTAAGTTGAATTGGATTTGCCAAATCGTCTGTCTGTGTGTGTGTGTGTGTGTAAGTGGATTAGGTTTATAATGCATTGTGGGGACCAAATGTACCCAGAACGTGATACAAATTCGTTATTTTGACTTTATGGGGACCATTTTCCGGGTCCCCACAAAAATCTGTGAACGCAATCAAAAAACTAAAAATGCCAAAAGTCTTGTATTTAGTTTTGTTATTTATGGTTAAGTTTAGGGCTGGGTAGGGGTTAGGGTCATCATGCTGGGATTAGAGTTTTCCCCATAGAAGTGAATGGAGAGTCCCCACAAAGATACAATGTGTGCGTGTATGTGTGTGTGCCGTACAATGGGTTTGGAGCCCATCATTAACTTTATTGATCCCAGGGGGAAATTCTGGTGCATACAACAGCAAGAACACGGTGCACAGATGAGCATACATACAGTGGCAAACAGGGTCACTCCCTGCCTTGTGTTTGTTTTTTCCAGGATAGGCTCTGGACCCCTGCGACCCAGCACAGGACAAGCATTATGGAAGATGAATGAATTTTGTGATTTAAAACTCATCTATCCTTCTAAGCACATATTCTGGTCAGGGTTGCAGAAGGATGCTGGAACCAATCTTAGGCATGTAAAGCGTTACTTAATGTACTTCATTTTGAGGATTATTACTTTGAATTAAATTTTCACAGGGAGATAAATGTCCAACAATCATTTGTGTTATTCAGTAATAAGCATTGTTTTGCAATGCACTGTTTGCCAATGGCCTTCTGACGCATTCAGGGGGAGCAGACGGGCCCCTGTCATGTGACATGTGTCATGTGGCATGTGTCATGTGACATGTGTCATGTGACATGTGTCATGTGACATGTGTCATGTGACAGGGCATGTGACAGGGCATGTGTCAGCTCTGCTGCCAGCCTCATACTGAGCCCCCCTGGCCTGCTTTGCACCCCCCCTTGCTGTTTTGTGTAGGCACAGGAAATTAAATTACTTGAACTGCTTAATAGCTGACTAGTTTGAACCAATTTAAAATGTAATGAATGAATGTCTATTGGGATTCAGCGTATGATTATTTACTGATAAAACAAAATGTATCAGTTTAATCACATCTGATCTAGTGATTTTAACTGAATGTTTATCTTATAAGCAGGTCTATAATGGTCTATTTTACCTATTAGTAATATGGTTTTATCTATCTTCAGACGCCCTGTGAAGATTCATTTAATTGAAAGTGATCTATAAAAATTAGATTAAATAAATTTTTTTATTATTTTTCTCTTATTTAGGGTGTCTCGACTGTGCACAATGAACGTCAGTTTTTGAGGACATGCCAGTCCCTAATGGCTTTGAAGACATGTCCCAGTATTAAATCACAGTTGATTTTTTTTTTTTAGAGATGACACATTTTCTTCCACAGACCACAGGAAGATGAAAATATTTGTATTGGCCCATTGCTGATTCAGACATTCTAAAAGCGGGATAATGGCTGTCTGGAAATATATGTAAGTGATAAAATAAAGCTGAAAAAAAATGTAAACATTTTTCAGGAAGTGTTTTCTTCAATGAGGGATGTAACTTGAGTAGTTTTTTTCTGTAAAACAAATAAAATATGTAATTTATTTTGTTACATTTAAAATAAAACTGCCTGTTTGCCAACTGAGTGTTTTGTTTGCTTAAAGGAAAAAAAGTTTTTTATATATTGTCTCAAATGTAACACACCCTCTGGAGTAGAGTAAATTGTGCACCACAGAGTGTCACAGGACGATAAATAGCAAGGGAGGGGGAATATGTCCTTCATGAAAAACAGAACTTTGTTGATCTGATCCTGCCATTTGGAGCACCCCAAAACATGAATGGAAGCCCCATATTTTTAATGGCTCCTTAAAGCAAGGAGGGGGGGGGGCAGTATAAGAGAAGACTGATATGATGTCACATTTTTATGTGGAAATTAAATTGAACAAAGTAATGCAAGGAGTATTTGTGGGACCCCAGACTCCCCTACACAAGTATATTGGGTGAATTTCGATGGCATTTATTGATTATCCAAGTAACCCTTATTTAATGTTTTTTCACTCTGAGTCACGAGGATATTTTTGGATATTTTGGTGTCTTTGAATTAATATGATCCTATTTATCAATTCATTGTAATAATATAAAACTTCAAATCAAGTTAAATCAGGCTTCTGAAATGTTCATTAAAGGTCTTAGATAATTACAAATTAATTTGCTCTGTATTAGATCTTGGTTAAAACGGACAAACACACAAATCCTTGGCTTTTTTTTAGGTCAATATCTGAACCTTTTCCAAGATGACATGTGATATAGACTCTGTAACTTTGCAACATAAATATTTTCACCATTGTTGCACAGTAAATCACATCTATAAATGGAGGTGATGGAATGGGTCTAGAGCAGGGGTACTCAATCTTCTGCATATTTCATTCCTGAAATCGTTGAGCAGATTTCATAATAAAAGTCTCTGTCAGAAAAGCAATGCATTGTTTGATTTATAAAATGTTCAATAGGCAAAAGAAGGCATTTCACATCCCAGTTCAGGAGAGATGAGAGCCCCAGGTGTAAAAGATTGATGGAAGATAACATTCATGTTTCCGAAGCCATGCACTGACAGTATATTGCCTATGGATTATATGAATGTCTTCTTCTAAGAGACCGTGCCCCAGCATGGAAAGAACTGTGGATCATATGCATATGGCTTTGTAGTATTTATAAAAAATATCTATGAGCTACAAATCATCTAAACTCTAATGGAAAATTTTCCCAAACCAACACTGAACTGCCTAAATGTATTACTCTTGTAAGCAAGTCATCTCTGCAGGTTGCCAAGTGTTATGAGGTGTTAGCATACAGAAAACCAGTGATTTAATCCAGCACAGTGAAGGTTTGCTCCATAACCCATATGGCAGTCTGCAACTGTTGTTAACCTCTGTATAAGTAGTAGAAAAAGGTGGATGGCAAATGCCAGTTTCGACCTCATTTAGGCGCAATGACCGCAACTAAAATTGCTTATTAATGAAGAAGACATGCAGTAAGTCATTAAACATTTTTCACTTTAGTCACATGTGTGTCACATGATCATTATATGATTGCTGTTTGTTAGTCACCATTATCAACAACTCATATTAATCCTCTGAGTGCCATACCGACCTGGGCATATTTCCATAGAACAGATTAACAATAGAGCACAAAATAGCTCTGCTAAACTATTGTTCTTTATGATAAATCACACTATTTTATATTTATATTACCCATCAACTTAAAGCTTAGATCATAGTGTTTTGGTGGTACAAGGTTACAGCTTACAGAAGATCTGCCAACATCGATCTCTATACTGCTCCGTCAGAAAATGGCTGCTTTCAACAGAATTTAAAACATATAACTTAATACTTTGCCCTCTGTAGAGTCCAACTACTGTGACGTCACATCTTTATAGGACTGCCCACCCGGAGGGCAAAGCAAGGCTCCATTCCAGTGCCCGCCACTTAATTTTGCCACGTTGGTTTAGCCAAAATAATAGCTAGTTGTTTTTCAACAGTATGAACTAGCTGACAAAAAGTTAAGCCTAGGTTATGATTCTGCAGAATGCCATCCAAGAAAGAAAAGAAGAGAACATTGTGGATTTGTGCTGTTAGACTTGCATCCATCCCTGGAGTGGAAATGAAAGAATGTGAACCATCAATGGGCACTTTCACACTGAAGTTCAGGAACCTAGTTCTTGGTCAGTCTCGACCGGAAACATTTGGGAGCTCTTAACCACTTATGTGTCGCTTTCCCACTGCACAACAAGAACGGGGACCTTTATTCTAAGTAAGCATGGGAGACACAAAAGCCGTAGGTTAAACTTCACACATCATTTCGTACAAAGCTTCACTGCCACTCCAAAACCATGGAGACTGAACAAGTCCTTTTGTCGTTAGTTATTTGTTAGTTATCATGGGGATTGATTGAGAACAAATTGTGACACAGCCTTTTATTATTATTTAATTGATTTGACCCGTGACAGGTTTATAATGTTATCAAATCTGGCCAGCAGATCAATCTTTTGTTTTCTACAGAACAAAAAACAACATTATTCTGCTAATAAGTGCTGGCAAATTTCACCACCAGCACTGGTGATATTCGACGAAAGGATATAAGTTATTGAATTTTCTGATGCAGATATACAGTATGGAGAAGCAAGCAAAAAAGGTCGTCATAAATGCATTTAATGTAATAGGCTGGACATAATCAGACATACAGCTGTCTGTAGTTTTGTAAACATTCTCCCTGGCATTATTCGAGGAGGGATTCTTCACTGGATATACTTAGACATCACCAAAGTACAGATCTGACACGGACGGAAATATTGCCGCAGGTGCTACAGTATATAGGGGTCACAAGTGCCCAAAACTTGCAGTATTTTCTTATATCTTTGCTTTTTCTGTTGATAGGCGAACTAAGTATTTGTTGCTTGAAACAGATGGAGAGTCAACCGACCTGTACAGCAGGTCAATGGAGTGACCAGTATAGGCCCTCCAGGTCTCCTAGCCAGTCATGTGACTAAAAACTATGGGTAAGCATTTCATTCTCAATTTATGAGTGATCAATATTATACAGAGAATATTCACTTAAAGAATAGTCTGTGAGCTCTTTGGAATAATCTAGATTTCTGCATAAATAAATCCTAAAATGCCATGGCAAAATATTTTATAAAGATAATTATTTTCATGTAAAAACTGTAATTATCATGATATAATTCAAGATTTATTTCAGTACTTCAAGGCTCCATTTTTGCTTAAAATTCTTTTAGAATTGCCCCAGAATCAGATCATGATAAAATATGAGAAATTGAATGGACTGCAAAACAAAATCTAACTTTAATAGATAAATCATATGAAAATAAACTTTTCTGTCGTAGGGCAAAATACTAGAAAACACTGACAGTTTAGTTGTCAGGTTTTTCCTCTGACTGCCACTGCTCGTCTTAGAGAACAGGATTGACTAGGGCTGGGCGATATGTGCTAAAAATGAGTTTACAATATTTTCCGAGATTCTCACAATATAAATATCACATTATTCTAAAATTTCATGTAGAAAACAGTAAATAATGACAGGTGGTTTTTAGTTTTTTCTGATTGTGATGACCAGGTTTTTTTTAATAATAGTTATGGAACATATGACAGGTCTGAACAAAATTAAGCCAAAAACAGACCCATAGCTTGATGGAATTTGTGCATTATAACTGTTAAGGCTCTATCACAATAGTCACTATGTTCAAATTCATGATGCTATGAATGTTCATAATAAGATGAGATATTTTATTGATATGTGGTCCAGCCTTAAATAATAATAAAGAAGATCAGATTTAACAAGTGCTGCTATATTTATTGAAGAAATAGTTTAAACTCCCATCAAGATCACTGATGAAAACCTTTGTAAATCTCTAGGGTAAATACAACTCGAGAAGAGGGCAATTAGACACAGGTGTTCCAATCAATTTAGCTGTGGGTTTCCTCTGTCCTGCCATATAAAAACACACAGGTCTTGTTACATGCTCTTCACAACAGAATTTTGTTCAAGTGTAATACGGGCAGATCAAAGAAGATTACAGAGGACCTCAAAAGAAGAGCTTTTGAGTCTAATAAGACTAGAAAGGGTTACAAAAGGATTTATAAAGACATGGACTTCCATCTGTCCACAGTCAAGCAGATTGGACTGTTGCTGCTCTGCCTAGGGGTCAGAGTCCAGCTAATATGCGAGGGCACACCAGCACCACAGAACCTTTGGCTGACAGCTACGGATCTGAAGTCATCTCCTGCGTTTGATAATGTCTGAACAAAAGTAGTTTTTAAGGAAGGTTATCATAGACTAAAAAAAAACTGCTGTGCATCTTGGGATGGCTAATGACGACTTGGATGTTCTATAGCACGACTGAAACAGTGTCCTGTACACGAGTCAAGACTTTTTAGTAATTATACAGTGTTGTGGGGGGAGTGGTGGAGACGATATGATGGAGATAGGCTGCTTTGCTGCCTCAGGGCCTGGACAGCTTGCAATCATTCTGGGACCAATGAATTCCAATTCGTATCAGGAAATTCTACAGCAGAATGTCAAGGCATCTTTCTGTAATAAAAATACTCGAAAGAAGTTGGGTCATACCATATTACAATGATCCAAACACAGAAGTAAATCCAGTCCTATCAAAATGCTGATATGATCTGAAGCAGACTGTTCAAACAAGAAATACCAAAAAATAAAACTGAAAGATTTTTTACAGAGGAATGGACCAAATACTTCCTAACCCCTGATTTGATCTAATCAACTGCTATATTCATGCAGAGATCCCAGTAATTCCAAATGGCTCACTCGCTTCTTTTTATAAAGTACCAGTTTCTTATACTGCAAAATCCCAGTACACATAGTTCCATTCTACGTTTCTAATGATTTCTCTTACACTGAAATTATTCATTTTCTCAAAGCCTTAAAGAGCAATTAAAAACAATGACATTGCTAACTTTAATTCTGGCTGTCATATCTATCAAATGAATAGCATAGGCGAGGGTACTGTAGAGCCATAGTGAAGTGAGCTAGGTATTTAATTAACCTTAAAAATGGCAGGACTAACTACATAATACTGAAATGCTCTAAATGACTTGTATCTTAAAGCACTTGGCAGTGTTATTTCTGGCTTGTGGTTTCCAACAGAGGAAAATGAGCAGACATTTCGGCAACCTTTTCAAATATTTTTGATAATCGAAAAGTACAACAAGAAGAAGGGATTCAGATATTCAGGGATGGGGCACTATGAGGGACTCAGGGAAGTGTGGCTGAATTTCACACCCCAAAAGACAAACTCTGTCTTATGTCTTTGACCTTCACTTAAGATTTCTGTCACAATTTCATTATTTAGTCGGCCTTTCAAACAATGTCTTTCGACAGTGGCCCCAGCAGGTGACTTATATACTGAGTGTGGACTTCACAATGCTTTGGGTTGCCTTTTCTTCCAATGATAATTTTTGATGATTCTTGAAAATAAGAGTTCAGAAGGAAGGACCAAAGAATGGAGGCATTCATGGCCTGAGATCACAGTACTAATGAAGAAAAAGTACTACAAGAAAGGAATTATTAGTTTAGTAGAAAGTGACATACATAGCCTTTACTCTTGCCATTTATGCAATGTTTAATTGATGGTTTTCTCTGTTATGCAACTGAATCGAACCTTAGTATATTTTCGGTTTATATATGAAATGAAGTTCACATGCTGCACGTGTTTTATTTATTGTTAATTCAGCACATCCAGAATCACGCGAAAGAACAAAAAAAAAAATCTTTATATTTTATGGCATTGTTTAACTACAGTAAAAGGGGAGGTGTACTGTGCAAGGTGGTACTACAGTCCCCATAATTCTTGAAGCTATGACAATAATGTGCAGGAGTTGGAATCAAAGAGAAGTGGAATAAAGACCAGGCAATGAACCAAGTTGTATCTCCATCTTTTGCATTATAAGTCATAATTATACAATATGCTCGGGATATTCACCAGAACTACCTTCACTGGGTAGATGGGGCTGATGAAAGACCTCTGAGGAATACTATGAACCGTGAAGGGGAGTGTTGAGTCAGGTTTCCCAGACAGAATCTAGTATGGGGCAGATATCATCATTTATGTTGAGTACTGAATAATCAGATAGAAGGAAGCTTCTGAGCAATTCTAAAGTTCAAAATTCAAATTTGGCATCATAAGAAGCAATGATTTGACACTGAGATCATCCATATCAAACTAGTCAATTTTTTTTGCAATTACAATTTTCATACCAGTAATGGTCACCATCTTAAAAAATTGTGACCATCATGAATTTTCGACAACTTGCATGTACAGTATTATGCAAATGGAAAATTTCTAAGAACTATGTATCAACTATGTACCAGAACTACCATCTACATGGTGAAGGTAGTTCTTGTGTGGACACCAGCATCTGACCCCATACATCGTCTCCTTGGTACACTGCTGTCAAACATTTGTCACTGGGAGTCATTTTGAAAAACGGATGCCATGATGGCTCAATATCTAATGTCTTTGATAAGTGTAACAAATTATTTGCTTCTATCACAAAATGCACAATTGCAATGGTTATATGCACTAGTACTATTTTTTTAAAACCAAATGAAAAGTGTTCTTCCTGTTCAAAAAAAGCATATGGTCACGTATGTAAACACTGATATGCTATTGGTTGTTCAGTTTTTAACACATCTAAAAACTTAAGAAATTGAGCAGTCAGTAAAAAATTGACGGATCACAACAATGCAAATTTGTTGGACTTGGTATATGAAAGCCTTCATAAAAATACATTTCTTTGTATCATAAAGATGTTATTCGTATTTTTTGTGCAAAAAAAAATGGCCTGGGTGTGAAATGGTCTTTACGTTGAAAAAAATGAGTTCCTAAAAATATACTTGGAAAAAGCAAAACAGGCAATTTCCTGCTAGCTATTTTAGAATATATAGCTGCAGTAGACAGGGCCATACAAATACAGCAATCTCGACAGTGACTCTGTAACAAATTGGTGACATAGCATAAGGAGAAAAACAGACTTTCATGAATTTAGGGCACAAAAACTCCTGTGGTTGAAACTAATGCAAATTACATAATATACCATAGGTGTTTTATTATAACAGTGAGCTGAAAATGACTATAAATATTTCCCAGTTGAAATAAAAATGTGCAAAAGAATGCAGAGCAATGTATTGAGGTTCTGTGTGAAACTTTCCTAGTTCTCCTGATTTCATCAATTCCAAACAGCACATACAGTTAATAGCCTGAATCCGTCATTCTCTTGTACTTAATTTGGGCTATACCCCTTGCACCTGGCTCAGATAACAAACAGTTATTCCCAGCAGGTGTGTTATGTTTAACTTTGCGAGATGAGTAGCTTAGTAGATATATCACACTTTAACTGCCAAATGAAATAATGTAATATACAGTGGCCACTTTATTAGGCACCCCTATATAATACCTAACAGGGCCCCCTTTTGGTCTCCACAGACACTTCAAGGGCAAATCAGTTCACACATGACCTTCTGTACATGTCTCTTAGCATGTTTCACCTCCATCAAACGCTTTTGGTATCCATTAACAAACTTTTGGCAGAATTCTGGTTGGATATTTGACCACCCTTATTGGCAGAATTGACTAAATTGACCAAATTCGTTGGGTGCCTGGCATGGACCTGACCCGACATATTTTCAGTGGCTTTGAGGTTAGGACTTTGGGAAAAACATTCCAAGCATTTCATTATTGCCTGATATAGCCATTGCAAAACCAGCGTTGCCATATGTTAAGGGTCATTGTCCTTTTGGAACACCCAGTAACAAATTATTAAGCATACTTAGAAATGAGTTACACCTGATCCTCAATGGTCAATAGCAATTAACAGACTGTTACTAATCAGTTGATAATAAGTTAAAATATTCACTTACAATTACATTTAGAAATTTATTACAAAGATGTCTTACACCTTTATCACTAAGCATTTACTAAAGAACCAGTAAACGCTATTATTTCTCATTATATACTCATTATTCATTGCTGAGTACTGAGTGCTTAGTAACCCATTGTTTATTATTTGCATGTGATTTACAAGCTGCTTTGTGAATCCCAGGAGCAAAATATGATTGTATTGCAGCTACAGTATGGTCTAAAGTTTCTGTTCTTTTTTGTGGCAGAATGATTATACAACACACAATTTCATAATAAAAATCACTAATTTGATGCACAAGTTTTAATTTATTGTGGGTTTTCTGATACCAACTCAGTCAAAATCATACATACAAAATCAGCAGTATACAGTACATGGACAAAAATATTGGGACGCACATCTTAATCATTCAATTCAGGTGTTTCATTCAAACTCATTTCCACAGGTGTATAAAATGCAGGACCTTGCCATGCAGTCATGTTTACAAACATTGGTAAAAGAATGGGTCGTTCTGAAGAGCTCAGTGAATTCAAGTGTAGTAATGTCATAGAATGCCACCTTTGCAATAAGTCAGTTTGTGATTTTTTTTTCTCTGCTGGATATTCCACGATCAACTGTAAGTGGTATTATTGCAAAGTGGAAGTGTTTAGGAACAACAGAAACTCAGCCATGAAGTAGCAGACCATGTAAAGTAACAGAGCGGGGTTGCTGAGTGCTGTGGCACATAATGAGTCGCTAATTGACATGAGTCGCCAATGATTGGTTAACTCAATAAGTTCCAGACTTCCTCTGGCATTAACTACAGCACAAAAACTGTGTGCTGGGAGCTTCATGGAATGGGCTTCCATGGCTGAGCAGCTGTATGCAAGCCTCACATCATCAAGCACAATGCCAAGTGTCAGACGGAATGGTGCAAAGCACACCACCACTGTACTCTGGAATCATGCTTCTCTGTCTGGCAGTCTGATGGATGAGTCTGGGTTTGGCGGATGCCAGGAGAACGTTACCTGCCTGACTGCATTGTGCCAACTGTAAAGTTTGGTGGAGGAGGGATAATGGTATGGGGTTGTTTTTGATCTGGGCAAGGCACCTTAGTTCCAGTGAAGGGAACTCTTAATGCTTCAGCATAGCATGGCAACTTTGTGGGAATACTTTGGGGAAGGCCCTTTTCTGTTACGTCATGACTGTGCCCCAGTGCACAAAGCAAGGTCCATAAAGACATGGTTGGGTGAGTTTGGTGTGGAAGAACTTGACTGGCCAACTTGACTGGCAAACACAGAGCTTTGACCTCAACCCCATCAAACACCTTTTGGATGACCTAGAATGGAGATTGCGAGCCAGGTCTTCACGTCCAACATCACTGTCTGACTTAACAAATGCTTCACTTCTGAATGAATGGGCAAAAATTCCCAAAGATAGACTCTACAATCTTGTGGAAAGCCAGTCCAGAAAAGCGACAGCTGTTATGGCTGCAAAGGGGGGACCAACTCCATATTAATACCTATAGATGTCTTAGACGTTCCTGTAGGTGTAATAGACAGGTATCACAATACTTTTGTCCATATAGTGTAGATAAATCTACTTAGATAATTCATTTTTGTGATGCCGACAGTCTTTTCACTTGGTTCCAAGGACTCCTAACTGCCTGTGAGTGATCATGATTAACTACAGCTGGTAGTTTTCTATGCCAACATAAAAAGGGCTCATTTGATATCACTTATTGGACTGACCAACACATGTTAGAATGGGGAGTCCAAGTAGCTCAGTGCTGACCTGAAAAAGAGGATTGTAGTCTTAAACAAGTCAGGAATGTCTCTTGAAATAATTTCTAAACAACTTCAGATCCCAAGAACATCAGTTCAGACAGTTGATCGTAGGTCATTTGGAGTTGTAGTCACTTTGTCAAGATCAGGATGGTCCAAACTGTCACCCTCAGCTGATAGGAAAGTAGTTCGGATGGTCAGATGCAACCCAAGACCCACCAGGGCAGCTGCTGAAACACCAGTGTCATTCTCCACAGTCAAAGAATTGTATATCACCATGAGTTGAGAAACTGCCATCCAAGAGAGAAGGCCCTGCTCCAGATCAAGTAAAGTTTGTGACTGATCACATGCACAAAGATACAGCCTTCTGGAGGAAAATCTTATGGTTAGATGAGAGAAAAAAATGAGTTATTTGGCTGTTTTGCTGACAGTGGAACGGGTGTTTTGCACAAAGTCGATGGGATAATGAAGAAGGAGGATCACATCATAATTCTTCAACATAACCTCAAATCATTAGCTAGAGGGTTGAAACGTGGACACAACTGGGTGTTCCAAAAGGACAATGACCCTTAACATATGACAAAGCTGGTTTTGCAATGGCTATATCAGGCAATAATTAAATGCTTGGAATGTTTTTCCCAAAGTCCTAACCTCAAAGCCACTGAAAATATGTCGGGTCAGGTCCATGCCAGGCACCCAACGAATTTGGTCAATTTTGTCAATTCTGCCAATAAGGGTGATCAAATATCTAACCAGAATTCTGCCAAAAGTTTGTTAATGGATACCAAAAGCGTTTGATGGAGGTGAAACATGCTAAGAGACATTTAACCAAATATAATGTGTGCTGTATGTATATTTTATACCCTGTATGTATAATTTATAATTTATCATTTTGACTGTGTGCTGGTTTCAGAAAACCCACATTAAATTAAAGTTGTGTGTTGTCTCATCATTCTGCCACAGGAAAAAGAACAGTTCTAGAAATCATTGGAAGCCCAAGATTTGTCAAATGTGTTTGTGAAAAGTGTATGTAAACTTGATCACAACCTCACATTTCTGAATATTTTGTTTACAAATCTTTCTGTCTATAAATATATTATCATATATAGTTTATTAATAGTTACAGACCTTAAATGAAAGTGTTAGTAGCATTTTCAGCCACAGAACAGCACCCGAATAGATGCTCTTGTTAAAAATCCCACGTGGGCGGCTGTTTCTAGGATGATAGAACGGCCAGGTCTGGCACCAACGATCACACCACATTTAAAATTGCTTAGATTAAATATCATAGACTTTCTAATGCATAGTGAAACATTAATGGAACCCATTGTCCCTCTCTGTTTATATGTGCTGGGTGTATTCAGTTGTAGCAACAAGCAGGTGTACCTAATAAAATGGCCACTGAATGTACTTTGTGTAGTTTATATAACCCACTGCTTCTGGTTCAGTATATAAAGTGAAGCAGCAGAACAAAAAAGATTAGTCATTATAATTACGTAGCTATGCAATATTTAACATAGTGTTGCTGTCCTTAGCTTATTAAAGTTTAAGTTTACAAAAAAAAAAGCTTTTTTTCTAGATTTTCACTCTCAAATTTGACATTTGGTATTTGACATTTGAAGTTTTACCTTCCTAGTAAAATAGTATTTTATGGGTGGCCTTTCATCCGTATGTGGGTGAAAAAGGCGGATTTTGTACTTTTGAGCCACTAAATCTGTGTTCCGGGGACGGATCAATCGTTCGCGAGGCAGAAGCTTAGCTAGACGGGCTTCCATAAAGAGTCATAAATGATGGAATTTCACTAGAAACACCTGCAAATCTTAATCTTTTTCAGGTCAAAGATGCTGACTCGTGATACTCCCATGGGCGTGCGCTTGTCTAGTCAACTTAAATAAACCATAAAATCTATAAAAAACTTTCCCATTTTTCGGAGGGTCCAGATAACCCCATTTGCCTTTCTTTTCTGTAATGTCCAGCTACTCCACATCTCAATGGCCCTGCCCAAGTACACAACACCTCCATCAATAACTCTGCTGCCAAATACCGGCTTAATTCCCCTCCATTTTCTGGGGCTTTAGCTGAGAGCTCTACTCTCTCGGTACCGCCTACAGCCCTGCAGGTGCCCGGCTGACCGCGTACTCCGCTGCAGAGGTGAGAAGGAAAGGCACCCAGGCGTCTGGCTCAGCCTATGAAACCTCTCACCCTCTGGAACAGCATCTCTGCGTATCTGGGCAGCGCGGAACTGCCCACGTCCAACTGCGGGACACTTCCTGCTTTCATGACGCATTGCTGCTGAGGTCAGTCAGAACTGTCGTTTCGAATTTAAATACACAAGGAGTCCGTAAAAATGGTAAAATTCACAGATACTTGTTCCTCATTAGTTGGCCACATACTGGCATTTCTACTCACCAGGTCAAATGTTAGCAACTCTAATTAAATTAAAATTCCGGTTTTCACTCTATTGTTTATTTATGATTATCTTAATGCACTGCCACTATGCAATGTTCAAATCATAGGTGTAAAATAGCCCCTAATGCTAGCTGCATGAAAAATGGATTGAGCAGAACACCTTGGTCCCAGTGTAGTGATATAACAATGTTCAGCTCAGGTAATTGCCTGCTCCCTTGTTCTGTACACGAGGGATCTCCAAAGGTCCTGAATATAATTTAAGGCACCATTTTATCCAAGTGCTACAGTCCTGTTCTTGGTGCTATTTCTTAAAAGCATATCAAAGTCAGACACCTTGCCCCATTTTGCCGATCATAACATCAGTGATGCATGTAACCACGCATCCATTTCCATTCCTCTAACACTGGGCCGGCCAGTCAGAGTTATCAGCTACAGGCTACAGAAATACTGTCACAAATTGTCTGAAACGGTGCAGAGTTTGGGGTACGTGAATGTCCCAGTTCTGTTTCATTCAAATGGGAATGGAAACAAACCCATAACATAATGCTGTTTAATTGTTTTATTGTTTAAGAGCATGATAAGAGTCTGCAAGTGTGAGACACACTAGGTCAGCACAGCTATACTGACCTTTATTCAGTTCAATTGTCGTGAAGCCGTGTGCTGTGATCCCTCAGGGAAGCATTAACGCACCATCCTGCCTGTCAGTCAAACAGAAATTGAGATCCTCGTTAAAAAATCGCTTGGGAGATGTAACCTGTCTGAGCTGTGTAATACACAATTGTATCCTAAACTTTCAAGAACAATGACATCCAATTAGAATGACCAAATTAGCATATCATTCTCTTAATGTACTTTTTGTGTATTTAATAATTGAAATACATGAACCAGCTTGACTGACAACTCAGAAGTAAACATGAAACCATAATACAGACATAAATACAAACTTTGTAATATTGAGCCAGATGATAGATTGGTAGGTAGATAGATAGATACTGTAGATAGACAGACAGACAGGTAGACAGACAGACAGACAGACAGACAGACAGACAGACAGATTTCAGTCCTGTGGGCCATGGGAAGATCTTGGTTTTGGAAGACTGTGGCAAATTTAATAATTTGTACTGAAATACGTAAGTAATTGTGTGTGACATAAATTACAAAGATGTTGCTGTGTGTGGTTCATTTCAACACCACTCAAAAAGCACTCCCGCAAATTCATTTAATTTTGATTTTTTTCAGAGTATAAACACTCACCTCCAATTCCAATCTTAAATCAGAGATCATTATTCAGCACTGACTTTCCACTATTCCAACACATCAAAGAAAAGGGGATGAATTATCAATATCTGAATTCATGGGCAATTAAAAATAGAAGTAGATTTATCAATATGTATGGCAGGATTCCATCCACCCATCCATCCTTCTGTCAGTCCATCCATCCATCCATCCATCCATTGTTAAATGCGATTTATCTTCATATAAATTTTGAGATCATGCATTCCCTTTAAGGACGTCATATTGTCCTTATATAACTGCTACACAAATATATTTTTTTTGTTTAATATTAATCATGGGTTGTACCTATTTTTTTCTGGGCTACAATGCATCAATTACCACAAACACGAGTTTCGTGTTTTTTCTTCAAACAAGGAAAAAATGAGGGAACTGACAGGCAAAGAGAGGTTGAGGAGCCAGTGATTAATATGTGGCCCTGCATGATCGCCTCTAAGCATGCTGGGAGTCTCTGCTCCTCTGCCAGGAAACGTTGACAGGACGAAAGAGGCATTCAGCTTGAAAACACTTATTGGCATCACCTCAAAGGTTGCACCCCTGCTGCCCTCCCCCATAGCAGCTGTACGGCTGTATTAGTGTCACGCCGCCGTCCCCAGAGTAAGTCACATGTGCAGTTTGGGTCTGCCATAGCTGGGGCCTGAGGGGCCTTGTCTCTTCTGTAGCACAGCTGTGCAACTGCAAGGTGACAGTGGGACAACCAGTGGTGTCGGGAAACAGCTGCAGGTGTGACAATTAAGACAGTGGCCCTCCCCTTATCTATGGGAAAATCTAGGATTTTTCAACGTGGGGGGCATAGGAGGAACCATAATTCATAAAGAGGGGACTATAATGTAGTTAGGTAGGGGGCACTCCGGGGCCAATCAGATTTCAGCTCAAGCGATGGCCCCTGTATGAATTCCTTCTCTTATTGTTCCTTTTCGCCAAATGGTTGTGAGCTATATTAGTAAACCTCACCTTTGTCTTTGTTTTATGACAACCTATAAAATTTAATTAAATGAGAATGTGAATACACATATTAAGTATAACTTAATTTATTTTCCTACCCACTTATAATTTATTTTCCTATATTCTTTCAGGCACATCTTTGAGGCACCTAATGTGTTTCTCAATAAAGTAAGTAATTGGTAGGGTTGTGTGACAGTTTGGCAGCGATCTTTACATTGTACTTTCTCTGATAGCTAGCTGTTGGCCTCTGTACGGAATCAGCAATCACTGCATTTTATGCACCATAATAACTGTCATTACATATAAGTAATAGTGTAAATCACATGCTGTGTGTTCTTTAGAAGTAGTTCCAGCCAAGAGTAGCGTTCTCAGGCAGCCTGTCTGCTAAAGGGGACGTTTCAGTAGCTTCACACTCAATGTCTTTTGTTGATGCGCGGTTGACATCCGTAAAAATTTGGGAAGATGTCCACATGTGTTAAGCAAGATGGGAAATGAGGACTGATGACATCACAGAAGAGGTGCAGGGATAGGAAGTATGGGGTCGAACGGCAAGCAGCAGTGGACAGTGTTGTACTGAGGTCATTGTGCCATACAGCAGAACTATATCAATGGAATGAGTTATAAGGGTATTTAACAGGGCACTAATGCAACACTTGACAATAGCTATTAGCTGGATCCATAGTGCAATGAACATATGTTCATCACCAGATATAAATAGTATGTTCAGTAACACTTTCTGTGAATGACATTTCTATAAGAATTGATTAATACATTCATAAAGCATTTTAAACATGACTAAAAATACTCATAAAAAGGCATAACACATTATAGTTATGTTTATTATGCATTATGCATGCTTTATGTAGTGCTCATTTATAAAGCACTATACATACCTTCATAATGCAGTACAAAGCATCCTTAATTTTTATACCAACCACTATAGTTTATTATGAAGGTATCTATAGTGCATTATAGATTAGAGCTTCATTGGAGCTTATGGAGTATTATAATCAGCACCATAATGTCTTATGACTGTCAATGGAAGATCCTGTAATATGTTATTATAATAATAATTATTGATCCTGTGAGGAAATTCTCTTTATGCTTCCCCCTACGTGCTCTATGTAGGTGAGAGCAAGAAGACTGTAAAGGGCAGTTACCCACAGCAGTGCCCAGGGAGCTGGGAGGGGGTTAAGCGTCTTCCTCAAGGACCTGCAGATGTGCCGAGTCTGGGCTTGAAGCAGTGACCTTCTGATCACAAGCACAGAGGGTTAGCCCACTGAACCACCTGCTGCCCCCCATTAAAATGCATTATGAAGGTTTTCTATAGTGCATTATAAATTACAGCTTCATTGTAACTTATGAAGTATTATAATCAACATTATAATGCCTTATAACTGTCAATAGAAGATGCTTTATTATATCACACCGTAGTAGGAGAAGGGCGACCCGAATGCAGGCTGTCAGTAAAGTGAACCCCTCGCGGGGGAGTTTATTTAGGGAAACAGGCAGCAAAGCAGACAGAGAACAATGACTGAACAGGGAGCACAGGATTAAGAGACGCTAATCTACATGACTAACAGAGGAGTAAATGCAAGGCCATTGTGGCTGGTTACAAGAGGGCAGGAACACGAGGTGATACTAACAAGCTTCAGGTGCGGCTGATTAGCAGCCATGCCCAAGGGAAAGGCAGGGAGCAGACATGCAGGGGGGGGCTGGACGTGACAGAACCTCCTCCCAAATGTGCACACTCCGGGTGCACCAAGCAAGCCGTATAATGCATTGTAAAGATATCTATAGTGCATTATAGATGAGTGCTTTAAGTAAATTGTTAGGCAGACTCTTAGGAATGAAGACCTGGGGAAACAAAACAGAAGCAGGAAGAGTAATGGGCAGACTACACCAAAGAGATGACAGAAGACAACATAGAGGACACCCAACAGGTGACATCATCGGGAAAGACAAGATGTTACTTAAACCAGGGGATGGACAGAAGTAGGGTGAGGGACTACAGGGACAACTGGTTGGACAGACAAAAGGACAGGGGCAGGACTGATACATGGAAGGACACCAGGATAGGGACAGAGACAACAGTGCGGACCACAGTGGGAATGGACTAGGACAGGACGACAGGACAGGGTGAAAACCAGGAAAGAACCACAACCAGACAGGAGAGAAGGGCAAAGCCAGAGGCAGGAGAGGGAGTACGGTCCAACTGGGGAGTAACATCAGGCGATTCTTGGACGGAGTGAGAAGCGTCTTCCATTTTGTCCCGTTCTGGAGCAGTTCGTGGGAGCCGGCAAGGGAGTGGCCACAGATTCCACTCTAGCGTCGGCCCAGTAACTCTGTCAGTCGCAAAGGTGGATTTTTTCCAGGATCAGCTGAGGAACAAAGGTAGACATTTCCTCTGGGTGGACTGGAGGAGAGCCGCGGGGTCGTCTTTGAGGTTTCAGTCATTCTGTCATGTTGCGGCCGGAGAAGGGGGACCCGAATGCAGGCTGTCAGCAAGTGAACCCCTGGCGGGGGAGTTTATTGAGGGAAAGGGAAGCACACGCAGACAGAGGACAATGACTGAACAGGGAGCACAGGACAGAGACACTGATATACATGACTAACAGAGGAGTAAATGCAAGGCCATTGTGGCTGGACAAGAGGGCAGGAACCAAGAGGTAAGACTAACAAGCTTCTG
Organism: Paramormyrops kingsleyae; assembly: GCF_048594095.1. Classification (NCBI taxonomy): domain Eukaryota; kingdom Metazoa; phylum Chordata; class Actinopteri; order Osteoglossiformes; family Mormyridae; genus Paramormyrops; species Paramormyrops kingsleyae. The sequence continues at coordinate 13,750,534 of NC_132819.1, forward strand.
GTGCGGCTGATTAGCAGCCATGCCCAAGGGAAAGGCAGGGAGCAGACATGCAGGGGGGGCTGGACGTAACAGTACACCCCCCCCCCCCCCAAATGCGTACACTTTGGGCACACCAAGCAAACCAGGCAGGGGACTCAAAAGATCGGATGAGAGGACGGGCACAAGGGGCCAGGACACAGGGCAGGTCCAGGGACACAGGATAGGGTTGGACACCTGACGCACATTATGAATGCATTATGAAGATATCTATAGTGCATTATAAATGAGCGCTTTAAGTAAAGTTTCCTGAATGTTCTATGACACTGATAAGTAGCGTTGTACAGGGCTGTCCTGCCCTTCAACAGGATCTTGGTAAATAGATAAATACACAACTGACAACGACTCAAGACACCAGCCCTTACCCTCAGTGTTTGAGTATGATGGTTCCAGAACAGTTTTTCCTGTATTTTCAGGTCATTTTTCTTTACCTTGTAATTCCATTAGAAGGTGAAATTTAATTCAGGCCAATGTGAAATCATTTGCACACATATGATTAAAATATAACTAGCTGACTACTACGTAAATATATCAATGCCTAGAGGTGCAGCATGTTCAGCTTGTCTATTTTTTGCATAGTACAATAATATTCATTAGGAAGATACATGGAAACAGGGGTAATGCTAAAGTTATTTAAGTTGACTCAATTTAATAAAACAAAAGCAAGAGTTGCAATTACAAAGGACAGGTACAGTATGAAGCAACAACATGAGAAATGATGCTAACAGAATAGAATTTAATAACATAGTAGCTGAGTTAATGTAGCTATACTATAGTTAGGAATGCAAGACATATAGAAAGAGGATTTGGTAAATGGGATGGTGCAGTGCTTATCACTGTCGCCTCACACCTCTGGGACCAGCATTCGAGTCTCTGCCATGGTTCCATGTTTGTGGAGTTTGCATGTTCTCCCTGTGTCATTGTGCCCCTCCCCCCCCCCCCCCCCCCCCCATAAACTAAGGGCTACTATAACCAGCAGCCTACTACAGCCATCCGGGAACTGTAGCGCCGCCCCTCAGCTCACACCAATCACCTTCCAAAAGCAAACCATAATACTACTGTTGTGGTTTCTTTTCTTTCCCCGCCAATCAGGAGTCAGGAGTCGCTTGTGTAGATGTTCAGATTCAGTCTCTCTTGCAACAACCAAGGCTGGACACCCTACAGGAGTGTGTCCAATACTGTTTAACACTAATTTTTATACATTTTCTTATCGTGTGACAATATCTCGTCCCTTAAGCATCATCATTCCCTCAACCATTCACCATCGTTGTTTTCTCCCTTGATCCACACCCCTAGGTAATAAGTTTGTCAATCATTCCTTTTACTGTTTGGTCCCTTGGCTGAACATAATTGTGGCAAGACCATCTCTACTCGGTTTTTTAAATACCCAGCCGTGAACTTTTGATGAACCCAGGCGAATCCCTTCCTTCATTAGCGAACCTTGGCAACTTTAACTTGTTGCACATTGTCTGGCTAGAGGGTTAATAATACATTTGTCCTTCAACATGATAAGCTGCAGCACTAATAAAGTACATATTCATACACCAAAGGCTAACATAAGATAGCTAACAGATACAGAAACTTCTACGCCAACACAATGTGCTAATTCATACTTGTTTTTCATCACATTGTGCACAGCAGTAATTGGCCTGCATTTTCTAAAGGTTACAAAGTCACTCTCTACATGGTTCTTAATAGTGTCCTAATGATTACATTCTCTATGTGTTATGAAGTGCTAAATAATATTCCATACTACTACTACTACTACTACTACTACTAATAATAATAATAATATAGTAATAACCTTCCTACAAAAATAATTATTACAACCATTAAGCACAAAACTAAAACACAATATCATTTGGTTAAAACTTCATTAAATGTAAAACAGCTGAAAGGATGCATTGTCATATTTCCATATAAACAGGTGTAGTTCGTATTATTACAGACTCTTGGAGATGCCAGTAGGCCTTTCCCAACATCCCCAACCTAGTACAAGCAGAGAGAGTTAGTTGTATTGATTAATTATCTACAATGAAACTATTAACCATATACTAAAGTGATATACAGTAAGCTGCAGAATAGCAGAAAAACAATCAGTGTTCTTTCAATGATGGTGTATGATGGCTTCCACAGCATCCGCGGTACTCCGTCACCACTCAGTCCATGACAGAGGATATGAAAGCAAGGAAGTGAAAAAGAGGAGCAAGAGCCCACAATTCATATCTCTCTGCATTAGCTGTGAACATGTCTGCCTGTTGACCTATCTTGAGGCCTCAACCCCAACATATGGCAATAAACTAAACTGTATAGCTGACAAGTGCAGCAAGGATCTTTGTTGCTTCAGCCAGATAGCTGATAATCACCCTACTTGAGTTCAGCCATTGTCCTACTTAATAGCAGAGTCCCACGATGGGTCATCCATTGACCTACAGTTTAAAAGTAAAATGTTTTTGATCAGGCAGAAGTGAAGTGGAGGAGAGACCCACATCAGGCTATTAGTGCCCCAGGAGCCGCAGGGATTATGTGAATTTTCTTTCCTCTGAACTGGATGCCGTACGATTAAAGACAAGCATTTCTACAATGCTAGTTTACATAAAATAAACCACATTTAACACAATAAATCACATGCTATGTGTGTGTAATAATGCAAAATTCTTATTTTCACTTAAGGTATATTAAGTGAAATTGGTATATTGTAAATATATTGCAGGTATATTGTAAATTCCATTACAATGAGTGTGTTACCATTTTCATTACCTATCTGCCTTTTTTTTTTAAATGTACTTGTTAAGAATAAATATAAATGTCATGCACTATAATTCTAAGCTTGCTACATGACAAAAGCCATTTTAAAAAGATTTTTAACTTGGATACCACACCATCATTCAATAATGGCTCAATGTAAAGCATAGAACACAATAAAGAAAAATGTATCACAACAAGAGCTTAGACAGACAAACAAACAAATAAAGAAATAAAATGGACAAACATCCATCCATCCATCCATTAGCTTCCGCTTATCCGAGGTCGGGTCGCGGGGCAGCAGTCTCAGCAGGGAAACCCAGACTTCCCTCTCCCCGGCCACTTCTTCCAGCTCCTCTGGGGGAATCCCGAGGCGTTCCCAGGCCAGCCGAGAGACATACAGTAGTCCCTCCAGCGTGTCCTGGGTCTCCTGGGGCCTCCTCCCAATAAATAAAAAGACTGTAATCAAAAGGAAAGCAGCATCGCCCAAAAGCATCATAAGTAGCTCCAAAGAGCACCAACCTAACCCCTCCTCCTCTTATCAAAACTCAGAACACTATATCGCCAGTATATGAACATACCAGAATTGGTTGTGGTTCAGTGCAAACTGTAAGCACAGAGACAACTACAATTGACAAGACACAGTGCAACTGCAATGAAGAACAACTGGCCAATGCAACCATAAGAGACACCTACAGCGCATACAGATAATACGGTACATACAATCTTTACAGTGCAAACAAAAGAACTTGCAGTGCATACAGACAATACAGTGCATGCACCACTCCTTAATGCATATATCCATTTAAAACAGACTCACAGGTGCAATACCTTGTTTTTTTTATCTTCATTCCAAATTAACAATACAAGAAATACAGCTGAATTTAATGTAATTGTGAAGTGACAAAAATCTTGGTTTGACAAATCATTGACCATGGTTTGGATACCTTAAAAAATGAATCAGTAACCCAAAAAAAACACTTAATTCAAAAATCATATCAAATTGTCGATTTCAGCTTAGAAAATGCAATTCTTCATGTGATAACGACGTAAACAGCAGTTATAGAGAGTCATGTTTATTTATAGAGGCCTGAAATGGAAGCTGAGATATTGAAACCCTGTGGACCTATTGGAGGATTCTGTAGCATTTAATTAACCATCACACAGCATTCTGAGTTTTCACCAATTAAATTTTCATCAACAGTTCAATATTTATTTTCTAGAAAGGATTCGTTTCAATTTATGCTCATGCACAGTAGTAGAGAAGCATTAACTATGTTCTTCAACACAAATCTGTGCAGATGTTTAAGAATGAAAACAGTTCACATTAATTGCAATTATGTTATTACAAAGAAACTTCAGTTAAGAAATGACAAAAATGTGATGTTTCAAATTTCCTATTTTTTGTGTGCTGAGGATAAAAAGCTTAATAGGAATGACTGAAACTCCAGAACAGCTTGAGATACAAACTCGTAACAGTTTGTGCTCTATTTAGCTATGAGAAATGTGCAGTCATTCCATAAGCATGGTAGGTCTCGATACGCCGCGCAATTAGATACATCCTGAAGGACTAAAAAGGAGACATCGTCTCAGATTTCCCCTAATTCTGTTATGTGCAGGATCCTCTTTCCGAAGGGCACAGTGGATGTTTGAAAATGATAGCCAGTTAGATGCTTATATCGTAAGTCAAGAATGGAAATGCTACCATTTTGCTTAAACTATATGTTTCAGCACGTTGTATTTTTAACTGAAATGTGAACCAGCAACATAGTGAGGAAGAAAATGTTCGCGGTATTAAGAATTATTTTTCACCCTACCTAGATTTAAAAATTAAAGGAATAAAAGTTAACAGCATTAATGCAAAGAAAGTTCAAGTCTCAATTATAAACTATGCAATATTCCCCAGGGAATTTCAGACAGATGGTTCTGTTTGCAGAGATTTAAATTTTTATTTTATGAAGACATTCATTTTTATTATTATTCAGTTGCTTTGGAAAATTTATATTTTTATGTATGTAGGAACTTCAGACATCAAAGTTTTTATGCAGGGTCCTGTATGTTGTGCGTCTCAGTGCTGTCAAAGAGCACCTGCTATAACCTGATACAGCAGATGCCACAATACAGTAAAGGTCCTCAAATTTTAATAACTGAATAAAGTGACAGTCCTCTGAAGGTTTACCTATTAGGTCTTATTATTGCTTTGCTTTGACTCCAATTTATAACAAATGGGAATATTTAACACTGCTAGAAGCTCTTTGCTGCTAGAGTGTGTGAGGGACATTTCACATGCACAGATATTTCAGGGACATTTCATATACACAGATATATGACAGAACCTGGAAACTCCCTGAACTATATGTACAAGAAGTATTTCAAGAATGTGAAGCTAATGAAATAATAACGCTTGGGGTATACTGGGAACTACAGGAACCATTTATGGGAGATTTCAGGATATTTTTATGGCCTGAGTGAATTACTTGGTAATAAATGTCTTGCACATTTTTAAAAGAAACATAAAGAAATAAATAGAATTTGATTTAATATCTGGAACTAGGCTCATGGCAGTGTTACTCATTTATTTATCTATTAAAATGTAATGTGAAATTCTTTGTCATGTGGTCACGCACATTCTAATACACAAAAAACTGCTTCAGATATTACAAATGTAATCTTGATGTGTAATTATGGCAAATTTGTTTTCTAAAATGCAGTTTCACCCATTTTTCAATGCGCCGGTTGAATGTTCGTCTTAATGCATTTCATCGTGAAATCGTTCTCGGAAGTCGTGCCGCTTAGCTCCATCCTCGTTAGGAAAATAACAGGGCAAGAGAGGAAAAGGTGTTATTGGAGAATGCAGTGACAGCAGGAAAAGGCTGTTAGACATGCAGGGGAGTTACAAAACACTCACGAGGCATCCAAGCCCGACATGACTTACCACTTTTATAAAAGAGATGCTATTTCCCAATGTATTACAAGCGCCATACTACGTGAAAAATGTTGTTAATTTGCTGTAACAAATATCCTTCTGCCAGAAGATATAATTCTCTTAGTGCGCACAGATAGTTATCCATTGCTGAATTAACAGCCTCCATCAATCCATATCCTGGTCTGTTTGCCCACTTTAGGCTAGAGATTCTGAAGGAGAATGTTGGAAAGCACAGGACTACCTCATAACATCAGTACTTCAAAGGGCTGTCTTCATTTTGGTCACTTACACATTTACATGCATTGATGCATTGCGGCAAATTTGAGAAAGACTTATTTGTTCATGAATTTGCTTTACTTTACTTGCAGAAAGAACAAGCAGGCTCAGTGAGTGTTACCGGCCACACTACAGTAGGGACTATTTATAGAACAATGAGTTTTTTTCTGTCATTATTGAAAGCATAATTTCCTTTGAACAAGCAGACATAGTGGCAGAGTAGCAGACATTCACCTTCATAAATAACATTCATGGAACGGCCGGTTGCTTACGACTTATATTAAAAATAATATTTCCCATAAGTAGCTAATACACAAATAAAAGGCTTTCTGGTTAGGGAAAGTGTTTGGACTGTTGCCAAAATAATCAAATTAACCGAGAACAAATGATGTGGCATAAAAATGAAGAACAAAAATGTAAAAATAATAAAAAAAAAGACATCAGCTATATGAGAGAGAAAGCCTGAATTATATCTGGATTGCTCTTGATGTTAAACTGCTGTTAAGTGACGTTTAAAATTCCCTCTGCCTTTTCCATTGATGTTCCACCATCAATGTCTTTTGGCTGTAATGCTTCCAGCAGGTTTGAGACTAAGTGGCCAACAACCAACCAAAAAAAAGAGGAAGCCATTTTAATGAAACAAAAATGTTATGCATAGTAAAATTTCCATAATGGAAATCCTAGTTGGCCTTATCACTTGGATTAAAATGTTTTTTTGATACCTGTACCTCTTTAGCTGTCTGAAACATCTACTGTACTTTCTTCTGTAAAATGTATAGTTATGTTGAAAAGGGGCTGAAAATGCGGAATGCAGAATTAGAATCATGAAATTCAGAAACAGTTATCTAAGACTGTTCAATAATGAAGAGGCGCGCACATGCAGACACACAGACACACACACACAAACAGAAAATAATACATATGTTTATTTTGCTTTGATATTATTGGTGAATACGTTTTATTTTCCCAGACCACACATTTAATAATAAGATGAAGCAGGTGTACAAATCAATAGTTCATATAAATAAATATATGTGTTAATATGTTACACTACAGAAAATATTTCCTCCTTGATTTTTTAAAAATTTATTTTAGTAACGGGGCAAAACAATTGCAGTCATATTAAGCTTACATTTCATCTGTCAAGACGGCCCATTTCATTTGGTCTTCCAGCTTTCCCTGTGGTTTGTTCTTGCTTTAATCTTCTGCTGTGAACCTTAACTTGGTGTTACCAAGAAAAATGCAGCCTGACACATTTTTGGACAATGCTAAGGAATGATATTTATTTTTGAAGGGCCTCTGGATTGTGATATATAGGGACACTTCAATTGAATATGTCTATTCCTTCCAGTGCTCTTTCTTTCAGCCTCTATATATCATTTATCGGGTTTTATTCTTTTAGGTGTTACTGTTGTTTGGGTGTGTGTATATATATATATGTGTGTGTGTGTGTGTGTGTGGACATATTAAAAGCCTGAATTTCTCTTCAGTATTCAGAAAGAAGAAACTCAGCAGCTTGGATGGCATGTATATCTCATCAGGCCTTCATCCATCCATCCAGCCATGTATCATGGCCCTGGAGCCAATCCCAGGCAGCATGACGTACTGTACGAGGCTAGTGTACATCCTGCTGGATACCAGCCCATCACAGGGCACATACACTCCTATTTAGGGATGCCCAGGAGACATGGGAAGAACATGCAAATTCCTGACATGCAGCACAGGCTGGATTTAAACGCACAACCCTGGAAGTCTGAGGTAACACACCTACCCACTGAATCCTGATGCTAAGCCAAATTCATAATTACATTGGTCTCCTACACAACTCTTTTGTTTGTTAAGCTTTTACCTAGTGAGAGTCTACACACCTTAAACCTAAAGTGAAATTCAGAGTTTTGTTCTATGTCCCACAGTGCATCAGTTTTTCTAAAATCCCAGACTCTTGTACGCTTGCCTCCTTTCCTGGATGCTGTTGGCACAGTGTTTCTGCTCCGCGGCATGAGCCACAGGGTTCCACGCTTTTGGCCAGAAGGGATCATCAGTACCTGCTATTAAGAGAACGATTAATCAGGCTCTCTGTCCGATCCGATGAAAGAATGATTTAATTAACTCCAAACTAACATCATTTATTTTTTTTTCCTTTCAGTAATAAAATTAGGTTAGTAGTTCACTGAATCTGCTCTTAAATTCAATAAATACTCACCTGCATTGTTAGCACGGCGTGTCTGTAATAGAGAGTGTATTATACAGTACACCAGACTGACACATTTATGGTATAAATTGCGCAGGAGACGTTGTCGTTGGTTAATAGAAATTTGAAATGCTGTCACGTTCATCCAGCTCCCCACATGGCCCGGAAAGCACCTTAAGTTTAATATGTAACACATATACACCGATGTCTGTGGTGCAGGAGTTGTAAAAGAGATTTATGAGACACAACAAGCTATTAGGAAGCTATATGTGGTGGGGTAATCAGAGGAGGAAATGGTCTGGAAACGCCTCTCTTCATGCCACATTGCTGCATCCTTCCTTGAAAGAAACTTCCCATTATCAGGAGCAGATCTAAATGGGCCTGGACGCCGGCGGCAGCGCGGCAACGTCATGATCCAAGTTCAGCTGAAAGGCTGTCATTTAGCGCTAGAGAGTGGGCAGTTACCCTTCACGTGGAATCGCGGGAGCGAGCCGAAACCTTTCAGACGGCACGACAGCTGTAAACAATAGTTTGTGTGTGGTGTGCATTTAAGTTCCGGGGCAAAAAAAAAATAATCAAATCCAAATCAAGGATTACAGAGGTTTTCGATATATCAATCCTGGAAATTATGATGCGTCATCGGGAAACAGAAATGTCCATAACAGCAACTTATCATAGTAATCTATTACCACACCTTTCACTGTGGGATTAGTGGAATTCCCTACATCAATGGTCGGTCTCGATCTTTTAATCATGTGCATGAAAAGGAGCTGGGGACACAAACCGTTTCCCAGGAATGATTGATTTCCAGTTGTCACCAAATGCTTAAAAGGTAGATTATTTGGTTCTTAACTGAATTGCCATCTTTGAGGCCCAGCGGGTATGGCATCAGCGTGCAATGACACGTGCAAGAGAGAGCGATCAAATGAGATTAGGGCAGGGAACCATGCATATGCGATGCGAAGTCCCCATTCAGGGCAGTAATCTGTATTGCCGGCAGTGATGGAGCTCCGTCACGAAGAGCGAAGAGCTGGGGATATACAAAGGAAGAGCTGAAGGTCCAAGCTGCTAGCTACTTTCAAAATGCAGTTATAGTGCACTATCTGCAGACAATGAACTTGCTCAATTTGATTAGACAGGGGCCAAAAATAAACAAACACATGCGTACACATACAAATTACCCAGAATGCTATGTACGATGATGATACTAGGAAAGAATAAATGAAAGTCACACCTTTGAAGCTTCACTTTCTGTTTTATACAACAGGGACATTACCGACATTTCTCCACAATGGGAGGTTTAGCGCTGGTGCTGCTGATAAAGTTAGTTGGTATGCCAGGATATTGATGATCTCCCACTAGGACAGAACACAAAGGTGAACTTGGAAGAACTTGAAGGATACAGCATGACTTTGTTATTCTTTACTGGTTGTGCTTTGTTGGCTACAAAGGCATCATCGACACGCCTCTCTCTATGCACATCCCCAACACATTCTTCTTAGACTGACATTCTCCCCATTGTGACTTTTCGGATTCTCAGCCGTTTCACATGAAGGAATGAGGAAGTTTCCAGTCAACTTGGCAATGCACATTTTAATCAGAAATGGTGTGCTGTGGTGCCCTTTAACATCATACTTTTCTCATGTTGAAATGCCATTATGATAGTGATAATTACCACCTGTCTGTGAACTGCAGTCTTACTCCACACCAAAGGAGACAATTTTCAGTTTTTTTAACTTGAAAGGACCTCGTCTAAGGGTTGAAAATTTCACCAGTAACAGTCCAGATTGTATCACAAATTGCAGCAAAATGAGAATGTGTGCATAGGTAACTAAAAAAGATTCACGGATAAAATATCCTTGTACGAAGTAAGTGCAGGAAATGCCACCAGATCTTACTTCCACTGCTTGTAGATGCTTTAAGAAGGATAAAAGACCAATTTAAATCTGACATTTTCATCGTGAGCAGTGTTTTTTTGCTGATATTTCTCCGAAACACACATCCCTTTTCATTTTCACTCCATTTTTTTAAAAGATTGTTGATACAATACTTTACCAATACAAAAAAAAAAAACTCATTACTTTCCCGTTACACATCCCCAGACAGCAGGTATTGCCTGGGGTAGCTATAATTTTTCAGCTGTACTTTCATGTTTAGTTTTCGCTAGTGCTTCTGCTTTGTCGAGATGGCTGATGTGACCTTTGATGGTAGGTGAACCAAAGTCATCTTGATCTTTTAGACCAAGGTCACTGGCAGAGCCAATCCCAACATGCTTAGCAGGCAATGGGAGAGTCGGAGGACCACAGTTTTCCTGGACTCAAGTGGAAATTAAATAAAGGAGTTTTTGATTCTAATAAAGTGAGGGACATGCACCCAAAGGTTTTCCACTTCTAATTTCCAGTGTGACATTTTAAATTTATGACATTTTCTCTTAACATTCTGAGTTTAAAATGTAGGACAGAGAGACTGAGAACCTCTAAAAAAAATCCCTGACATTTTCATTGCTTTTCTTTAACCTCCATTTGAAATTTTCCTTGTTAAAAAAAAAGGAAAATTGATCTCAAAGCACTTAGTTGTAGTTAACTTGGTTTACAGACAGAAGAAAATGCTTCCAAAATGCTCTTATCTTTACTTTAGTAGCAGTGTCTGATGGATTGGAAAATACTGTACATTGATAATTTTGGTGTATTTATAGTGAAGAGTCTCGGATATATACTTGGAAGATCTGCAGTTGTATCTGTAGTTGATAGCTACCAGGTGCTATTGATAAGAGACATTATTTGTAGCTGAGCCTCAAAGAAATACAATGTTTACCTGCATTGTTTTATGAATATCTTTGGTGTAAAACTGTTATACTCCTAGGTTTCTGTTGATTGCTTTCGTGTTTGTTACTTGTAGACAAGACACAGTCAGCTGTATTGATCTTTGATATCATTTATTGGCCATCTAGCATATCAGGCATTTCCCCAGTGGACTGACGGATATGTGGGCTGGCAAAATTTATTGTGACCCCCCTCCCCCCCCACAACCCTCCTTGACAAGGTTTACAATATTTTAAGTCCAGGGCTGTTTATAGGTGAAACTCAGAGGTTAGGTGTTACACTGTGTCAGTCAGGTTGGCCGATTCATAGTCAGACCCCTAGCAGGAACTGGACTAATGAGCAGATGTTTTTTAGCATCTTTGAGTGATTCTTTTTGTGGTTTTTGAGTTGATAGCTGGTGTTACCTGTAGTCATGACTCTTTCAGTTATGTTAATACTTTAGGTATCATTTATAATTAAAATTAATTGATAGTTATGGTGTTAACTGTACTTGAGACTCAACCTGTAGTCGAGATTCAAAGGGTTATATCAAGAGTTAACTTTTTTCAATTTTTTTTTTTTTTTTCAATGCAATAAACAATGATTTAATGCTATGGTTCTACCTTTCCCGAAAACCATTGCTCTCTCTCTCTATCTCTGTTTCTCGCTCATCATTATATATTCCATGGCATTAAATAGAAAAGTGGCTTTTTTACACCTCCACTTTTAATTGTAATTGTTATTTAACATGTATATTAATACTTGTATTACATTGCAAATTAATCATTATTATATCAAAATTATGCTAAAGGGCAAAACTGAGTGGATATTATGCCTATTATTGCATAGTAATAAATCACACTATTTTATCGTAATTGATCTGTTTCACCAATTATGTAAACCAAGTAGTCATAGCAACATATACAGATAAAAGAGTTATTATAACCTGGTCTTTTTTGTACTTTTGCATAACATATTATGGCATCAACCCTGCCACCACTAATAACCCGAATGATGTTAATTATGAAATGACTATAGTTATGAGGTATTTCCTTTTATTAATCAAAAACAGTTTTTAAATGTTGCACAATAATGCGATAAATGTAAGAACTATAGTAAAGTGTTTTGTTGCTCAGATAAAGTCAATTATGACCATTTATACTTGCATATATGTTTTGTTGTTGAAATAAGCAGGGTTTACAATCATTTTATGGATCTGAATTTCAGACCATCACACTGCACCCTCGAAAGCACCCTTCATTGTGTGTGCTATGTTTTTTTTTTTTTTTTGATAACCTCTCACCATGCTGAAAGTGAACCTTTTTCTTTGTAGATTGGTTATTGATTTTTTTTTCTAAGAATAATACATGACACGCAATTTTTCCAAATCATTTATCTGGTATAGGTATATCTGGTCCAGTGCTATTACATGAAATATTCCAGGAATAATTCAGCATGGCATCTTCCAGTGTGGTCCTTAGTCAATATTGGCCGCTTGGGGAGTAAACTAGTTTGACCCTAAGACCTGTGCATTAAAAGGATCTTCTTTGTTTTGCCTTGCTCTGCAATCCACTCATTCAATACTCGTCTAATTTTTCCAACACCAAAAACTGAATTTATATGCTCTGCTCGGTCAGTTCAGATCTTCTCCATTAAGGGAAGATTCACTTTTATGATAGTATGTGTGAGATGATCTAGTGTGAAGGGAGAGCTTACTGTATGTGCTTTTTTACTGTTTGTGATTTCTTACTGATGACCAACAAGAGACTTAACGAACCATTTAGCAAACAGGCCTTCCCCTCTATTAGCCATGGATTAATTAAACTGAAAAAGGATCTTTGTGAAGAATTATTTTATTTTTCAGATGGTAATTTGATTCAGATGTTGTCATATCTCGTGAAAGGGTCTGTCAGATACCATCACGTGTGGTCAGACTGGTCCTAAACCTTCAACCATAGTGTGTCCTCACAATACAGCAATTTTGAGCACTACCGTTCACAGTACAAGGGTAGCTGGCGAGCGACCTCGGCTGAAACCAGCTGGGAACGGTTTAATTGGCCCCTAAAAAATCAGCTGCGACTTTCCATTCCTCATTTAAAAAAAAAAATATCTAGGGACTTTTTTTGTTGGTCTCTCAATATCTAGTTAATTCAAATTGGTGCTGCAATCATCAGAAGCAATGTAGATGCAAATTTAAATTGAATATAAATTAAACAGTAACAAGGCCTTTTAGATTGGGATTTAGAAAATCTGAAACACTTTCTTCGTAAGTATATGTGTGTATGTGTGTGTATAGCATAATTTCACATTATTACCATTTTTGATGCATTCTATTATTGAAATTATACTATGGCATTGGGTGAGTACCAATAATGAAATCAGAGCATTCAGTTTGTATTATACAGTATACTGTCAAACAAAACAATGTCACAGCAGCCATGTTTCAGTGAGAAAATGGCCTAAATGTAGGGATTCTGGGGCCCTCAGTTAACTATAGAGCCTGTACATGCATACTGACTCCCATTCTCAGCATCTCAGCTTTAGCCAATTAGGGTGTCAATTTCTTGATCCATAAAAACCATCTACGAAACTAGAACTTGGGTCATTAAAGATGTTTGTAGACCATAAACCTGTTCTGATGTTCCCCCAAACACTTACTTGTTAAGATCATCATAACTTAAATACACAATGGAATTCAACTTCTTAAACATTTGAGCCAGTTTCTGCCTTTTCCTCTGAAAGGTAACAAAAATTTGCAATTGGAATGTGATCTGATTTTTTTATTTCTTTTTGCATATTTCGATTTAAAAACATCATTTTATTTTTCCTGTAAAGGCTTTTGTGTTCCCAAATGCTCAATGCAATTTGAAAACACAGTATGTGTTATGGTGCATTTTGAAACTCTCCTGTATCATTCAGCCGTCACTTCGCCGGAGCAGCCAACTGTATCTGTTGGTTGCTGTCAGAACCGACACAAACTTTAATCAATCATCTGATTACTATTTCCACATTTGGAGGATGAGTATGATGTATGTTAAATTAGACGGTGTACTGTTATTCCAATTGAATTAGTAACCACTGTGTCTCAAGGGCATGCGTCTCTGTGCCATAATTCTTGAACTTAATTGCAGTACTTGAGGTTGCCTTATGGGTATAATACAGTATGTTTTTTTCCTCATTTTTGATATAAAGGAACACTGCATAGTTTTGGAACCATACACCCACTCGCCTATCTTTCATAACTGCTTCCCAGTATAGCGTTGCAGCCCAACCGTGCAGTAAATAAACACTAAAGATGAGTCAGGGGCACAGCTGTATGTTTTATAGCACCAGAGGTGGACATTTCAGGTCCAGAAAGTAAAAATCCAGACCAAGATTTCATTTTTTCAACCAACCAATTCAGTATAAAGAATTTCAATCAGAGAGTACTCAACTGGCTGGTTGAAACAAAATTTTGGTTTGGATTTTCATTTTCTGTACCTGAAATTCCCACCTCTGTATAGTGCTAAACCTCTTGATACTCATGATGAGGCAAGAGCCTGCCGACCAACGCTGTAGCACACTGATAGTATCTGAGGTAAAGAAACACTCTAATGGAAGCAAATTTGACTAGCTAGCAAACACTGAAAAGACCTAATTCTTATACAGAGATTTCTGCGTTCTGTGATTGAATTCTTTTGTGCCTGTTTATTGCCAGGTGGCCTTATATCGAAATCTTGCCCGTTCTCTGCATGTAAGTTCAAGGACCCTGTAGTGAGGGCAGAGAATGCGTAATGCGGCTGCTGAGGCTTCTGAGAGGTTACATAATGCTTCCCAGTAGTGAGAATCGTAGGGCAGTTGTGTTACTTGCTTTGAAGTTTTTGGGCATAACATCGGAGATCAATGAAGAGCTCCACAGTGTTCTATGGAAGGAATTGCGTTCTTAAGGGACAGTTAAATAAAGGTAGTAGCATGTTGTGTTCCCCTGCAATGAAGAGCTCACTATCTTCATTGTGCACACCCTTTGATACCTCATATATTGTTCACCAGAACTTTTTCCACTAAAGTGACTTTGAGCCAACTACCAAAACCTGCTTCATATTAAAATATTCAGTCATATGCCTATAAATAACAAAGGGGGTATTTAAAAGCCTATAGTCAGACATACTGATGAATATGTCATATTTTATAAGCCTGCAGTGCTTTATAGAAATTACCCGTGGTGATTTACGTTAACTCTAGCTAGATATCAAATATGCGAAATTGTTTAATGTGCTTGGACAATGAAGTATATATATAGTGCTATATATATGATTCCTTACAGTATTGGGCTTACTGAAATAACTGTCTCTTCAACTCATCAATTAAATGATTCGGCTAGAAGCCATTTGAGCACTAGCTGCAGTAAACTATATCCGATAGGTTGCAAAATTTAGAATACTTATATAAGACTCATAAGGCGAAAGAATTTTTCAAAATGGATGGTAGTGCCTTCTGCTCATCAAAAGGACATGGGATTAACCTGAATCCAGGCCACACTTGGAGAGTCAGGGGGCTGAGATTATCTGGGGGTGGAATCTGGGTGGTGGAACCCTGTGGTCGACAGGCCTAATCTGGGATGGCCAGGTTCAGGAATTGCTCGGGAGTACATATTTGACCAAGCTTAAATGGAAGCCGCTTAGGTCATAGGGGTTGAGGACATCTTGGCTTTGGTATCCCTCTGGGAAGCCCCCCAAGGGGTGAAAAACAGCACAGATCCAAATGGATCCTGCATCACATATTCCTGGGGGGCCAGCAGCACTTCAGGCATTCCTTCAACACCTTTTCATCACTGATAGTAAGCTGGCCTCCTTGTCTGTTCTTTGGAATCATCGTCATCATCAGAAGGCACTCAGCCCCCTCTCACTTGAGCTCTGTCACATCGCTAGATGTTGTGTGACTTACATGTCACAAGGTCAGGGTAATAGGAATGGATTTAATTGAACAATGGACTATTTATGAAAAAAGGATAAGGTCCTTTTAAAAAAAGTGCTAAAACAAAAAGGACAAAAACATGCTTCTGCACCTCTCACTCTCGCAGGGTTTCTCTCCATGGCCTTAAAGGTCACTCTGTTTGCATCCTAACAAGGCCAATCACTTGTTCAAGGACAGTTGGTTTTCATTGCCTGAAGTGCTCATTGGCCAGAGGCTTGCGATTAATCGCCTTTGATCTTATCGATGCAACTGATCATCCCTAGCTGTTTCTCTATCAGTAAGAAAATTCATGAAAGATACATGAAATCATAGCAAATGTCGGTCCTAAAGTCATATCTTAAATGTTGACTAGTTACAGAGGAAGAGGAAAGCCCACTGCAAAACACGCAACATCTGAAAGAGCAGTGAGATATATTTTTTTTTTAATTTACAGTTGGTGTCATGATTGGATTCAAGCCTGGAGGGTGCAATGCAATCATTTTTAATGAAGTAAGATTTACTGTTGTTTCCTTTTCATGGTGTCCAGCTGTGCTTAATGTCTTGCAAAATGAGGGCTGTTCCAATTAAGCCTAACCTCTGGTCAAAGTGTCTCTTCCTATTTCACATTATCTCTGTGTTGTAGGTTCCATTCACCAAATCCCATTGTTTCACTTGTTGCATTACGTGAACAGATGGGTTGATTCAGAAAAAAATAACTCTTCTGTCAAAGAAACCACAGAGAGAACAGATCTATTCACAAACTGTGGTCCTCTAGGCCTTTAAAATCCTCCTGCTTAATTGTAATGAGTTTATACCGCAGGGCTGTTTTCGAGAGGAGCTAAGGTTATTTTTGAAAGAGACCTGCTATAGTTCCAAATTCATTCTTAATTTTAGTAGGTATATGATACACAGTAATTGGATATGTATACTTGATGCTGTGAGTGTTTTGTGCTGTCATTCTGTACAAAAGCCAAATAAAGAATCTTGAATCTTGAACCTTGATTGATCTTAGAGTTCTTTTCACTGTAATGTTTATTGCACTCACATAACTCAATGCAGGAAGACTTTATTGAAAAAGGCTAATCAGTGGGATATCTGGGGTATTTTAAAAAAAAAAACTCAGTCGCGGTATAGCATATTACTCAAAGGCACAATGGTGCAACTGAACTGGCAACACTCAGGTTACAAGTTATTTGGAGATAGATCCTCAGCTCTCCTTCCTTCCTTGTCTCCCACATCAGACTCCGTTACCCATCAGACATATTTCCATATCCATTGTTTCCTTTTTCCTTTCATTTGCACGTAAATGAGCAAGATGCAATTTGGCTCAAACAAAAATAACTATAGAAGCCTATTTAGAACACCTTGTTTGTTTTTCTAGACTTCAAATTCAGTACAATATAATGTATAATAACGAATGCAACAGCAACAAAGCAAACAAATATACGGATGTTTGTTACAAGAAATAATTTACACGCATGTAAATATACACCAATGAGCTGAAACATTGTAACCACCCCATGTGAAGAGAATGATGTTGACTATATCGCTAAAATGGTGCATGTCAACGTCTGGGATGTATCGCACAGTAAGTCAACATTTGGTTGGCTCATAGTTGAATGCAGAAGAAATGATTGGGGGTAAAGATCTAGTGATTTTGACAAGGGCCAATTTGTTGTCGTCCTGTTCACAGCTGACCGAGAGCAGCCCGCAAGCCCTGCGGTTTTAGAGATGCTCTGACCCAGTCGTCTGGCCATAGCGATTTGACCACTTGTGTCTTTATCCCTGCCCATTTCTTCTGCATTCAACATGTCAACTATGAGTACCGAATGTTGAGTTACTGTGTAATACATCTCAGACCGGAGATGTGCTGTTTATACGAGATTGTCAATGTTAGTAGCATCATGTGGGAGCGGTCATAATGTTCTGCCTCATCAGTGTACACATATACATTTTTTTTTCACCAGAGGTGGAAATCTCGACATTGTTCTTTGACCTGTGATTCTCTATTTAGGTCAGAATCATCAGAAGGTCCTATATATAACATATGTGTGAAGCCCATTCAATTTAAAAATATTATTATTCATTGTTTTTTCTTTTTCTCCATGGATGGGGATTTTTGATGGAAGCACTCACCTAGAAACCACTCAATAGCCATTTTCTTTTGGCCAAAGGGGACAACCTTTTACCAGCAGGGATCTGTTTATTGAAATTCCACAAACGACACACACACACAAAAACTGAAGAAAGAAAGACATCCGTAATACAAACTGACTGCAGTCTCGACTGCTTGAAATCACTCTCTTTCATTGATTGTGACCTTTTTTTCATTTATATACTCAGTAAGTGTTTTGCTCTTCTAATATTTAGGTAATCCTGGCTGGCGATTGTCCATTAAAATACATCTCATGTTTATTTATGAACAACACAAATGTGATGGTAAGCGGATTTATTCTGGGATTACACTCAAATGGCTGAATACCAAAAATAATACCCATTAGACGGTGCCTGTGGAAACTGTGCCAGCACTCTTTTTTTTTTTCCAAGTCACTTTGAAAACCTTACGAAGTGTCTGCAAATACAATAGGAAATAGGTTACGCTAGTTAAATATTTCGGCCAAGCCTAGGACTAAATTATATGATAATTATTTAACATATATTTGCTTGTGGCATGCACACACACACACACACACACACACACACACACACAGTGTTTTGTAATCATGTCTTTGTGGGGACTCTCCATTCATTTCTATGGGGAATACTCTAATCCCAACATGACGACCTTAATTAACCCCCACCCAGCCCTAATGTTAACCATAAGTAACCAAACAAAATACAAGACTTTTCGTATTTTTACTTTATTGATTGCATTCATAGATCTTAGTGGAGACCTGAAAAATGGTCCCCACAATGTCAAAATAACAGGTTTTTATAACATTGTGGGACACACACACACACACACACACATATTAAAAGTGACATACAGTATATGCCAAATGTATTATTGGATATTCCAGTTCTCAGTAGTGATTCAGCTTGTAACCATCGTGGTTCATAGTCCACTAGGCTCTACTATAATTCTTCTTTGTTTGTTTTTTCAATTTACGAAACAGGGGATGCTACGTGTTATAGGCACATTCGCTTGGTGTAAACCTGTGGCTGCTGACATGGACTTATACTGGCTGTTGGATGTAAGCAATAAGCGAAGAGCACGTGGTTCCCCAAGTGCTCCATTGGGTAGGTACCTTACCCACTAAGCGCAGAGACAGCCACCTGTGAGATGATCTGGGCTGGCATGCCAGTGATCCAAAGCATCTTCACAGTTTTTCTTATTTCCTTTAGTATTTTCATAAACCTTTTTAACTGATTGTTCAGTTACAAACAGGACTAGTAGGGACGGCATTATTGGAAGAAAGAAATATTTGCCTGCAAAGATGTGGATTTCAGACACTTAGATGTTTCAGCTGCTTCTTGCGGCTCTAAAGGAGAAATGATGTAGTGCAGGAGTTACCCTCCTTTAAGGAGTTACCCTCCTTTAAGGAGTTACCCTCCTTTAAGGAGTTACCCTCCTTTAATTCCTTCTTCGAGGTTCGAAGTTATCGAAAGGACGTGTGTCGTTTCTTGCAGAGTTTAGCGGTGGCTGCTTTATCAGGTGCAAGCTAACTGGATGCACAAGTCCCCCACACTGTAGGTGTCAGCATCCCCCGTAGCCATTGTTAAGAGCTTGTTTAGTCTCCCGTGGTGGAAATGTAGGATACACCATCGGTGGGCGAACGCTGTCAGGTCAAGTATCTGGTAGCACCTGATTGGCAAATTCGTATCTGACAGATCTGTCAGACAGGAAAAGAATAGCCAGTGTCTGCTTTATCGATCCGTCAAAGCGCTCTGTAGCTATGCAACCACAGCTGTGAGGATGATGATACCAAGTACCCAGGATCACTAAAATATAACATATCCATCCATACAATCATTTCAAAGCTGAGTAATGGCAGAGGGTGGGGATTTAATATCTCTTAAATATCACAATCACTGTTTGCCTGGACCCGTCCTGATACAGCGAATTATAGGTGAGAGATATCCGCTTTCAATGTGGCATGTGCTCATCCAGGGGCTGCTGATAACATTCCAGTAATGTGAGTCTCCTTGGAAATGACAAAACAACATGCTCATGGTCAGATCTGACAGGTAATGGCTCATCACGGCCTGGCTGAGATGAGGCGGGGTCCTGTTCATGTTTTGGCCTTTGTGTCCTGGAAGGTTGTCCATCCGTCTTCCAACTGCTTATCCTGGACAGGGTCGTGGGGGACGGGGGGTGATTTAAAACCGTACAATAATGCTAAGAGCCATTTATATCTAAAGGGTACAGGACTAGAAAATAATATGTGTCATTACTACTTATTTGTTTCAATGAAGTGATATTTTCCGATACAACACAGTAATATATATATATATATATATATATATATATATATATATTTATTATACACACACACACACACACACACAAAATATATAATGAGATATGATTATATGTTTCATCTGTCAAGACAGCCTGTTTCATTTCTTCCAGCTTTCCCTGTGGTTTGTTCTTGCTTTAATCTTCTGCTGTGAACCTTAACTTGGTGTTACCAAGAAAAATGCAGCCTGACACATTTTTGGACAATGCTAAGGAATGATATTTATTTTTGAAGGGCCTCTGGATTGTGATATATAGGGACACTTCAGCTGAATGTCTATTACTGTCAGCGTTCTTCCTTTCAGTCTCCATATAAGTTACCAGCTATATATTTTTTCTGATATTGTTCTCGAGAAAGGTAAATAATTATTTATTCAAACACACACCCGTATATTTGTATTCATCTTTGAGGTGACCCTACATTCAATTCTATAGATATAGCTCTATACACCCTTAACCCATACCCAGTCTTAACCTTAACCATATGTAACCAAACAAAATACAAGCCTGTTGGCATTTTATTTTATTTTTATAGCACTCACAGATTTTAATAAAATTGAGTTTTTTCTTAATATGGTACAAGGTCAAAATGACAGGTTTATATCTCATTGTGAGCAGACATTTGGTCACCACAATGCAACATATACATGCTGACTTTCTTTCCCTTTAGAAGAAAACAAATTGGGAAAAGGCCATAGGCCATGTCGAAGGATAAGAAGGGTAACTATAAAAGGGGAAAGATGTATCAAGGGAGTGTTTGAGTATTGTAACTAATAATCAACAAAATATTTATTTGACACATTAATCTTCAGAAATTGTTTGCCCCCTATACTATATTATTTAGAGTATCATGGACTCAACAGTAATTATTGTCATTTTATTATTCATTAAGAGCATAAGTACTGGGGAATTCTACCCATTGCATGTTCAAAATGGACAGTAGAAGTAGTTATCATAAAGATACACACACATATACACCATATAGACAGAAGTATTGGGACACCTGGCCATTACACCTACAGAAACTTTTGTGACATCCCATTCTAAATCCACAGGCATCAATATGGAGTTGGTCCCCCCTTAGCAGCTATAACAGCTGCCACTCTTCTGGGAAGACTTTCCACAAGACTTTGGAGTGTGTCTGTGGGAATTTCTGCCCATTCATCCAGAAGAGGATTTGTGAGATCAGGCACTGATGTTGCACGTGAAGGCCTGGCTGACAATCTCCATTCTAGTTCATCCCAAAAGGTGTTTGATTGGTTTGAGGTCAGGGCTCTGTGTGGGCCAGTCAAGTTCTTCCACACCGAACTGACTCTACCATGTCTTTATGGACATTGCTTTGTGCACTGGGGCACAGTCATGACATAACAGAAAAGGGCCTTCCCCAAAGTGTTCCCACAAAGTTGGAAGCACAGAATTGTCCAAAATGGCATGCTATGCTGAAGCATTAAGAGTTAGAGCTCTTAGTTCCTTCACTGGAACTAAGAGGCCCAGCCCAACCCCTGTAAAACAACCCCATACCATTTACTGTTCACCACCAAACTTTACAGTTGGCACAATGCTGTCAGGCAGGTAATGTTCTCCTCTCATCTGCCAAACCCAGACTCATCCAGCAGACAGAGAAGCGTGATTCATCACTACACAGAATAGTTTCCACTGCCCCAGAGTCCAGTGGCACTGTGCTTTACACCACTCCATCCGACGCTTGGCACTGCATTTGGTGATGATGATGAGGCTTGTTTCCAGCTGCTCGGCCATGGAAGCCCATTTCATGAAGCTCCTTACACAGTTTTTGTGCTGGGGTTAATGCCAGAAGAAGTTTGGAATTCTGCAGGTATTCAGTCAACAAAACGTTTGCAACTACAGTATAATGCATTATGTGCTTCAGCTCTTGGCAACTCTGTTCTGTTACTTTACATGGTCTGCCACTTAATGGGTGAGTTTCTGTTGTTCCTAAACACTTCCACTTTGCAATAATACCACTTACAGTTGACCATGGAATATTTATTAGCGAGCACATTTCACAAATGGACTTATTGCACAGGTGGCATCTTATCACGGTGCCACGCTTAAATTCAGTCCTCCTGAGAGAGACCCATTTTTTCGCAAATGTTTGTAGAAGCAGTCTGCATGCTAAGGTGATTTATTTTATACACCTGTGGCTATGGAAGTGATTGGAACACCTGAATTCAATGATTTGTAGGGGTGTCCCAATATTTTTACAATATAGTGTACAGCATATAAAATTAAGCACCTAGTCTTGCAGTCAGGTATGCAAACATATGCGAAAGAATGGATCATTCTGAAAAGCTCAGTGAATGGTACTGCCATAGGATGCCACCTTTGCAATAAGTCAGTTTGTGAATTTTTTTGTGGTATTATAACAAAGTGGAAGCAATTTGGAACAACAGCCACTCAGCCACAAAGTGGTAGGTCATGTAAAATCACAGAGTGGAGACAACGCATGCTGAGGCACACAGTGTGCAGACGTCGCCAACTGTCTGCAGAGTCAATAGCTACAGAGCTCCAAACTTCACGTGGCCTTCAGATTAGCTCAAGAACAGTTTGTAGAGAACATCATGGAATGGGCTTCTATGGCCGAGCAGCTGCATCCAAGCCTTATAACACCAAGTGCAATGCAGAGCGTCGGATGCAGTGGTGTAAAGCACGACGCCACTGGACTCTAGAGCAGTAGAAACGTGTACTCTGAAGTGAAGAATCACGCTTCTATCTGGCAATCCGATGGATGATTCTGGGTTTGGTGGTTGCCAGGAGAACCGTACTTGCCTGTCTGCATTCTGCCAAGTGTAAAGTTTGGAAGGGGGATTATGGTGTGAGGTTGTTTTTCAGCGGTTGGTCTTGGCCCCTTAGTTCCAGTGAAAGGAACTCTTAATGTTCCAACATTCAAAGCCATTTTAGACAATTTCATGCTCCCAACTTTGTGGGAACAGTTTGGCGATGGCCCCTTCCTGCTCCAACATGACTGTGCACCAGTGCACAAAGCAAGGTCCATAAGGACATGGATGAACAAGTCTGGTGTGGAGGAACTTGACTGGCCTGCATAGAGCCCTGACCTCAACCCGACAGAACACCTTTGGGATGAATTAGAGCGGAAAGTGTGAGCCAGGCCTTCTAGTCCAATATCAGTACCTGACCTCGCAAATGCTCTCCTGGAAGAATGGTCAAAAATTCCCATATACACACTCATACACCTTGTGGAAGCCGTCCCAGAATAGTTGAAGCTGTCACAGCTATAAAGCAATTCCATATTAAAGCCTATATATTAAGAATGGGATGTCGTTAAAGTTCATGTGTGTGTAAAGGTAAGCGTCCCAATACTTTTGGCCATATAGTGTACCTGTGGTAATGAGTCTGAATGAAACACCTGAATTCATTGATTAAGAGGTCTGCCCCAATACTTTTGTCTGTATAGTGTATTTATCCTTGCGGAATTGTATGAAAGAATTTCTGCAATGGATGGATTCTTGGAAACTAGGTATTACTAGTCCTGACATGAGGATTTATTAATGGTTTATTTTAATAACCATATAGTGCACTTTCTCTATGAGTATTGAGACAACCAGTGCAGCAATTTCTAAAATATACGTAGGCATCCAAGTGAAAATAACTATTATTTTTTACATGTTAAACATCATACTATTTATTACCCAATGGCAAATCTCAGCACTATGAATAAACAACTCAAGCCTGTCACTCTATCATTATTTTGATTTCTTAAACACCTGTTTACTTGTAAATATATTTTGAAAAAAATGTAATAGCGGTCTTGCGGTCTGTAATTAATGTGGTGTAGCTTGCAGGGACAGAGAATCTTAATGCATTCCTGTTTGCCCCCGAGGCACATTCTGAAGTAGCAAACCAATAATCCCTTTGTGAGATGTGATAGTGTAAATATAACCATAGCATCAAAACTTTAGCATACTTCCCATTAGCATTCTGACAGCTGTCTGCGGCAATTAATCGTCGGTGGTGTTTTTCGCTGGCAGAACACTAAAGAACTCAGTATCATTTCTATTGAGTGATGTGACAGGTTTAAATAAGGTATTCAACTGCACACACCTTCTCTCAAGTTAGCATGAGAACCTCTTTGAAGAAAGGCCCAAAGAAAAAAATGATTACATAGCTTGACATGACAAAACTCCTTTATTTTTGGCGAAGCGAAAAATTCAGAAATGATGATCATTGCAGCATTTGGTTCAAGCATAAAAATACTGATTTACTTTGAATTCCTTTCAGTAAAAAAAAAAATTAAAAATTAAAAGAGAACACAATGAACAATGGAAACTAAATCCTAAAAACCACGAATACTGGAGCAAAGAAGAACTCCGAACTGAAAATTTTTGCATGATGATGTTTGGTCTGGTATACAACAATCTATAACTACTGAAGAAATTAGTCAAGATTTCAATGCTACAATACAACCTGCTTAGCCTGTCTGGAGTGATATTGCTCTTTGAACTCAGCCACACAGGTAACAGAATTCAATAGAATATTTCCTTGTAAAATCACAATCATATTGATTTAAAATCTTTAAGGAATATTGATATTTGGCAGCATTTCAGTACATCAGATTGTTCACGGCAGAGAAAGCGAGCTTAGTTTATTATCGGAATGATTAAAAATTGTCCCATTTGTGTTCACTCTAAAAGCCAGAGACTGAAAAAAGAAAAAAAAAATCACATGGTTATTCAATCCCTGATCTAGACTAAAATGATTGTGCTCAGTGAGGCACAGGTGGTGATTTACCTAACCTGATTTGGTCATTAAGTCCCTTTGGCTGCTTCAGTGCCTCCTCCCAGAGGTCCTATCGTCGCACATCTCCAGTGATTAAAACGCAACCATTTGGCCCCCTAAACCAATTTCAAACCCTACTCTAATAACTGCCAGTACCATTCAAGCCAGCCAGCAGATAATGATATGAATTATGTAAATGTTAGAGGGAACTTCAAAACTAATAAGTTATTTGTATTGGGACGGGGGGAGGGGGGGTTGCTATGCAGCTAAGTGCTTTCTGAGGTGAATATGGATGAGCACAGGAGACACTTAAACACCTTTCAGTCTTTTTGTGAATTATCCTGAGGTCCAATGGGATTTAAGTCATCATAAGAAACGCCATCCCAGAGAAACTCCTATTCGGTCGTGAACGAACTGCAGCCATATTCACTTATGTGTAGTGTTACAGTTTATATAAAGGATAACCTTTGCCTAGTCTTTTAAATGCTATAGTATAGTATGAACAATAATGTAAACAATCCACAATCCTAATGCATGTCTCATACCTTGTGCCTTGTGATGGGTTGGCACCCCATCCTGGGTTATTCCCTGCCTTGCGCCCGCAGCTTCCGGGATACCCTGCAGACCTCTGAAACCCTGGATAGGATACGCGGGCACAGAAAATGGATGGATGGATGCAAACTGGTGCACAGTCATTTTAAAGTACCACGCAAGATGGTCATGGGTTGGAAATCAAATTGCTAACTATCCACCCATCTTCAATGCTTCTTATGTGGTACAGGTCCCTGTAGCCTCTTCTAGCAAACAAAGGGCAGAAGGCAGGGAAGAGTGTAATTTTATTCTTTATTTGTTTCTTGGTGCTTAAATTTATACACAATACTGCTTCTCATTATAGTCACAATAGCTAGCTATGTTAGCTTTGTAACATTTTCTTGGTATTTACGTGCTGGTACAAAGACTGATGTTGCTTCACCTTCCCCGCCTGCTTTCGTCATGCATTTCTGCCCCCAAGCACCTCAGGAAAGCCAGAAAATGAAGTTTATTTTCAAATCTTCGCGCAGCCTTTGACAGCATAAAGGACGGTTTGACACAAGAGAATAATGTTCAAATTCATGCTGAGAGAGCCCTCATTTACCTCAGAGGTGAGAAACATTGAATGGCGAGGTGACTTACTCGCTTGGCAGCTGTGACTTCGGGGGCAAATTAAGATCTGACCTTTACATTTGATACTTATGTTTTTCTTTTAATCGTAATTGAATCAGCATGAGTCATACAGCAAACATGCTCAGAAAATCTTGTTTTTCTTGCTATTCCACAAACAACACGATTTCTGTTTGGTACAGTTTTGACAATTCCTCTGTTGCCTGATATCCAGACAGAACGAGTAACATTTGTAGGAAATGTCTGCCATCCAGATTCCATCCAAAGGCATAATTAAATGATTACTTTCCCTCCTTTCCAATTCCTGACTGAAGAAGAAAAAGACTGAATCCCCCTAGTGGTGGACAGTTTAATGCAGTCTCATTTCTTACATTTAGATCTTAATTGAATGCTCACTCCTATTCTCATTCATACAAAACCTTTCAACTTTCACTGCTTTAAGGATCAAGCATTGTATGACGGAACAGCAGCAATAATCATCAAAAGTCCTTAACTTTCTCCGGTCACCAAAATAAGGAATATAAATGCTGGCCGACAGCCCATTTTGCATATTAATAGTAAGCTGCACATTCAGGCAAACTATTCAAAGCTCTAAGTTTGAAAACTTAAACTATTCATTGGAGTCTAGGTCATTTCTGTTCTGGAGAAATACATGCAACTTCAAACCCCCCTCCCCACATGGAAGATGAAACATAAGAAAGCACTCAAAGAGAAACAAAAAAAAGAGAAAATGGGGTAAAATCTATTCATTATATTCTTCTCGGCCACGCAGTCAAAACCATTACAGTGACTTTGCTTTCTTGATAATGCCACATCAAACCGTGATAAATATTTCACTGCACTGTCAGATTCCTATATGGCTGATTTAATGTTTTATTGATGCTGAGGCAACACCCCAAGTGATGCTTGGTTCATTTTGAACTTACCTACTGTAGAGAGGTGAGGAAAAGGTCACTGTTTAAGGATATGTCTAGCCAGGTGCTTCTTACATGTGAAGCAATCTGTGAAACGTATACGAGAATCTCCTTAATGTCTGGCAAATTTCCTAGGGCACACTGGGAACAGGATAACAGCCATTAGTGAAAAGAAAATGGTTAACCCAGGCGCCTTTTAGTTCATTCTTGTGCCACAAATCCTTACCAACCCGAGCATACAAAATAAGAAACACTTACAGCTTTCCGTAAACGGCTTAACGTCTGACTGCTTACCAAGGATTACATTCATCAAATTTTCTGCAAAATTGGAAGACAACGAAGAAGAAAAAATATTTCATACTCTTCACCAAAAAGCGTAGGGTACCATGGATTGCAGGAGCGTGAGCAATATGGAGAACAGAAAAGAAAAATAAATCTATTATAATTCCACAGAATAAAGAATTTACAGAGCAGAACACCACAAGGTTCTAAATACTGCATATACGGAACAAAATTTATAAGTGGTCAGACCAAGGTAACTCCCGTAGGATTAATTATGGTAAAATGAGTAATTAACCATGCAGTGATTGATCTGTGTTCACATGTTTAAGAAAGCAATCAAAGAATGCATATAAGCTCATATTTAAAACCATACATTTTTAATGTAAATATAAGAATTTTTTATTTTTTTTAATCTAGATTTTTTTTTTGTGAAGCGAATATTTCACCAGGGCCTCACACTTCCAGGGTTCAAATCCCCCCTCTACTCTGTATATGTGGAGTTCACTCTGTGGGTGTGTGTGTGTCCTGTGAGTTTTTTTTTCCCTCTACTTGATATTTCATGCTAAAATGGAATCAATAACTGATTGGCACTGTGCGGCATAACGGTACACTGATAAATACCTGCATTAGATGATTCCTACTTCTTTTTCCCCCCAAACGGCAAGAAATATCCTACGGAAAGAAAAAAAAAAACACTTTCAGGTCTGCCACGTCTAAGCTGTCTGGCTCTGTAATTACAAAGTCATTGGCATCAATCATTCTGTTGAGAGAGCCTCATTTTTTATCATCAATTACAGAATTACATTTTGGACACCAATCAGACAGACGCTGTCTCGAGCTGCCGGCGCCACTGTCATGCCTGTTAATGGAATTTTAAATCTCTTATGGAGAAGTGCAGGGAACTACTTAAGTGTGGCTCT
Organism: Paramormyrops kingsleyae; assembly: GCF_048594095.1. NCBI lineage: Eukaryota > Metazoa > Chordata > Actinopteri > Osteoglossiformes > Mormyridae > Paramormyrops > Paramormyrops kingsleyae. The sequence goes on from NC_132819.1 coordinate 13,778,932, forward strand.
CAATTAAGGAAAGAGTAATTTAGCTAATCTCCTAGGAGTTAGCGATAGGCCGCAATCAATGTGAAATTCATGTATGTGCGTCTCTTAACAGCGAGCGATTTTGTCCTTAAGCCGTTTCTTTGTCTAGTTCGTAAGATGCTCCCAGGATACAAAAAGAAAAAACTGATGCGATTAATAATTGATAAAGAAATTGTGCTATATCAAGGAGACAGTAATGCTGAAATTTCATTCCAAAAACAGAAATCGAATAGATTTTAGACAAATCCGTCTTCAATATCAAATTCTATTCTTTTCTCTCAGTGATTTACATACAGGCAGTACAGCAACTACTGAAATGTACGATAAGTGAGAGGTGACGAAATAACTGTCCCATAATATATGAGGTGTGGTTTGAGCATTTCAGGTACGTCCTTAAATATTTTCTTTTCTAACATTCAAATTTCAATGGTCAACACAATTCAGTATCAGCGCTAATAGGGTACAAATACAAGGTAGGTTATATTGACAGTACTTGTCATTAACATTATATTTAAATTTATATTATTGCTTAAAAATGTGGCTCTCCGGATGTTTGCCAAATATAAGCAAAATCGGTATGCTCTTTTTCGTTTATGTATATAATTGAGTAATTAATCGGAGGATAATGTGGAAGCTTCAACTGAAATATGCACAAGTTAACAGATTTACTGTCCTGACCATAAAAAAGTGAAAAATGAAGCATAGGTCTGTTAGCATGCTGATACAAATGCTATTTTACAATATTGCCGCAATTTAACAAGATATGGAGTCAGGTATATTGATTTTTCCCCCTCTCTAGTGCAGTTTGCCAAAGCAGATTTATCTCAGGAAGGAATCTGTTTAGCTGGCATAGAATATGTACATTTAGTAGACTGTCAAAAATACAGAGCGAGAGTTAGAAAGGCTGCAAGCTGACAAACTGCACAATAGCTTGTGATATTTAGAAACCAGAACAGAATATGAATGTGATCCTGCACATACTGCAGAATACAGGTAGAGAGGCAGCAATAAATGATGAGTATTATAGTAGGTAGTAATATGAACACATTATTTTATATTATATACATACACTCAATACCCTCCTACATAAATGAGGAGATGAAAATTACAGGCCGTTAGCCCTCCTTGGGCCTCAGTGACTGATTTTAATGTATTTCTCCTTTAACTTTGTCAAGGTTAAACATTAGTAACATCCATTACTAAAGCAGTTGTAGTTTTATATTCAAGTTCACAAGTTTTGGGCTGACGTTATGGCTGCATGCTGGACGACGCAATCTGCAAGTTCATGCACATTTCATGGCAGTGCGTGGTTCCCTATAGATGATTCACCAGTATATATACTCCACTGTCACCAAATATTTTCTTGTCAATAAGAAATCTGCAAATCTGTGAGAATGTTATTGTTTAAACTGTGCCGAGAACTGAGCATCTCACAGTGAATGTGAGCAACAATTTAACAATTTTAACAATTTTCCCGCATTTCCTTGGCTCTCAGTCAGTCAGTCAGTCAGATAGACAGACAGACAGACAGACAGACAGACAGTCAGTCAGTCAGATAGACAGACAGACAGACAGACAGACAGACAGTCAGTCAGATAGACAGACAGACAGACAGACAGTCAGTCAGTCAGATAGATAGACAGACAGACAGACAGACAGACAGACAGTCAGATAGACAGACAGACAGACAGTCAGTCAGTCAGATAGACAGACAGACAGTCAGTCAGTCAGATAGACAGACAGACAGACAGTCAGTCAGATAGACAGACAGACAGACAGACAGACAGACAGTCCACTATTTCTATTATTACAACACCTTGTTTCAGGGGGCACAAATAACTTAGCTACTCCCTCAAGTAGAAATCATATCAGACAAATATAGTAACTGCCCAAAAGACATGAACTGTTATGACTGATTAATAATAAGTGATCAGTATGTAATAATGTAATTAACCCAAAACTAAGAGTGCACCATTACATTATTACTGCCCATCATGCAAAGTGTTACAATAATAATAGCAGTAGTAGTGAAAAACAATTCTATGCATATCACACCTATATTACCATTACACTTTATTAGATATATAACCCTTTATTATTAGTATTTTATGAGGTACAATGTTAATTAAACATATTACAACTATGTTAGCATTATTTGATCTTGAAGGTGCCCACATCGTCAAGGGCGACTGTTTAATGAGCCTCCATTGTCTCCCTTTAACCCCATCTCAGACTGACTTTCCCAAGGAGAATCACAGAATTTCAAGCACAGTAACTGTGTTATTCAGCGATAATCAGTACGTAGCTAAACTTTTCATAAAAAAATATATATTTTTCAGGAGTATTACATTATTTTTACTTAGAATTTGTATATTACATCATTCCGGATATACCTCTTAGATATAGGCATCCAAGGATATTTTTTCACATTTATAATTTCACATTTCTAATAATGAATATTTACCGGTATCACTGGCTATAATTGATAAAAAGGTGTCAAATGTCTCCTTTGAGCATCTTGAATTGCAATATCTGAGGTAATTATCCGTGTAAATATAGTATAAATGTAGTCATAACTAATGCCTTTTTTAAAATATAATTTGTATTTTAAACATATTGTACAACGATATACATGCATGGTAAAGGAAACTGTGTTCTGTTTAAGTGATTCTTTCTGGGTAGTTTCTTCCTCGTTTTGGGGTGCCATGAGTTAAATACAATATCATGGACTACAAATATACTCAAAAGTCTTGCATGCAAGGATACCCTTCGCCTCAGTAAAATATCGAGAACAGTTCATTTAAGCCTGAATTTTCAATTAATGTTATGAATACAAATGTCCTTTAACAGAAGAAAGAAATGTTTACACTGATTGTCTAGGATGATGACATTTCCTATGCGTCTAAATGTTTTACTGTCGGGGCCAAGCAATAAAACTGATGTTAATGCATCTGAAAAGCTCTCCAAACTATGCCTGGAATATTCCAGAGACGTACTTCATTAACAGTGTGATTTTAACATCCCCATGTCACGTTTCATGCGTATTACTCATCTATTCAAAAACGGTCCCCATAGGGGGAAAAAAACGGATATTTATCACGTTATGGGGACATTGTGTCCCCATAAGGATAGGTAAACCCGCTCGCACACACACACACACACACACACACACACACACACACACACACACACACACACAGTGCCCTACACAATTATTGGCATCGCTTGAAAAGATTTGTAAAAAGGATTAGAAAACATCCACCTTTTGGTGTAATAGCTTCATTTCACACTGAAAAAAAATAGAAAATTCCAACCTTTCATTGAAATAAATTTAATCAAAGAAAAAGAAATCCATCATCAAGAAATAATTATTTTTACCAATAATACATCTGCCACAATTATTGGCACCCATGGAAATTACAGTGAACACAATGTAACTGAAGCATGTTCTCCATGTAAATTGTACATATTTGAGTTGATTGGAGTGGGTAGGAAAGTTCAAGCTGTAATCCATGACTTCCTGATTAACTGGGGTACAAAGATGAGGTGACACAGAGGCCAAACTCCCTTTGTCATCCATCAACATGAGAAAGAGAACACACAAACCAAATGAGGGAGAAGCGTGTTGACCTCCATAAGGATATGGGTATAAAAAATTGCTACTCAACTGAAAACCTTCATGCTAACAGATTATATGGAAGGTTATCCACAAACGTACAGGTAAGTGCCTGGAGTTTGTGAAACGCTACTACAACTTTGACTGGAGCCATGTTCTATGGTCTGATGAAACAAAAATTGAGCTTTTTGGCATTGTACATTCAAGGTGGGTTTGGTGTAAAAAGAAGGATGGCTGTAATGAAAAGAACCTTATTCCAAATGTAAAATACAGTATGGTGGAGGGTATGTGATGTTGTGGGGCTGTTTTCCCTCCATAGGCCCTGGAAACCTCGTTAGGGTATATATGGCATTATAGACTCCAAGAAATACCAGCACATCTTAAACCAAAATTTGGTTTCCTCTGCCTGGAAACTAAAGCTGGTCCATCACTAGATCTTCCAGCAGGACGATGATCCTAAGCACATGTCCAAATCAACACAAAAATGGTTAGCTGACTGCAGAATCAAGCTTCTGCCATGGCCATCTCAGTCTCCTGACCTGAACCCCACTGAAAACCTGTGGGCTGAGTTGAAGAAGAGAGCTCACAAGAGAGGGCCTAGGACCCTGGGTGATCTAGAGAGATTCTGTAGAGAGGAATGGTCTCAGATGCCCTGCTCTGTATTCTCCAACCATATAAAAAGCTATAGAAGAAGACTCAGTGCTGTTATACTGGCAAAGGGAGGTTGTACAAAATGTAATGTAGTAAATGCTGGGGTGCCAATAATTGTGGCACATGTGTTTTTGTTGAAAATAATTATTTCTTGATGTTTTTCTTTGATTAAATTTATTTCAATGAAATGTTGGGTTTTCCTAATTTTTTCACTGCAACACCAAACTACTTCTAACCCTTTTTTAGAAATCCTTACAAGGGGTGCCAATAATTGTGGATGGCATTGTGTGTGTGTGTGTGTGTGTGTGTGTGTGTGTGTGTATAAAAAATGGAGCGTCCACCATAAATAAATGTCATTGATGAACAAACACGTGGTGGAAAGCGCTTACAGTGCTTATTTTGGTCTTTTTAAACATGACAACATATGGAGAAAATGAACTATGGTCATTCTTTTCTTTTTTTTAACTTTACTTCAATCTCGCTACTTTGCCTTGCGGTGACCAGTCTGCGTCTATCTACCTACCTGAGGCTAATGCAGCGTGCACAGAAAACATGACGGGAAAGAAAAGTCATTACAATAAGGGCTTTGAGACAATGTAACATTGTGAAAATGCATTGTATAAATAAAACTGAATTTAATATTTATGTACAGTATTGTACTGTACTATAATTTGGAAAACTTTTGAAACAGCTGCACTGTATTTTGTATCTTTATCATCTTATATTCATGAAATAAATATACAATTGTTAATTAGATGGTAATCTGCCTAAGACAAAGAAGAAGAAAAAAATCGGTTATAATAATCATCCGCTTATATTGATTAATTTCTGATTAATCAGATGTCATCACTATAAGCGGTTTCCACTGTACAACTAAAGATTGATTCTGATGCAAGCAAATCTGAGCAGAAAGCTTCCGTGGCTGGATGCCTATAGACCCACTATAGCTTGCTGCTGGTCCTCTAGATGTTGCAGATTTGCATTCCCTCTTGGAACACCCAGACCCAGAACCGAGTTTGTAGCTGATGGTGAAATGATAGCCCGCCTCCCAGAGGAGTGACACCCGTCAACCCTTTGGAGAAAGCCTGAGGAGGTCAACCACAAGGCCTGAGAGCTGATTTCCCAGGACACTGGCAGTCAAACTCACTGACAATATCGAGGTCCAGAATGTCCTGGACTGTGACTGAAAAACATTCCTGGAGGACATACTTCTCCTAGTCTGCCAAGTACGGGACGTTGGCCCTGACTCAATAGGGATCCACCAGGTAATGGATCATATAGCGGGAGCCAATATCAGTGGCAAGGTATTGGTTCTTGATAGGACAAGAGGGATCAGACAAGGTTAGTAACCCAAAACATTGAAAAGGGCTTGACCTCTAGGTCAGGGATCCCCAACTCCGGTCCTGGAGAGCCGGAATCCAACACAGTGATTAATTTGCAGATTTCCCTGCTCAAACACATCTTAATCAACTAATTACCACATTTAGTAGGTGTGTTTGAAGAGGGAAATCTGCATACTGTGTTGGATCTCTCCCCTCCAGGACTCAAATTGGGGATCTCTGACCTAGGGGTTGAACAGACAAGGTATATAATCTACCTAAACCATTTAAATCAGTCTGTTCCTGATTTAAACATTGCTTCTGACCACTGGATTGGGGGTAGTATCACAAAGAAATGCAGACCATAGTCCCTATAGGCATCAGGGCTGGTCAAGCCTATAAGCAAACACAGGCGGCTGTCTTGGGGCGCAGACTTGCATGCCAGTTTTACTCAGATGGGGGTGCTACCTGTGATGCTCGAAATGCCATGCGTACACAGGAAGTAAAGGGGGGCCTTTGTTAGTGACAGGACCCTCAAAGATCCGACATAGATGGAGTACCTGCCGGAAGAGGACTTGAGCCAGTTCCCATGCTGAGAGTATCTAAGGCAACAGAAGTACATGAGAGACTTTTGAAAATCAATCCACCATGGTGAGTATTACAATGTGGTGCTTCGAGAAAGACAAATCTATAATAAAATCAAGGGCGATATGATACCGTGGCCAGGATGGCCCAGGAAGTGGGTGCAGGGACCTGGCAGGTGACTGTCAAGTCATCCTAGATCACTCACAGGGAGGTCAGGACAAAGGTGTCTGTATCTTTGCCACCAATATCATTATATCTCTCTGTGCGAGAATACTGGCAATAGAATTAAGCATACCTCTTTAGTTTTGGTAGTGTACCTGTTAATTAACTGAGAGAAGGCTGCCCCAGCACCAATTTCTGAGGCACTGGCCTGCATTGTGAAAGGCTGAGTACGATCAGAATGCTTAAGGATGAAAACAGATGTAAGGTCTCCAAACAACTTTCGAGCTTTTGGGGACCATTTTACAGAACACTGCACAGCTTTCAGCAGATCAGATACATAAGGGCTGCGATGGAACTGAATCTAAAAATAAAATGTCTGTGAAAATTAACAAAACCTAAACATTGGTATTCCTTTGTTAAGGTGGGTCATTCTAATACCACCTTAACATTTTTGGGGACCATCTTTGTTTATTAAATAAGAAATATATAGTGTAGAAAATAGACTGATGTAATGTGAAAGACACTTCGCCAGTTTCACATGAACATGTTCCTGGTAAGCACTCACGTGTATGTTTACATGGTAATCCTCATCTAGGAAATAGATCAGAATGTCAGCAAGGAATCTGAAAGCAAAGACATTCAGCATATCCTGAAGAACACTGTTGATGAACACCTGAAAAATAGAAGGGGCATTTGCCAGCTCCAATGGCATTACTAAATGCTCAAAATTGTGGGTCATCACCCTGTCAAATGCAGATTAGGTCATAGGCACTCAACCGGTTGCATTTCGTGTTGATCTTAGAGGACTTAAGAGGATCTTAGAGAACTCATTAGGGGGATGAATGACAAAGGGTATTCAGACTACAATAGTCAATGAAGGAGGAAGCACCCCCCATCACACCCATAAAGAAAAACTTGCTGCAGGAGATGTCAATGATCTTCAGTGATCACAAGGCTTCAGTGATAAAGGTTTTGATGGCCCGTGTCTAAGTGGTAGACAAGAAATAAATGTGGAATGGTAGTCCCTAAGAGGGTTACCCTGTAACAGGCTAGTCATGAGAGATTTGAAGCACACACTAGAAAGTATATTAGGCAAGTGTCAGATATTTTTGTTAACTGACCTATTGTTAAGAAAAAACAATCAACATGGATTATGAATAGTTTGTTTTTTTTATGGCAGAGAAGCAGGACTGCTTATATTTGGTATTGTGGTTGGAGTTGAGGGGCAAGTCTATCTGAATATGAGTCTGGCAGAAAGGAACGGTGTCCTGCTAGTCATGCAAACGGTCTTCACATTACAGATTAAATGAAAAAGAGGCCTGGAAGCAAGGAAAACAATAAGAAAGGGAAAAGAAAAAAACAATTATAGTTGCCCATATACTCAACTGGCTTATTTTTAAATCAAGAACATTGGATGATTTTTTTCTGCTTCAGACGTCTTATTGATGAATGAGCAGCTGATGTCAATCTAAGATGTAGGTACCCTGAACTGATGATATTAGTTTTGACTGGATATACTGTATATGGATATATATGGACAACCTAGAGACAAACATACTAATACTTAGAAATAATCCTGTTTAATGCCCTGTGGTGAACCTCATGACCACATGCAGCATTTTGCATAGTAACAAAGTATGAATATTACAATCTAAACAAACATGAATTTTTTATTTGCAAGTCAGAGAAGGATAATAAATTTCCAAATTTCATTATATTCCACATTATCTTTCCACTACTGATCTCATTGCTGCCAGATGGACCTGGAAACAAAAGTATCTGAAAGTCTCTAGGGCCGAAGATTAGCAGATTAGATTAGTAAAGACTTTCTATTGCATCAACTATTGCAACTCAGTGCAAAACATATAGATAACTCTCCCACAGCACTGTAATAGCAATTGAACATAAGAAAGTTTGAAAATGACATAAAATGTTTTTCTCTTTGCAAGCCATGTCTCCAATGTGAAGATCCATCTGTTAAAAAATATATGTATCATTTTTTATACCGTGTCATATGCTCTTGAGCTACATAATAAACAAGCTGTTATGCAAATTATGTGTTATGTTCTAATGCAAATTCCACACAGCATAAGAAGCGAATGTTTTAATGACTGAACGGAGTGGAATTCACACAAACAGGCACATGTGGGGGGCAGGACAAGGAGTAGCAGAGATTCCGTGACCCCTCCGACCCCGCCATACCTAGTTTAGAATAACAGCAACAGGAACAACACAAAAGGACACTGCCAAAGGAAGCACATCTTTCAGAGGCAGGAAACTGGAATATTGAGCCAAAAGCCGAATAATTAAATGGTAGAGAAACATCTTTACTGGTGAAGGTCTGAGCTAGGCTTGGGCACACCATGCAGCTGCTCTGCTTGGCGAATGCCAGAAGCATTCCTATGAATATGTAACTGAGTCAAGCAAAGACAAGCAGACAAAGTAAAATGCTAAACAGCCATTTTTGACTGTACGGGCCAGTATTATCAGATACGCAAGTCAAGGTGAAAGGGAAACAGCTTCACAGAGGGTCAGGGCGTTTGATTAACCTTCTGTGGGTGAACCTCTGGTGTTCACGGTAAGCCGAAGGAGCATGGAGGGTGCACTGATCCAATCTCTAAGCAGCACTGTGACAAGGAGTCTTGACAGTGCTGTCAGTGGGACAGACACAAGGCTGGACAGCCTCTGTCTGAATGGGAGGACAACACCTCTCCATGACAAATCATTCCAGACAATCGGTTTCTGCACCTAAACTTTCAGCTGTCAAATCACCCACAGCAGAGCAAGGAAATGCCCAAGACATGATTGTTTTTCTATGCATTTCCCATCCTAATGGACATGAATCGGAAACAGCCTTAACACGTACTGTGTTAATTGTGATTAGGATCTCACTGACAGGAAATGGTAAGCTCACCCACGATAGTTTTTAAAATCTCATTTCTTTCATTACAACTTCTTTGTCTCTATTAGCAAAGGGAAACTGTTAGAATGGAGCTGATACACTGTAAGAAGCCTACAGCAGGACAGAAAGGGTTAATGGAAATTAAATAGGCAGTGATGGTCAGAAAATTGCCTGACGAATTTTTACAATCGAAAACCATACAGTGCATGACATACCGCAGTAATTTAAATATATATTAATCTGCTGTGCTATTTCAAATAAAGGTGTAACATTGGTTTAGAATGATTGCATTTTTTTTGTTTTATAACAAAAATCATCACTTTATTCATTGACTTACAAAAAATGCATCACATTAGAAATAATCAGAACTTTTAAGTAAAACATTCATTTCAGTAGCAATAAATTGAAACCCAAATTATAGTTCTGAAAGAAATGCTCTGAGTTAAAAAGTTCATTGAGAAGCAATCACACATGGTGCTTTTTAATTAGTAACACCTTTGCAATAACATAAAACACCAAATATTTGTGTTTAGTATTCCCTTTGGGAGCCAATGACTACAACAGCCATTAACAGAAAAATGACAAGAACAGAATTGAACTAGTAAAAAAAATTATGACACTTAAGAAGATGGAAATGTCTGTGTGGAAGATATGTACAAATATGTTAAACATTGCTTGTCATTGGACTTTTGTTGTGAAGTCAATACATTTGGGAGATTTTTACAGAATTAAACATCCCAGAACTTTCTGTGAGCCCTGTATATGTACGTATATAGCACATTAGTTGTATGACACATAAATATAAACTGAATAAGAAATATTTGCACTCACTCGTAACTCTGAGAAATTCAGAAATGTTATCGACCGGCCCGATAAGATCTGTCTAAAAATACAACTTTCTTTAAGGTCACATTTGCATAACAGTTCCCTTTGACTACTCACGCGGAGAAAAGACAGCTTTCTGTCCCATCAGATACAGGCAATTTCGGCAGGCGTATGCCGGGCAGCCCGCAGCAGCCACATCGCCGCCACATCCCTCCCGATGCGTCACGTGCGTAGCCGAACGCCCGCTTCCCCTCGCGGTGCGCTGACTGTGCCGCGGCGATAAGGGAACAATCAGCCAACACCTCGGCGGCGGAGAAATCCTCCCGAAGCATGATGCCGCATTTACACTTGCTGCTTCTTGCTCCTCGTGTCCGCAAATAATAGAATTTGCTCTGGAGTCATCTTCTCCCATTGTACGACGAAATGATATTATTCAAATCATGTATATCATGGGGAAAATGTACCCAGACAATCAACACGTTCTAGACATAATAAAGGTGCTTTTTTTTTTTTTTTTTTTTTTTTACTGGGCCCTAGGGGAATGTTACTTACCCAGGGATGAGAGATCAAACCGTGTCAGGCAAAACTGTTATATGTTTTTTTCACTCTGGAGTAAATAAATGAAAAATAGTCACATTCATTGCTGCTTCTCATGAATTAATTAAAGTGTAAATGGAAACTGAATACTGTAGCAAAGAACAACAAATACAAGAATCACGGTCATTGCTGAATGACGAGGTGCTATCTTAAATTAAGCATGTGTACCAATAAAGTAGGTGTAAGTCTTATACGTCTCTTTGGGTTAAAGAAATTAGAGTGAATGGTTGAATGGTTATAGGTGGAGAGAAATTGGGGGGGGGGGGGGAGTTTTTAGGATGTGAGGATGCACATTGGAATGTAGCCACATTCCCCTTCAAACTACATAAAAAAAACACCTTTTTTCCAAAAATAGTTGCTGTAAAAGTGAGAGGTAGTATAATCTGGGTTGTCCTATATTGGGCCCAACGCGGCATTTAGAGAACATACAGTAGGTGAAGATGCATTAACCACAAGACCATTTAAAATCCTCAGACCACCTCAGTACATCAAACCCAGAAACAAATCCAAGTAACACGTGGAATAAACAGTCAGGATTCCAAACAGCCAGAATCTGCACCGGAAGCTGAAATCCTGGCGAGAATACAGGTCAAGTGAACAACCTTCTGCACTCTAAATGTTTGCATGTTAATGATTCAGTGAGACATATTCAATTTAACAATCCAGTTAAGGATTTAATTGGTTATATTCATCATTAATTCTAAAAATTCTTGCAAGCCTCGCTTCAGTTACATTTATGGATTGGCCTGCTTTGTGCACTGGAATAGAATCAGCAAGCCTGCACTATGCTAAGCTAGGGAAATGTATTCCTGATCACTGCTCACCTCATCACAAAGCCCTCAGAAAGCCAAAGAGCCAGCTTCCAATGCTGTGCTAAAATGTTTTTTCTTTGATGATTCCAGAAAGAGTTGAAATATGTGTAGGATGAAATAAAATGATTGGAACCTGCAAGTGAATAACACGATAACCGAAAAACTGAAAAGGGAAAATAAAATTAAACTTAACGCAATGAGTAAAATTACAGCAGTCTGGAATTCTGGAAATGGAAAGAAATTGGTCAGGCAAATAAATTTTCTGTTACTAGAAAAATCAGTAATGCACTCCATCCACAGATGATACGATCCATGACCACGATGGCCAAAACTACAGATAAAAGCGAACCATCTATGGACCCCATATATAATGTGAATTGGTAACATTGTACTTCTGGGGACACAAATAACTCATTTATTACTCTAGAACAAATCATGAACTAATATAGTTTCTGCATGAAATATTACTGATGAGTGAACATGGGATCAGTATATAACTATCACATAGTTATTGGTTAATTAATGCATTAAGTAAGCATGTACTACTACATTGGTTCCCCCCCAAATACAGTGTTGTCCATGATAGAAGGTACATTGTACATTATTATACAGTACCGTACAGTACTGTACTCTTGAATGAATGGGATTCTGACATTTTGACATAATTCTCAAATGAAAATAGAGCAATGAAAAAAAGATCATGTATCAAGGGATGATGGAACAATGAAAACCATGCTTTTTATACATTTTTATAACCCATACACTGCAATAATGTGGCAACAAATGCAATCAGGGAGAATGCTAGATGCAGACTGGATGAGAGTTCTGCAGGGAAGTGTGGACATATGGACAAAGGGAGAAGAGTGATTCACAGGGTTTGAATCTTATGAACCGTTTATTTCTGGAATTTTACAGGTTTTTTAACCAAGGTAAACCATGAATAATTCTATGTGCCTTTTGTTCTGTGTACTCTGTAAAACTGGAGCCACGATGTCTCGTCTCTCTGTATACTTGTATACTTTGAATAACTGAAACCATGGTTACAGAAATCGCAAGAATGGGGGTCCACTGTAAACTTATATTGGAACTTCCTTTGGGTGAGCAGAATTGGGGTGTGTCTTTGTACATTCTGATTTCCTTTCAATAATGCGAGGTCCCAGCTGCACTATGACATGTGATGGGCAAAGTTGTCAACATCCAAGGTCAATCCAACCAAAGCCTAATTTTAATGCCAGTTCTAATATGTTTTACTTCAGACATCTTTGACATTGGACCCCAGAATTCACAATATTTTGATCTGGCTGAAGGTTATAAATCTGACAGTTAAGCTACAAAATGTTGTACAATGATTACTGTAGCCTTTATAAAATACCACAGCAGCAGCTTATCCAGATCAAAGCAAGCAAACAAATCCTCTGGTGATTCACTTTTCCGAGATGTGTAATCTGATTCTGCCTTGTTCTGGAGAGCAGGGAGCATTTTTAAAAGGTAGATTTAGCCTTAATTTATAGTGAGCAAATGCTCTGAACCAAGCTTTGCACATCCCATTAATCTTATTACCGTTTCATCATCCCCCATATCTTTAAATATTCATTGAAAAGAATGGAGTCATTGAGTATATTTGGCATATAAAAGATACAGACTCATCATTAAAAACCCATGTAAGCCCTTAAAGCTGAAGAGAGGTGATTTCATGCTTGGCTGCACCATTCTGCAGAGCATGGCTCTCTCAATGCTGCCGTCCTTGGTTCTACCACATCCATGTGGGCTGCAGCAGGATGGATTGGTTGTTGGAGCTAATGAAGCGCAAAGAATGTGGGCAAACTGTTTAAGGGGAGGCTGGGGTTCAGGGTGTGCCTGACACACTGTCCTCTACCTTCATAAGCTGAACCTGAGCCTCTGCTTCAACATGAAGTTCATTTAGAAGCATTCATTCTTTTCACTCTCAGACGCATAGAATATCGGTAATTGAAGAACAGCGCATGGCATGGGAGACAAAGTTGGGTGCCGGATGGGATTCAGGGCACGTGGATGAAGGGCAAATCAGAGACACTGGTTATCCTAATTGTGTGTCTTTAGGCAATAGGAAGCTCACACAACATGGGGATAACATGCAAACTGATAAGATGATATTTCATGATCAGAACAGATTTCATTTATTGTGATTTAGATACAGAAAACAAATATTAAAAAATGAAATATCATTCATCACACAATAGACAATAGACAAATGTTACAATACAGTACAGATATCACGATAGATAGATAGATAGATAGATAGATAGATAGATAGATAGATAGATAGATAGATAGATAGATAGATAGATAGATAGATTGAAAAGGATACAAACACCACAAAACCCCACAGAGCCACGCGGTCATTGCTGTGTACAATCCCATAATGCAGCTATGCAACAATATGAAGCTTAACTTTGATTCAAACGTGGGATCTGATCTCAGTAAGACTTCCAACTTAAATACTTCAAAGCAGCAGTCTTCAACCTTTAATATCAGAGCTACTTTTAGAAAAGAAAATTATGTGGGGAGCTACCGGGTGCTGAGGGTAAAAGATGACGGGGGGTGGGTGAGGGTCAGTCCCGCTTGGGATGTCATAAAAAATCAACCTGTCGATCGTGATCGACTGTTTGGCAACCACTGCTTTGACAATGACAAATATGCATTCATGTATCAGAGAAAAACCTTGGATCACTCTGTTGGGTACATCATTGTCATTTTTGTTGACTGGTTTTCAGCGGATGGACAGTTGTTCATAGTTTGTCAACAATTTAATTTGTTATTCTAGTTCTGAAGGTTTTTTTTTTCACAAATACTTAAAACGTCATGTCTATGGGACTTTTTATTAGTTTGCTACTTGTCCCAGTTGACCTGATCCTTTTTATACAAAGGAACAAAACTTCTGTGAGATTTAAAGCTTCCATAGTTGATTGGACTTAGAATAGGAGTATGAGCAAATGAAATTAATCCTCTTAATTCACTCTTTGAAAATGCCTAATTTAATGACTGATGTAGTGAATCTTAGAAACTATAAATTAGCATAAGATAGAAATATGGATGTGATGACTCGCAAAAAATGTAGCTAATTGCTCAAGTAGGAATCAATGTATAGAAATATGCTCAAAAGTCATTGACAAGGGATTTGAAACGTAATATCAATGCACAATGCAGATGAATAAGTTTGGCGTTTCAGGCTATTCACTAACTCAAGGGATTTCATACTCAATTACAAAGAACTTTCAAACCCTGTCATAAATACAATCCTGCAGCCTTGGTTGTTTCCATTTTTCAAAATGTTCCGTTATGTGGAGCGTAGGAAGTTCAGGAGAGATGGCAGGAACTGCCCTTTGATTCAGGCCCTGCATTGAATGTGACGTTCATGGCGGTACATTTGGAGCTGTCTACTGGGGGATGGAACGTGTCATTATTGAAAAAAACTCTCAAAGTTTTCCAAATATTCTTCAAGTCGGGGTACAAATGTCTTGCAAATTCTTGAAAATCTAATAATCTATACCAGCCACTTTATGACTAAATATTCTTATAATGACCTTGTGTGAGCCTCAGTAATCACACAACTGAAACTTATTTAACCTTATGGCATTGTCTGTTAGCAGAAGGGCTTTCTCTTTCATTTGTCGTAAGTGTATTGCCTGGAACATTAAGCTATTACCAATAAGCACTGGACAGATTCAGGTACCGAGTAAAGGTTCTCTTTTGAAGTTTGTTATTTAAAAATAATCAGGACAGGCAGACTTGTCATAACACTGTGCATTTCAGCCATTTTAAACCACCAAGTTAACCAGCCAAAAGAAGCATTAAAGTAACAATCATTACATAACTGTGTGCCTTTAAGCTGTATGAGGAAACTCACGCAACACAGGGAGAGCATGCAGACTGATCACATCAGATTGTATGATCAGAACAGATTCCTTTTATTGTCATTTACATGCATGAAAAGAAAAGTGCATACATAAAAATTAAAAATGGCCATTCATCCCAGACCAAACAGTGTCATAAAAGATAATAGACAAAAAACATTAGACTAGACGAATATCACAATAGATCAGGGTTATTCAACTCACGGTCCTCGAGGTCCGAGCACTGCTGGTTTTCCAGCCTTCCTTTACATGTCAGTCAGGTGTGAAGCCTCTGACCAATCAGAATCAGTAATTATTAAACAACTACCTGGGAGAACTGAGAACAAGGCCTGGATTTGGAATCGAGGTCCAGAGTTGAAGAACCCGGCAACAGATTAACGGATAGATGGATGGATACATGAATGGATGGATGGATGGATGGATGGGAATTTACATAATTTTAAAAGCCAAGTTAACCACCCAGGAAAGGTACTGAGGTCACAGTCATTCTGAGAACCCTGCACAAAGATGATTCCTCTACAGATCTAACCCACTAGCTTCCCCACTGTACTGTTAGTCATTTCTCCTCACCTAGGCTGGTAAAATAAATAAATAAAATGTTGAATGAATTTCTTCCTCCAGCTGTGTACCCTAATTGAAATAATCAGCTAAAAGGTTATCACCTCTCCAAGAGCCACATTATTATTCCAGCAGCTTTTTTTGTTTGTGTATTGCCTATTTCATCACAGTGTGTGTTATCAACTTAATTTACAGATGACACAGAAGGTACTCTTTTAATCATGAGTTCATAAACTCATGAATTTTTGATTCATTCAACAGGGTGTATTTGACTTCTTTAATTTAAGCAGGGGTTTATCTGTCATTCTTTGCTCTGTTTCGGCTCATAAGCATACAACACAATCACACGACTAAGTGATCTGTTTTAATAGCGTGTTTAATACTATATCCCCTGAGGGTTCTTTTTTCTGTAAATTTCACTATAAAGTTATTCTAATTTTACTGTACATATTTTAATGCAGTGAGGTAGCATGGTGATGCAGTGGTTTGCACTGTCGTGTCATACTGTACCTCTGGGACCTGGGTTTGAGTTTCCACCATTGCACCATGTATGTTTGCATGTTCTCCCCGTGTCATCGTGGGGTTTCCTCTCCAGTTTCCCCCCCCACAGGCCAAAAACATGCTGAAGTTAATGGGAGTTACCAAATTGCCCATAAGTATGCATGTGTGAGCGAATGGTGTGTCAGTGCGCGCTGCGATGGGATGGCGCCTCATCCTGGGTTGCTCCCTGCCTTGTGCCCATAGTTTCCAGACCCCCTGTGACCCTGAATAGGTGAAGTGGTTTCAGAAGAAGAATGGATGGATATTTTAGTGTGGTATCCAGGCTGCTATTTTCATTATAGACTTACAAACGCAATGCACTCTGGGCTGGGTTCCACTTAATTATCTTTGATTTTAGAACCAGGGAATATTTATCCTGTCTTTGGATGACTGCTACTTTATGATATATTAGGTGCATTATTATTTTAATTCAGTCTTTAAAAAGAGGAAAAAAACTTGTTTTTTAAGTCACTAAATGCTCTGACAATTAAGCACCTTACAAAATTAGTTTTGTATACTTCAAATTTTCTTTTCTACCTTCTCATCAGTACACATTCGCATGCGCATCCGGCATTATGCCAAAACACCAGACTGCATCGCATGCTACTTTCATGCCATCACATTTCTCTTTTGTGCATATTAAGATTATTTAGTACCAAATGGCATTTGGGACCACACAACTGTATTGTCATACACACACTTATCATTTCAGCGCATATAATTGCTTGGTGACATGGAATTAGTTTTTTTGTTTTGCAGCATACAAGCCATATGAAATAATAGCCTCTATAGATCGTAATGATGGTCTATTTAATGAAGCACATTTTTAAATGCAGGATATATTTTGAAACTGCAAATTGTCTACCAACTGTGGAAAAAAAGATGCTGAGAATACAATGTATACCATTGTAACAAACAAAATGTTTTTTTGAAGATAATTCTACAAATCAAAATGCCATGAACAAATTTACACAATAATTGTAATGATACATTGATATTTTTCCAGTGATATCTTATGCGTCATTACAACTTTTCTTTTCACAAAGGCCACCTGCAGTTTTTCTGGTGTACAGTACACTATTTTTTCACCATTATTTATTATTTATAATTTATTACAAAGGTAAGGGGGTGACACAGTGACACAGTGACGCAGTGATTGGCGCTACTGCGTCGCAGCAAGAAGGTCCTGGGTTCGGTCCCCGGGTTGGGTGTAGGACCTTTCTGTGTGGACTTCACATGCTCTCCCTGTGTTCACGTGGGCTTTCACCGGGGGGCTCTGGTTTCCTCCCACAGTCTAAAAGTGTGCAGGATAGGTTGACTGGTGAGTCTAAACTGGCCCCGTAGTTGTGAGTGCGTGCACCCTGCAGTGTGTTGGTGACTGCCCAGCATTGGTTCCTACCTGTGCCCTCTGTTCCCAGAATGGGCTCCAGTCCCCCCCACAACCCCAGTTGGGATTAAGCAGTTTCAGAAAATGGATGGATGTAAAGGTAAGCAGACCCTTACTGTTGTGTGCATAGAGAGTCCAATCAAGTGTCATAAGCAGTGCCAGTTACGTAAGTAATAATAGTGTGTGCTCTCATTTGGACATCTTCACAGAGCCATACGGTTTACAAAACAATGGTCCTTAGTCTTTCTTTCCTTAACCTTTTACCCAGGCTTACGAAAGGACAGCTTCTGCGTTTACCCTTCGTGTGTGTAGTCTTAATTAACCAGGCTGATCTTTACTCTCCCCATCTCACAGTCTCCGTATGATCAGTTCCAGTGTTTATCTGCAACCTTTAAATATATGTTCAATTCACCGGGCCATTCACATAAAATACTATAAAAATGTCAAAAAATTCAAATGATCAGACTCCCCTTGTAAAGCCACTAAGGAAACGAAAATTTCATACAAGAAAAGTAAACTGTCGAAATCTCTGTGTAACTTTTCTCTGATTTTTCTCCGCCAATAGGGCTAAGGTAAGTCTTAACGGCATTACACTTGATTTAATTGGCTATTGTAGTGCAATTCACCAAACTGCTTTATTCCAGTTTATTGGCACAGTATGGCATTTTCACACTTATAATGAGTCTGACTGTTTCAGAGTGATTACTGAAACAGAAAACCCTTTCCCTGCTTCTGTCTCACTGGGAGTTATTTTAACTTTCAAGTAGGTTATCTCAAGACAACCTGGGCTGCGGCAACATGTGTTTCTTTGTTGTTTCATAGAACACATTGGAGAAAAACAACGTCTAAGGCACATGTCAACCGAACGAGGAGCGTGTCAGCTATTAAAATGGTATGTTGCCATTGTCACTGACACGGCCACTTGGCCAGCTTTTACTGGGCTATTAGATCCACTTAAACATCGAACATACTTTTATGGGTCATTCAGCCAGCCTCAAAGTGCCCATTAACGCACCACTAAATAACAGGACTTACATATTCTTGGTGCCTCTGAGTCCCATTTTCTCCCCGTTTCTGTCATGTGGAATTTGTCTCAGTCTTTTATAGCATGTTGGTTTTGGAACATGAGCCCTGTAGGAGGCAGCAGTAGCTCCAATAACACTTTCAAAGACATTAAAGACAGGAATTGTCTGACTGCTAGGAGGGAAAAAAGTAAAACACTGTCCTAAACTATACTAAATACTATATATTACTACTAATCAGTCTATACTATAACCCTACTGTAATTCTGCTATAAATTTGGCTTAATGTATATATTATTATTATTTTTATTATTATTATTATTAGCTTAATTTAGAAAGCCTTTTGAGCCTCACAAGACTAAGTTGTTAATAGATGAATAGATGGATGGATGGATGGATGATAGATGGATGGATCAATCGATAGTTTGGAATACATCAATCATTATAACACCTACTGTTTCTATTTAAACCTATCTATTAATTTTACTCCAGGTCAGCTTTATGATACATACTGTATATTATACTTTAAAAAAATATTTGCGTGTAAATAGATACATAAATGTAGTATAGACATAATATAGGGCAAAGGGCATTGATATTCTATATTGGTATGGCAAATGTTTGGAAGACCACTGGCTTTTTGCAGTTTAAATAACAGGTGTATCTGTGGCACTCTTTTCAATTATTGAAAGTGGTATAGTTCTGCTTTGATTTATTATGTGGTCTCAGGTACAACTGTATTCACATTTTGGAAGCACACACTGGTCGTGGCCTGTTATTGATTTTTCCTGAACTTTAACAGATGACTTTGTTTATCGCCTAAAAGTGGGCAATTCACCCAAAGCGAGCAAGTTTTTTTAATAGTCTTAAATCTATATTTCATTAAAACGATGACATATTGCACCCAAGGATTCTCTCTTTCTCACACGCTATCGATCCGACATAGTTTCAGCATGTATTGCGTGTAATAAATTGTCCTCTGCCTGGTTGCACTTTGTTAAAAGTCACCTTTTGTTATTTAAGTAATGAACCAACATGCTGTTTCATGTCATAACAGAACTTAGGGTCACCTAACCACAAATATATTGCTTATCAAGTCATAAGGTCAATCAGTTGGTTTTACAGAGTAGAGGAACAAATACAGCAGCACGACCCGTGCCACATAGGGAGGAACGTCCCTGGGAATTCGGCCAGCTGATTAATTTAATCTGTTCTTGCTCTTTCCTTCTTCTTTTAAGAAATTTGCATCAGAGCATAAGAGCATGTGTGGGACTTATCTAACTGCCCAGTCTGTGGCTGGAGATAGGGTCTTCCTGTCTTCCCCCAATGCTTATACATGCCATTCACCGCAAAGGTAAGCTCTGTCCTTCTATCACTGTACAATCACTTTTTGGCAGTTTATTAAGTATAGTTATTCATTTTTATTAGGAATGTTTGTTGTAATTTATTTAATATTTTTCAGTAGTTTAGAGCAGGGGTGAGCAATCTAATCCGCAAAGGGCCGGTGTGTATACTGGTTTTTGCTGCAACTCCCTAATTAGATTACTAATTAGAGGACTGACTGGCTGAAGAGTCCTCACACCTGGGTTTGAACAGCTGACCTACAGATTATCCCAAAAACCTGCGGGTAAGATTGCCCACCCCTGGTTTAGAGTCAAATTTTTCACATTTTTAAACATTATATCTAACCATTGTAGTTTGTACTTCTGTAAGCTTATACTTTTTATTGTAAATTTGCATGCAATTAAAAGCTTCACAGATGAAATGTAAGATTTCCATGCAAAAATGTAATATAATGAAGAACTTGGTAATCAATGTAGCATTTTGTAGGACATGTAATGATGATCAAATGCAAGCAAAATTTATTACATTCATATAAAGGCAATTATGGTTTTAGTCCATATTTCTTATATATTAATTAAATAAGCATTGCTATAGGAAACGAATAACAATAAGTATCAGTGTCATGAAATAGTTTATTGCTAATTCTATTGGGTGCACTTTACATGTCTGATAGAAACGGAAACATTCCTTGCAAGATATAATTTTTGTGCATTGATAAAATCATGCAGGATTAATTTTATATTAATGTTTGTTTATGATTTGACTTTCTGGTTCCTCAAGGACCAAAACACTTATTCAGTGTTTGTGTTCGTTTATGCCTTATTAACATATTTCCAAAGTGTTTGTGATTGACAAAGAGATTCATACATGGTGCCAAGGGAGACGAGTGCAGTACATTTTCCAGTTGCCAAGCAAAAAGAACACCTCACCACTTAAACGAAGAAAAGAACAAGGAAAGAAAGAAAATAACACAACACCCACTGGGAAAATTACCACATAATCCTAACTGGGGAGTCATGTGATTGCAAGACTTTGCCCTAAACTCTAAGGGAAAAATGCATTCTGTGAAATAATATTATGCTGTCCGCATCCCAATTATGTGATATAATAATGATCTTCAGACCAACCGTATTAGTTTGAAGTAATTTCATACTGCTGTTCATTGATTCATTGATTGATTCATTGATCCCTTCATCCATTAATTTATTTATTTATTGTGGGTTGGTATGATGTAAATAAATACTGACCAATTGTGTCAGCTGAAAGGGGAAAACATTTCTGACATTTAAAGTTGACCTTATCCCTTTTATTGCTCTGTGTCCTCTGACACAGATAGAGTGATGTAGTTCAAATCATAGCATCATATAGAAACCTTCGTGTTAACAAGGTGCCTTCGTTAATAAGCAGCACGTTCTGTAGCGTTCTTCCTGTAGTTCACTGAAACCAATAAATACAATCAATTTGAATAAAAATGTGTGTGTCCTTTAATAACAATTTAAATGCTGATAGAAAAGTTAATTTGTTTGAGGTGCTTTATTTGAAATACTGAGACGATTATATTTCTAAGTAAATGACAAAAGCTTATTTCATGCACAAACTTGGTGCCATAAATGGCATACTTTTTTTAAGATGATCACCTTTTAAACAAATAAATATTTTCATCTAATAAATATATATGAATCAAAAACTGCTGCTTTGAAATTTCAATCTATCTGTTGCTGTAGATATCAAATTTGAATAAAATAATACAGCAACATATAGATAGCACTGCACTTAATTACTAATAGGACATTTTTCTTGGAAAAAAAATGTAGTTGTGAGTGTGGGGGGGAAATCAGGATCTCTTTAAAGACTGTAAAGGGATGTCATCTCAGAATCACATCGACACAATACTTTTGTAAGACAAACTGCTTCGTCATCTTTGATTTGCATCCATTTTGCCAACATCAGCATCTCTCCTATAATTATTACACTAAACCGCAGCAGAAAGTGCCCTTCCATTCTGGAAACAGGAGGATTGTATACATTAAATATTTTATGAAAGTAAAACTATTCAATATTTGGTCAGACTAGGGGAAAAAAATCTAAAAGCTACGAACTGCATTATAGATTCCTGAAATCAATGTTGTTCTGTAATTTTGACGTTACTAAGTTTTACTTTACAAAACTATATGTAATCAACAGACTTCACTTTAAATGACCTAAACAATTAAAATGGAGCAGCTGGAATGTCTCAGTGTTCTTAAAACAGTGTTCTGAAACATAAGAACCAAAATATATATATTTAATATTTTGCTCATGGTATCGTTTTTCAGTATCACTTTCTATGAATGCCATGTCAATAAAAATCTATGAACACATTCATAATGCACTGTAATGCATTCATAAAGCATTATAAACACGGCTATATATACTTATAAATAAGTATAACACATTATAGCCATGTTTATTATGCATTATGAATGCTTTTTGGAGCTCTCATACGTAATGTACTATAGATACCTTACTAAAGCAGTTTGCTGCATCCTTAATTCTTATTCCGAGCCCTTATAATGCATTATAAAGATATTTATAGCACATTATAGACAAGAGCTTCAAGTGAAGTGTTACCAGTCTTTCTATACCACTTTTCCAGTACAGGACAGTCTGAAGCTGCATTCAGTGGAGGCTGCAAGGCACGTGGATGCCTTGAATCGGATGCCATCGATCACACAGAACACACATATATGTTATCAGTTCATTGAAAATATGATATTTGCGTTTGATTTAACCATGGCATCTCTAAGCAGTTCTATTTAACCCAGTTAAAATGCAGTTCACTAGTCAAATAATGGCCTGCCCCGTTCTATAAAGGTGGGTCATAGACTAAATCAGTGATATATAGGCTTGAAAAGCTATTTATTTTATAGAGGCACAATAAAGAATAACAAGTATGTATGAAGTGTGTAAGTAGCTTACCAAATGATGAGGGACCAGATCACGGAAATGAAATGTATCAGGTCTCAGGATTTTCATAGATAAAACTATTTGATTTGTAACCTTAGCAGCTACTATCTGTGTGGTTCATTTGTCTAGTATTTATAACAGCAAAAAGGGAAAAAGGTTGATGGAGAACACTGAGGGAGATGCAATCAGCTGTCTCTTCCCGTTTCTCCTGTGCTCCGTAACCTCCTCTTCAGTGGGGGGTGGGTAAACTTTTTGGTTGAGGAGCACATTAAATTAATAAGGTAAGTGGAGGGGCCACTCAGGGTATCTGTTGTCACTGCCATAGATTCTCTCAAAAAGTGCCCCCCAGAGAAAGGCCTGCTTTGTTTAGCAATTTTTAAAAGGTAGCCGGTAGGTCACCTTTGTGCTCAGCTCTTGCATGAAAGATTCTGAAAGAAACGCTGAGCCTATAATATATCAGCCGTTTCTGCAGGTGTATTATCCCTGTCGTGCTCTGAGAAATCGCTATCATAGTTAGCATGTTGTGTTGAATAATGTTGACTGAGGTTGCATTCACTGCAGAAGAATTATGCCGTTACCTGGGCTGATGTGAGCCTTAGCTAAGTGTGAATATATGAAGGAAAAGGGGGGGTTGGAACCAGTCAACATACAGAGTACAGCCCAGTGGAAAAAATCTGACCACCGGATTCTGTCCTAACACCATCCATCTCGCTTCAAAAGACTTTCCAATAGTGGGCCATGAGCTTTCAAAATAATTTTCAATGATTTTAATTTAGCCTGGGAATTTACTTTAATATATGTGGGGACTTTTATTTCTACCAGCTCTTAATCTTTTAGGTAGGTTTAGGTAGTTTGATTGTTTAATAAAGGTAATAATCAACGGCAACTTAAAAAAAAAAAATCCATTTCTCTTAACTTTTGCATCCATGAAAGACATTATCACAAAATCCTTAAATACTTATATCATCTAAATCTATGTGATTAACAAACACATCCCCTTCTATTGCATTTAAAAATGCAATTATATCAACATATGTTTTTACAGATTCTATTGTGAAATAAGCTGGTGTCATTCTGACATTTGATTGACCAGCGGCTCTGAGTTTGAAACATTAGTTTTTACTGTTAGTACTATATATCCAGAACACTACTATTCAACGGACAAGGCTTAATCCAATTAAAACCAATAAAATACCATAATGGGCAACTTAAAGGTAGTGGGTTAGAGCACTCGCCGACTCACGACACACATTAATCCCATTTTCTGTGGGTTTCATTCTCTCCATAAATATGTATATATGCTTCCATAACTGTAGTAATACTTTTTCATAAATCCTTCTTTTTTAAACCTCAGCCTCTGTTATGATTATAGGGAGACCAAACACTAGATTAACCAGGTGGCACACGGCGGCCATATTTGAATAAACGCATTTTGATTATGGGCAAACATCACCATCCCTTGGCCCTTATTATGCAAATGAATGATCTCTTTTCTAAGAGTGGGAAAGTCACACAGACTTATTTGTATGGGAACTTTCCATTTACAGAGTACCGTGCTATGGCTGGCAGTCATCAGTCCTGCATGTTTCTGATTAACCAAGTAATGGACGGTAATGGAATGTAAGTCAAGTGATTCAAGTCACATGGGCTTATCTGCAAAAGGCTGAGCAGTAACAACACATAGGATGGGGTCGTTCCTTTCTGTGCACTTCGTGTCTGCAGTTGACGGCTTACAGTGCAGGCTGTGTTTAATTACTCTACAGCCAGAAAAGTCCAATGTTCTCCTTGGTGATAAAGTGATGCACATGATGATCTGCAAATGTTTTTCGTGCATGCAGAAGTATTAACTTCACACACATCTTCCCATGGATGGATGGATTAATGGATTAATGAATGGATTGGTAGACCTTTTTCCTCTAATTTTTTTCCCTACTACTTTTATCATAAAAATCACAGAAAAATGAACGTCATGTACATCGTAATTTGTATTTCCTGTCCAGTACTTTACATGAGGACAATACAATGGAGCCATTTTAGGCGTACTGTACTGCATACAATGCAGGCAAAGTGCAGGGCGGGGAGGAGGGCTGCCCACTTTGAGTCACAGCCCCAGACCAAATGTCCTCAGCATTCAGCATTAATTGACATTTATTGAAAAGTCCCATGCGTGGGTGAGAGCATTTTCGACGCACCGGCGTTTTAAAAGCCCTTTGCCGTCCACCCCTCTCTGTGAGAACCGGCTGATGAAAAGAGAGGCACAAAGGCACAGCGAGCGGGATCGGACCGGACAGCTCCCGGGCCACGTTCTTTATCTTTCACATGACAAGAGCAGGCCAATGAGCATGCTGGGAATGTGGGGCGATGGCGCTAATTCAATGCTCACCTGACATTTAGATGGACACCTGTCATCACAGGCAGGTGCATTATGGGAAATCTGCCATTCATGATCTGGCCGGCAACGCCCGCAGTGTTTCTGGGATGACGGGAAGAGGCAGTCCCAGGTTTTTGAAAACCCACCTGCCCTCTGGTGAATCTGACAGAAATGACTGAATTATTCTGCGCTTTCATAAAATATACAAACATTTGTAAAAGTCAGTTCTGAACTCCAATTTCTATCAATACTGAACACAGACAGTAGTGTCTTCTGCTAATGTTAATCTCAACATGCAGCTTTCTCAACATATGCTATATTTCTATAAAAAAAAAAATCACTTACTGTATCATGAATCACAGCCTTGTAAGATTATATTGACAGTGTGTTGGAGTAAACTGATACTGTTGATTTCTCCATGTCTATGGATTTACCATATTAAATTATGTCATCTCTTCAGATTTATGCTGATAACTATCATTTGAGACCATCATGTAAAACCTTTTTAGTCCAAAGAGCTTTTGGTCCAAAAGAAGTGGGACCCTCATGTATTACAAAAGAGGCCACAGCTTTATCAGAATGAAAAATTTGCTTAAGAGCCCTGTGAATGTGCATTTAAGCTTTAGCTGACAAGCTAATATATTTAATCACAGAGTATTACTGTATATTTGACATTCTTGCCTGGAGATGAACACACAATTAAAATGACTGGTGCTTCAGAATAAATACCCAAGAAAGCAAAACTATATTTCCTGGTAAACATATGTGTAAACAATAATACAGAAAATCCTGGCTTCATGTTCCTAGAGAAATACAGCTGCAGGATTTAGATTCTGGACATGTCGACTTCCTCCACATCCATGGTCAGATCGATGTTCCTTGTGATGTGTAGCAGCTCCTGATAAGACACACACACAAAAAAACATTACTAAGGAAGCAAAACACTCATCATACAAGTGTCATTGTCAAACGGTGACCAAATACTACTCAAAATGAATGATTTTTTTGTTTACTTAGCTGGTAATTACTAACAGCTCACTCCCACTCAAATGTGGTTTTTTATAAATAAGCTTCTGATAAACAGCACCCTTTGTAAGATCTTTGGAGTATTAGTTATTTTTCATAATATGCATGAATATATTTTACAAGATTTGCGTTGTCTGTCCTAAAATACGTTCATATTTAATATAAAAGTGGAATTTTTTAGGACTAGTCAGGGAAAAATGACTCTTTGCATGATTTTTCAGGATTAGAATAGATTATTCCATGCTACAACTATTGCAGTAAATGTAAAAATCCCTTAAATGTCTCATGTAACACTATAACCAATGAAAGGCCATTGTTGTAGAATTTCAACAGATATGTAAGATAGCAAAATAGTATTTTTTTGTTATCGTAACTAGCCATTTTTTCTGCTATTGCTAGATCTTTTTTCACATATTTGCCTATACAACAGTAACATTCTCTGTTCTGGTCTCTGTTTTAATGAGACAGAGTGAGGTAGGAAGGTCTGAAGACAACGGTAGTGGGTTTTGCAATTATAATAGCTATACAGTTCTAGCCCCATGCTAAAGTCCCCATTAATGGTGCCTAACTGGCAGTTGTTGAACCAACTGGACAAGAAAATGTTAATAATGAGCCAGCTGGCCTGAGAACAGGAAATAAACTGGGTGTTCTTGTCCATCTGACTCAGTTTCCATTCATATTTCATCCGTATAAATGAAAACTTAAGATCTCCTGATGCATACATGATATGAATAATAGATAAAAGTCAGGTGGAACGTAGTTCATTTTTCTCCTGTCAGGGTTGGATGAAAAATGCAACCAAGAGACATATTTCTGCATACAATTTATAATTTGTGTCATAATCAATTTTACAAGTCTGTGTACGGGTAACAAGAAATGTAATGACATTACACGCTAAGGCTACTGTTTACTGGTATTTGAATTGGTGATGTTTGTACTTTGACTGCGCCACACTGCGCTGCATTTGCCGCCACTGTTCTTAAATAGCCAGTTAACCTTGGAGTGGTAAGTAATGCTTGGGGGGGAATTAAAGTCCCAGTGATCGTTTGGATTTGGCTTCGCACCTGCCACAGTCAGAGTTGGGTAATTCAGGTCCAGAGAGTAAAAGTCCAGACCGGGATTTTGTTTGTCTGTGACTCAACTGATTGGTTGAAAGAAAATTTTGGTCTGGACTTTTACTCTCTGGACCTGAATTACCCACCTCTGCCACAGTGCTTCAGAACCCGGACTCATTATCGCTCTCTACCTAAGTCCTGCTTCTGAATGACACATCGGAGGTGGCCTTTCACTCTTCACTTCTCTCAGAAACTCCCGTAATCATAACCAAAAAGTAATTAAGAAATGCCTTCATTTTAAAATCAAAGTTATGGACAAACTACAAAGCAGGAAGATTGAATTCATGCAACTGGCTATGGTATAAAAATAGAGTTATTCCCTGGTGAAATTAGAATTTACAACAGAGAGAGCTAGGAATTGGAGTTTGGGAGGACAGAAGGCCACACACTTTGGCTGCACTTATTAAAAATGAGACCTATTATTCCGCTCCCCCTCACCGTCACCCAATGGAGTGTGAATTCCGGCACAAGCAGAACCATGTTTCCCCTTGGAAATGAGAGATGTAACCTTGTGAGCGAGATAATTGCACATGAATGTTATGTATCCTGGCACATGTACTCCTCCTACACAACTCCATTTCCATACTGATGGGCTGACGTTCTTCGTTAATTCTCCAGCTGAAGCCATCGGGCGTATACCTGTGCGACGGGATCATTTCAGCTATGCAGACCCCGAGAACGTTACCCTCCGCATCACCCGGCCTCTCCTCCGTCTCGATATACTGTAAAGCTCCGCACTCATCACTGTAATCCTGTCAGAAGGGTTCAGAACCACAGCATCTGCAAGATGTCATTATCCCCTCTGCTTCTGACAGACTGCTTTGCTTTGCATCCACCGTGCAATTCGAGTTCCTACCTTTCAGGCTTACACTTCCAGAGCCCAGGAGTCTAACAAGCTTACAGCAACAACAGGGTCTGCAGAGAGTCGTACCTCGCTGGACCATCGCACATGTTCTCCCATACTAAAGATGAGCTCAGACTGCATGTAAAATTCCTCCGGGATTGTGATTTTATCTCATGTCATCTAGTGCTGCTACTCCACCCTTTCTCTGCCATGTGTCAGTGACACGGTCTGCTAATTAAAAAGGATAAATATACATGTAGGCTCTGGGTGAAAAACATCCAACTTAGGGACAACTCATACTCACGAACAGACTATTATATAAAAAATAATAACAAACTCATGCACTACTTTGTGATGCTGATGAAAACATTATACAGCTTCAGCAGTTCATCAACTCAAGGGTACAGGACAGTGCCGTATGTAGGTACTTTTGTTATTACTGTAACACTATTATTATTATTATTATTATTATTATGTGCTGTATTATCATTTTTCCAACTTAAATTGGGCTTAAGGCCAGACTAAGGGAATGGATCTTGTTAGTATCCTGAGGACTCTGCCTGTACAGCCTGAACTTATTGCCTGTGATTAAATCATGGAGAAACTTTTGGCATTTTCAGTTTTTTGATTGCAGTCACAGTTCTTTACGGGGACCTGAAAAATGGTCCCCACAACATCAAAATAACAAGTTTTTATTACATAGTGGGGAACATTTGGTCCACACACACACACACACACATCCATTCACACATGTATTGTATGTATTATAATATCTGTAACAACATCGGTGATTATATAATGCCTTTTGTGTGCAATTGGGAAAAAAATTGTTTACACATTTAATTAAGCAGGAATGTACTTTCCGACACTGTATAAAATTGCCAAATATTTCCCATTTCAATGTGCAACTTGCCGTATGAAACCAAAACATTTTCCTGGGAGATTATCGGTTATGATGTCATCTGTTTAGCCGCCCTTTACTTGCTTGATCATGAATGGCAGCACCTTGTAGAGCCATTTTGAAAGCATTACATTGCATACAAGATTAATTTGTGGGTATTTCCTCACGGAATAGGGATTTATTATTGGTTTATTCCAAGTTTTAATATTTCTATGAACAACACTTGACTTTCATGTTTCTGTGCTTTGATGTCGAGTGATGAAAAGCATACTAATTTTGTCTGTTAGGATTTAAACTCCCCTAGCTACAGTAAATGTTAAATGTCTTTACAATCAATACTCTCCCTGTCTCTGCTCTCTGCATGTGTGGAAGTCATAGGGTTCATTAGGGCCTTTTGGAATCAAGGCGCTTCTGACCTGTATGCCATTACAGAGATTTTATCGGAGCCTTTTCAGCGGGTGAGCCGTGCATGCTCGCTGACTGGCAGAGTTTTACAGAGAATAAAACTCCAGGGAATAATGTCTGAAATTCCCCCAAAGAGGCATGGCATGCATAAAAAGTATTATTTGTTATTAATGGAACCAAGTGGATTGTTATTTGTTTGAACATTTCACGGCTTGGTCACGTTGTCATAGATTAAAGGAAATGGGAAAACAAATAGAGGTCAGGGGCAAGTTTCCATTTGTTCTCTTATGAGCCATTTGGCGACTTCACCACACGACCTTTTCTGTCTGTCATTGAGGAAGCAGATCTGCTAGCATTTGTACTACTGCCATCTGCTGGAGCAGAGGTGCATTTTGCTTCACAATAAATGAATAATTAAACAAACATATAAATGAATGAATGAATGAATAACCATGAACTAAAGTTTAAGATCCGGACCTACAGTATTACTGGTTCCTACTTCTTTTGATTTTCTGTACAGTTATGAAGTAATACTTAATATTGCATTATGTTTGTTAAACGCTCAAATGAGAAAATTGTACACTGTATGAAATATTCCGTTTATGTGATTTAATATTTTGTGCTTCTTATGCAATAAGAATTATTAATAAGCTTTTTATTAATATTATAGAATGATTTTAGAATCAGAAGGATTGTAGAATTTATATTAATGCACATTAAAGGCTTGTTTGTTTGTTGTGATTTTGTTCATTATAGTATTAGTCAAAAATTATTCTGGATTGACATTTGGCTCAAAACACATCAGCTGCCGTTGCTGTGACATTTCTAAGTCACCCAAATAACATTTCTAGCACAGTGATCAGCAATACAATAGCTCATATATAAAAAAAACAACAAGCTAAGGTAATATCAGATGTAGTCATGAGCAGACTCTCAGCGAAACTGCATAATGAGCACACGACCTTGACAGTATCCAATCTGTTCCTCTAGTCAACACAGTCTCACAGAGTCTTCAGATCAGCCTTCCCTTTGTGGTCATTAGTCCTCCCCCCAGTGGGGCAATTTTCAGGGAAACCAGTGCTCTACAATCCATCACGGCCGCTCTGCCAGAGGCAAGCATTTGGGCTACGCTGCATCTCCTTTTAACAAGCACTCCGGAACAGCAAATACTCTGTAAGGCTGTGCAGCAGAGCAGGAAAGTATCTGCGAATCGCATCTCTCGCAATCATATTCCTGTTGTTTGTGAATTATCAGCTGGTATGATTCACTGAAGGCAGAATGCCAAATCCTTCCCTGCTACCATATTAACAGTGATATACTGGATGCAAACCACATAAGCTTAGTGTCATTTGGCTGCGTTTCCTACTCAGTATGGGAAAGAAAGAAAATAAAATGTGCGCAGCCAGTGTGTTTCACTCCAACTGTCCTCAGGCAGAAAACATTTGCAAATAATGTTTTCCTTTCTTTGTTTTTTTTTTTCTTGCAGACATCAGTCTATTGGGAAAACTCAGTTACCACACACATGTCGTAAAACATATTACAGGAGGTGGATACAAATATTAAAGCAGTTATATTTAGTAGCTCTAAATGCAGAGAATTGCAGCAGAATAATCTATTTTTCATCCAAAAAGACTACAGCAAAATTGGCCAGAAATCAATTTAAGCTCTATCTGGGTGTTTGGCACATGTTCCGCTAATTATTAATTAAGCACAAATATTAGGCCAGCCAGCTGAATCATAATATTGCTATTGTGTTATGTTACTGTTATTTTAATTACCCTCTTCAATCAACCAGGTAAAAAAAAACAAAAATGAAGATAGATTGCAAAAAAATGCATATATAGTATAAGACCCAGGACAGACACGCAGTCAAGACAAATTTTGCTGTGAACTTTTTAGGAACACATTTCTTCAGGTACATATATAACAGCCCATCAATAATATATAAAGTGGTAGGTAAAGCAGCATGACACATGGTATTTCTGGAAAAATTAAATAAATGAAGCAGCATAATATTTGTGACTTTCTGTATTTACATTTCAAAACAGATTACTGAGTAATCCTTTGTATCAACAGAACACTACAGCTACTACGAAATGACTCCCTAATACCAAAATACCAAAGTATTTCTTGTCATAAAGGTTTAAATGGGCATCAAATACGCTGGTAGCAGGAAAGCAAGCGCCCAGTGAAAACCAAAGGGCACTGCAGAGATATTAGAGGACTGTGTTAAGCTGAAGGACCTGCTCATGTCATAACATGCTCTTATAGCAAAGGTGTTTAATGAATAGTTCATACATCTGGATATTCTGTTAAGTACCATAAAAGACTAACAGAATCCAAAAAGCTTCTGAGAATTGCAATGGCCTCAGCTGCTGCAATATTCATAATGACATGATGAAAGCCAAATCACAGACATTTTTAAACGAGACTTGCTAAACGAGGAAGTCACCACCACTGCTTCTGAATTTAGTCCATGGTCTAAACATGTTTATTGAACAGGTTGGATCAATGGTACAGCATGCGTGTTTTCTTTTATATTTTGGTTCAAATATTTTTTTTTCCTACCATCATATCTTCTATTCACTCATAAGGGTTCAGATACAGTGCATTTTAGTTTGTAGAAGATACTTTATCACGGAATAAAATATAAGTAGGTTTGAAAGGAATTTAATATCTCTGATGAGATTCTTCATCATGAGACTGAATTAATTAAAAGCATAAATGAGCACACATCAAAAAACACATCAAAGTAGTAAAAAGTTATTAGTTGTTTAATATATGGGTGACTACACAGCTTTTACTAGGTGGAGGAAAAAGGTGAGTAAAGTCAGGATCTTGGGGGACAGTTTGAGTAAAGTGCCTTCTTAGCTGTCTCAGTGAAGAACATTTTTAAATAAATAAATACATGAGTATATGAATAAACCCATTAATTTTCACATAAAGAAGCATTCACTAGTCATACTTCAGTTGTAAGCACCTATTGTATCTGGAGGTTCTGCGCACATGGTCCATGACAGAATAAATGTGAAATTTCTTACTTAGATCACTTACTCACAGGTAATGTTCATTCTCACACCAGTAAACACTTGTCTATGAATATTAGTGCTTTTTTTTCATTTGTCCTAACTTTGATAGATTTGCCACTATTTATCCAATGAGCATATTCACATCTGCACTCATATGAAATTAAGATACACTTAATAATAAATTTTTTAATGACTGAAATCTGGAAAAAGATTCATGTCAAGATCATAGTGCATCTGCTGCCATCTCTGGGTTTTTTGTACATCAGGTGAGAGTAAATTCAATGGGATCCTCACAGAACAGATTTTTACAGATGACTTTGTGAGAGGTAGAAGTGATGATGGATAATTTTCAAGGGTGGTCAAGGTCATTGCCTTTAAAAGCAGTTCAGGGAAGAGAACCGATCTGATGTCCTGAGTCACAGAGCTTTGAATTAATTTCCCTTTATAACAAATGCATATATGTGGGTGACTACACAGCTTTTAAAAAGTGGAGGCAAAGGTAAGTAAAGTCAGGATCTTGGGGGACAGTTTCAGTAAAATAGTGTCTTCTTAGCCGTCTCTATGAAGAACATTTTAAAGAAATAAAATATATGAATAAAAGCATGAATTTCCACATAAAGAATTGTGGTGGTGGAGGTGCTGAAGAGATGTGATGAGGACTCATCATTGTAAGCACCTATCTGGAGGTTCTGCGCACATGGTCCATGACAGAATAAATGTGAAATTTCTTACTTAGGTCACTTACTCACAGGTAATGTTCATTCTCACACCAGTAAGCACTTGCCAATAAATAAAGGTGTAGTAAAGTGATTTAAATAATTTAAGCAATGTTAGTATTTCAATATAATAATGATTAGATTACCTAGATGACCTAATCTACAGTAAATAAATCCTAAATCATACAAGCTGTTTGGTAAATATTTGAATTAACAGTGAAAAAAGTTGCAGATTCCAGCCTTGTGTGACTGGTTCATGTACAGATATACATTTTGCTGATAATCTAAGCATATGTTGGAATGAATGAATCCATGACTATTGATTTTCCCATATTTCCAACAGTGGTTTTCAGTGACTGATAAAAGTGAAACCACTGGAGATCTGTTTTTGTTTGTTACTGCTTATTGCAAAAGAATAATTCATTTATAAAGAAAAAAATGAGCACATGTTTTGATGAGATTCAAAGTTAACTTTACATTCGCAAATTCATGAATCATAATACAGAATTACATCCAGGAAGGTCTTTTATACAACACTAAATAAATTGAAAAATAACTTGACTTAAAACTATTTTTATGCAAAATAATTCAAAAACATTTCAGCAATATAACATGTTATGTTCCCTAAAATGTATAATTTAGAGTTCAATTCTAAATTACCATCAATGTCATCATTGTGTCAGAAAGAAAATGAGGCTTTTTTTGGGTGGCATTGGGTTTCCTTCAAAGGTCCCATGGACTATGCATTTTATCGACAATGTTTCTGAAGTGTCACTTTGGGATCAACAAGCCCATTTTCCAATATAAACAGAATTTTTCTTTCATTGAAATTTAAATAATAGATTTAATGGCAATAAAAATGGACAAAAAAAACAGAACCACTTCATAAAGTTATAAATTGGTATATTGTTATAAATAATATGTAAAGCATTTATGCCATCTTGCATCATGTGCCCCTGCATTTCTCATTACACAATGCGCATATTACTTTGCATGAGGAAAGCACAATAAAAATTATTGTTCCGTGTTTGGTTTGTACAAATTCGGCTGTCTTCCATTTGGGTTATATGGTGCGCCGGTCATCGTCACGTGTCTGATTCCCCATGTTAAGTGACATTTTTAATACCTCAGGGTGACTCTTCACTCTTTGAGGAAGGCAGACCTCAGAGGAAACCAGATAAAAAGGTTGTGGGAGTATGTAATTGTAGTATGTAAAAAGTGTGTGTGTATCTGTAATTCTTCTTAAGTTGTTTGCAAGTTTAACCAAAAATAGACAATAGACAGTTATATTCTTGATTTGAGTATGTCCTGTAATCACAGGAAATGTGCACTTTTTTATGTCACAAATGATGTGTTTCAGTCTCCATGGAACAAGGACCTTCACTATCTGTCCTATCTGACTACTACTTTATATGCTTAAATTACATTTCACTTTTTTTTGCTGTTTCATTCAAGTGGGTGACTTGAGTGTCATTGGTGAGCACTGTTGCCTCAAACTTTCAAGGTTCGAATATCACCTCTGCTCTGGGTGAGTGGAATTTGCATGTTCTCCTTGTGTCACACTGGTTAGTCCTCATAACCCAGAGACATACATTTAGCATAGATTGTGTATTGACCGTAAGTGTGTGCCATGTGATAAGCAGATATCCCAAGCAGGGAGGACCCCATCCTTGGGCCCTGTGTTACCTGGGATTGACTCCAGGCCACCCCAAGACCCTGACGAAAATAAGCTATTTCATTGAAAGATGGATATTTAGCGCGAGCACCACCCATTCCAAAAGTCAGAAACCAATTATTCCAGATCTGCTTTTGCTACCTCCTTGTATCACGTTTCTGTGCCCAAGTTGACATTACTTCCCCTAGAACTTCTATCAATATTAAAATTAACTCGTCATTATCCGTCATCATGAGCCAATTAATGTTGAATTGCCGCATCACACTGATCGGAATTAAACTTATACAGCCTTATTCTCTGTTCCACTAAAGGCTGCATAGCATTACTTGTCAAGTTAAGACCTTGAAAAACAGGCCCTCCACTTAGTGAGACACTAACTAGTGTGAATCTACTTCCGCATTTGGTGATGAATACAAGTTGGAAAACATAAAGGCAAGAAGGCCAGCAATGGTGTAAATTAAATGGCTAGGGCATTTCTCGTTAATAAGAGAACTATTCATTAACAGGACATTATCTTATTGAATTACTGCCTGAAACTGATACTGCAGAATTATATAGATTTACATTTATTTACATAGCAGACACTTCTGTCCAAAGCAACATGTAAGTGAGGCAGATAATCCATCAAGCAGTATCCTGTACAATCTATATTCCGCGTTAAGTGGTTCCGTTTAATGATCCACACAAATGAAAAGGAGAATTATACTGTTTATTTTTATATATTTATATTATTGGTCTTACTGTTATACTTTATATATCTTTATACATGGGAGACAAGTTACAACCGGTACTTATACAGTAAGCAAACATAGAAAAATAGTTGAATAATAATATTGGCACAGATGAATTTCTAAAGTGATGGAACATATTTTCAGCAAAAAATAAATACAGTTACATCTCACAGTGAATTAAAAAATTTAGACTTTTTTTACATTCATTTTTGAATTTACATTTAAGGATCGTGTCAAATGTCAGTACAATACTTAATAGCAGACAAACGGTAATAAAATTAACATAATATTGTAATTCACAAACACTGCATTTTGTAACAAGTCAAGCTGCCTATTTAAAACAAACACTTTAACACGCCCACACCCGCGTTAAGCAAAACAGTGAAAAGAAGTTGATGGCTGACATCTTCAAAGCTGGCATTTGGATAAAGGTTTACTGAATTATAGAAGTAAGACTGGATTTGATCCATGGCACACAGAATGGCTGTTTGATCCACTCTAAAAACATCAAGTGAGTGATAGTTTCTCATTACAAAACTCTGTTGCAGTTGGAAGGTGCAGTAAGTCTCTTCTTGATAACAGCACCAATAACTTACTGTGAGGAAAATATGAAGAATTCAAAATCAAGTCTGGTTTTACACTGAAATGTAATAATAACACTGAACATTACATTCTTCACAGGATCTGACAATGAAATTTAAATTTAACTCAGATAAGTGGCAAAATTATATATATGTGTGCGTGCGTGTGCGCGCGCCCGTGTGTGTGTGTGTGTGTGCGTGCGTGTGTGCATAAAAGATATGTAAGGTATCCTATTCAACATATAGACACAATAAAATCTGCAATTTGAAAATGCTGTCTGAAAGCTATACTTGTTTGAATATAAATCATGCAATACTAATACATAACAAAAGACGCAGCATTAATATGTAGAACACAAAGAGTATTTCCAAAGTTGCTACTGTATTCGATCTACATAATAATGGAGGTCTCCGTTATCTGGGATTGTTACAGATTTCTCTACGGTATAAGCCTCCATTTGCAATGTGGTAGCATTTTGGCAAACAAATCGCCCTTTGAAGGAAAACAAAGAAAAAAGAAACTCTTCAGTGCCAATCGATGTGAAATGATCCATGATGCCTTGCAGTCAAAAGGTTGCTTACACAGAGAAAAAGTGGCTTGAAACTGATTCTAAATCCCAATGGGAGCCATTTAATTAAAGTCAATCATGTTGACACACTGCTTGCGATGCAGCGATAGTGCAAACCAAAAAGAAATGATGTAAATACAAAGAGCACTTTGACATGTCACCTTCCACGACATCCGAGGATGGCAGGGAGATGTGATGACTTTCAACTAAATGTCCAACATACATTCTGATACACAATTAGACATTAAAACCTTAAAGCGACAGTAACAACCAACATAACGATCCTAGCTAAACAGAACACTGCAAATGTAACAAAATATGCCGCATATACAGTTATTGTTTTGGTTAAGAAATGATATGCCCTATGTGAGTGAATGGTGTGTGAGTGTGCCCTGTGATGGGTTGGCACCCCATCCTGGGTTATTCCCAACCTTGCGCCCATAGCCTCCAGGATAGGCTCTGGACCCCCGCAACCCTGAACAGGACAAGTGGTTACAGAAAATGGATGGATAGGTGCATGGGTGAATAGATGGATGTCTGGATTGATGGATGGATGATATGTCCTTCTACATATGTACAGGCTATTGGGTGTGCCTTGTTATTAACACAACAGCTTTCAGTAAAAAAACTGTAAACTTGTTATATCAGAATGGTCTTCATTGCTACAGTATGCCAGTTCCTCGTAATAGAGGCTCCCTGAAACTATCCTGCGCCGATTACTGAGTTGTTCATTTTATTATGCATCTTGGAGCACCGACACAAGACACTGGAGATAAATGCAACTACTGTGACTCAGTTTGTCTCCAGACTTTATACCCTCCTTTAAAAAGACAAATGTCTGAGAAAAATAGTCATGTGAATGGAATAGAAAATCTTCTTCTGGTAATGCTGTTCTGCTAAAGGGTGACACAGCAAATGGTGATATCGATTCTGCTGATGCCCCAGTGAAAAAAGAAAAAACAATAATGGAATTATTACCAATAAGAATAGTCTCATACCGTGGACACCAATGTATTTTCCTGTACAATACTAATGACATTACAAATTTTTACAGATTTTTACATTATGGTATGTGTGCAATGCAATGCCTTAAAAAATTTAGGAATGATGTTTTTTTAATTAGAAACATATGTAACAATATGCAGTACAATTAC
This sequence comes from Paramormyrops kingsleyae, assembly GCF_048594095.1. Taxonomy (NCBI): domain Eukaryota; kingdom Metazoa; phylum Chordata; class Actinopteri; order Osteoglossiformes; family Mormyridae; genus Paramormyrops; species Paramormyrops kingsleyae. The sequence goes on from NC_132819.1 coordinate 13,817,226, forward strand.
CATATACTTTACAATTTGTTAATAATAAGTGTCAGTAACGAGTTAGGTGAGAGTTTGTATGAGTCATTTTATCTATTTGGCTTGGTTGTGTAGATGACAGAATACAGCATAAAACACACGCACACGCACACACACCCGTTGAGACAGGATTTGAAAAACAAATGCTTGCCAAGCACACTTAAACGTTCTTTTCCTTTCAGGGAAAGTTTTTCCAACACTTATTCTACAAGAAGATATTTTCACAGATTGCTTATAATCTGGAGGCTTTAAAGCATGTTTATGATGTACAAAACGTATAAATCAGAGAGATGCATACTGAACTATTTTAAAAGCTTTCATAAGTCATCCTTCAAGTACATATCTGTGGGAGATTAGGGTTAGTACTTTCTGTTTGCATCAATGGCAAAAAAATAAAGTACATGTACATAACTATACAGTGGAGCTGACTTCTGTATCTCCAGTGACCTCTTACCTTTCTTATCTTACAACGAAGGACAGACGAACGTTACTTAAAATAGCTGAGCCCGGCAACTAGAAAGAACTTCTCCAGGAAGAGCTCTGAGTCCAGCACGGCAATATGAGCAGCTCGGCCGATCAAGGTGTTGGCTGTGTTGGGCAGGGCGTGGAACACGTTCTGACGGATGAGCCGGCAGTCCTTAGCGTCTAGCAGGGGGCGCAGCAGGTTGTTAATCATCTCCGTGTACACTGGACCTAGAGAGGAACCAAACAGGCCAATCACCATTCTGTCTCTCGGAGGGTTAAGGGAGCCCCGAGGCTCAGAAGCCGAGTACTGCGCACATAATCTCGAACGAAAATGAACATAGGCTTCAGAAACTCTTTGCCCTTGACAAAAGTTTGAAACATTCCAGCAAAGTGACAAATGCCGGGAATTCAAAGCAGAGTGTAATATATCACCTACTTTGTGATACTTTACTGGAAATTTTTATTTCTTAATCCATTTAAATACTTGAACGTTACAGTATACTTCTCGTGTGAAGCACCTGAGTCGGCTGAAGTATTCTTTTCAAACCGTCTATACTCTATAGCATAAGAGATTTGTATGAAAATAAATCAGCAGTGAACTACATAAGAAGTAACTGTGATGGCAGACCGAGGTTCTTTATCATGGGCATTCATGTCGTCCAGGTACACACTTTGTAGGTGTATTCCAGTTCTTAGAGCAGTGAAAGTCCAACGTATTCAAAATCCTACAAGGACCTATTTCAAGATACACCTGAGCATATTCATAGACTTGAAATGCTTATAAAAACAAAACTAAAAATGTGGTTAGAAGAATTAAGTCATATATTTGTGTTTGTAAAAAATGAGATTAAGGTTGCATATCTATCTGCAATATCTGCAATAGTGAAGTGCACCAGGTTACTATGGTAATGTATGCAGATATACAAACAAATTACTTTTATCATTTATTGTAATTATTATAATTACAATAATAATAATAATAATTATTATTATTGCTGTTATTGAACTGAAATATAGTGATCCTGAGTTAGGACTGATGTGATATTTTGTTGTATGTTTGTAAGTGTGTAAAAAAAAAAAAGAAAAAATACATAAAGCAAAACCTCCAATTATATGATGCCCTTTGCCATAGTATGATTTCCAGTATCAGAACAATGGCCCTGTTTACATTTGGTATTAAAATGCATTTGGCCGATCGGATCATGGCCGAGACGCATCTCCGTTTACACCCGTGTCTACCATGCGTTCCCAAGGTATCCAGCTGACAACGTGTTCAGATTCCATTGCTGCCTACGTCACTTAGAAGGCCAAATGGCCCCACCCACAGTTTCTGTGAAATCCTTCTTGGGGACGCATCAGGTCACATTAGCATTTACGCTACAAAACATATGTGGACACCTGCGTCCCAGACCACCTCTGCAAGTAGCTTGAGTGATCAGATCACAATGCATCTTGCAGGTCGTTTGCACTTGCATTTAGTGCTGTCCACAATCCATTCACCCAAGTCGCATTTTAAAACCGAGTGTAAACAGGGCCAGTAGTGTTTAAAAGCTGTTTTATAGTATACAGAACAGTTAACAATAGTATTAAATAGGAATGCAGCAAGCAGTACCGGTGGTTCTGTCTTTGAGAGCCGTCCTGCACATTTCTATGCGGGCGGAATGGAAGGGCACGTAGCGGTCCTGGGGTGAGGCCACCAACACTACGTTCTTGAAATACTGCAGACCTGAAACAGGAGAATGATATTCAATACTCTACTATCTCTCTTTCTCAGTGCACCAGTCTTCAAATGTGTTATTTTTCTGATCATCTTGGAAAATTGAAGCGACATAAAACTAATCTGTTCAATTCACATGTGTGAAAATTTTCTGACGTGGAAGATGCAGTTGGAAAGGAAATCGTTCTTGTTCTAACCCGGCTTCTGGCTGAGCAGATAGAGGAAGGTCTTCCGAGGATCTGTGTGATCTCTAAACGTCAGCTGCAGCAGTGATCCAGACTTCTTCAGTTTCTGCATCAGCCACAGACCTTAAAGATAGTTTAAGAAGTTTAAAGAGCTGGATACAAACTGAGGGAAGTTAGAGAACATGATTGTCGCCACTGTATCACCCTAGACATGCTAGGGTCACTGTCACTGGCCTTACCGGTGCTGACCAGTGTGCTGTTGTTGTATAAGGTGCCCAGATGGGGGCCAGACAGTGATAGGAAAGTGTGAAGCTTGCAAAGGTAGCAACGAAAACGTGGCCTTGTCAGCACTGACCGGATAATCACGTTACCCAGGGAGTGTCCAATGAAACTGAATAAAACAAAAACAAAATGACCACAACATAACATTTAACAGTTTTCCTTGTAATTCTGATATTATCATGTTAATGTAACTGTGTGCATGTCTGTTTAACCGCGACAACCGATATAGTACAACTTCCACCCACTTTGTTCGGAAATAGTTATCGAAGAAATAAAACACGGTAAAACTCTTTTTTATGTTTTGGATTCTAGAAGCACAGAAATCCAGATTCAGTGTGCATTTTTGCAAAAATACTATAGCTATTGTAAATTGTACTCAATTGTCTAAAACTATCAAAAGAATTGCTTTTTGAAAAATTATTGAATTAAACTTAATTGAATTAAGGCATTGGCTGTAAATATTGTATAAATGTGCAGTTCAATGTAACATTTTCTTATATCTAGCGCTGAATTATACTAAATTGCTGCAGGTCAAGACTGCCACCTAGTGGTTAATAAAAAAAAAAGGAATTACTGGGTCAATCTTTTTGTTATTCACCGCAGACAAAACCACATTCCAGGGGCGCAGATGGTTAAATTGAGTTATATAGAGATCCTGATCTCCGCCCCCAACCCCACCACCCCACACACACACACACTTTTGAGAGTGAAAAAAAAAACAAACAAAACTTTGATAAGTAGCCTCCCTAAATAGAGTTGGATACCGTGATGTTTTAACTCATCAAACTGTCGACCATCAAGAACTCTTTATAGCATGTGTTTGCTGCAGGTAGGAGTCCCCTCATACACGCGTGGATCCCGGGGTCTGCACACATGCGCCCGCATAATAATTCAAACACAGATGTCACTTTCTAAAGCATTTTATTCAAAAACATCTATACTTGCCGCATTTGGGCATTCAGATTGTATTCCGCCGTTGCGGGTTTTGCGTCCTGAACAAGCTAAGAACTACGCTGCCTTGAATTGTGCCGGATGCAGTTTTGGTCACACGGACCAAAGCGATATTATAATACAGAAGAAAAGCAATCCGGAAAAAAAAGATCTGTCACAGTGTTCTGTCAAATAGCAAGCAATGCAAGTAGACGTAAATTCTATATAGGCTTAATCTATACCAAGTCTATGTTGGATGCAATTGTCAATATAATTTTCCCATATCACTGATAGGTTGATTTATGTTACTGCAAATAAGAAAAAGACTTCATCCAAGTTTGACCTACCATTAAATTATGTCTGCTAGAATAAAACTATAATCTATTAATGTGTCCTCACATAATATGTAACATTACAGTATACTGGGGCTCAGTAAAAACGTAAAGTTAAACTTGCAACAAATTGTAGAGAAATCTGTTTTTATGCTATGCTGTCCAATAGGCCGTTTCTGGGTGATTGGCAGTTCCATACCAAACAGCACTGCATCATTGTATGTATATCAGCCAGTGTCATTCAGAATGTTCAGTTTATTGAATCAAAATCTCGCCGAATGCTTCATCAAGTGTGGCTGGAGAAGCTTAAGAGTTGAGACCTTTTGTTCATTGTTTGGCTCCCCCCCCCCACCACACCATTTCTGAAATCTCACCTGCCTGCGCCCCTGCCACATTCATTGTAAAATCTTGTACCAAATTGTTAAACTGTTACATATTGGACCAAGAAAACCCAAAAATATGTGCTGCTTTCTGCACAATCTGATGTGGTCACCAAAAGAATCTGTAAGACCTTCTGACCTTATTCTGCCTATGGTGAGGTTATAGAGCTGAATATGCTGAATGATTTCATCCAGCAGTCTGTCCGTCATCGTGTCAAAATCAGCGAAGGTATCTGTCTAGTAGAAGAAATATATGGAGAAAATTAAATGCTTTTGCAGGAAATATTTCATTTTACCAAGACGCAGTTGATGGGATATCAATACTATACTGGAATTCTGTGCATGTGGAAAGCATGGATGCTAGGATCCAGCAATGAATAAGTTCATGATTTACCGAAAACAAGACCTTCACCTGCTTACCTGGTTTCGCTCAGACATCAGGAAGTCCAGTCTGGATCCAGGCAGCCCTAACTCAATGAAGGTCTTCACCAGGCGTAAATCTGCACTGTTTCCTGTCAAGAGTTTAGCAGGAATGTCAATAGTGCTACTGTAGCACTTACAGAAGCATTGTTAACGCAAACAAATTAAGTTTTTAAACTGATTTACATGCAATAAATGTTTCATTAGCATGATTAGAGAATTCACTCTCTCGCTGCTAGCATATTTTCCTGCACTCTAAGTGATACAGACCATCTAGGCCATGGACACAAATCACTAAATGGATCCCATCGTCAAACTCCTCCTCATCTTCCTCAGGGGCAAAATAGGGAAGCTCGGAGGCAAGCTGAGGAAGATCGCTGTACAGAGTGGCGTTGAAGTTGAGTTGGGTCATCAGCTCCTCTTTGGCCTTATAGAAACTACAATGGCATTGAGAACACAGAACGTTAACTATGGGTCACCAAAATATGGTCATCTCAAAGTCTCACCGTTTGTCGGTTGTTGTTTTAGCTCATATCAAATACTAATATTATCAATAGATTGAAGTGTTCTGGTCATTGTTTGACACAAATGTGGCAGTCGAAGGAGTCGAAGAAGTATGTTTTTAATTTACCAGAGGATTATGGCCAGTTCCTGAACAAACACTATCCATTAGCCTGCCAGCCAATCAGTACATGTTACATATATCACTGTGTGATCAGCAGTGTTAAAAAGCTAATCATCAATGATGAGCATCATACATATTATTGCTAGATTGTTATCTGCTTTATATTTAGTGTCAGGCAGTGTACCAAAGAAAAGGTCTGGGTGTTACTTGATTCAGGGGTGATTGTTTTAAGCGCATACTCACTTGAGCATCCTCTCATTGGTCTCCTCGTCAGCACAGAGAGAGGACGAGAAGATGAGGCCAAAAGAACCAAGTGGTTGCCGAGTGATTGGGGAGTTTGCCTGGCGGTTTGAGAGTCCCACCACGGACGGTGAGTCCCGGAGGACCGAGGAAAAGGGCAAGCATGTGGGGGCGCAGGACACAGACATGTTTACCACCTCAACCACCTTCTTGTTCACAAATGCCAGGCTTGATGTGGGTAATTTGGAGGGTTTGCCTTGACTGTCATCGGTCTGGGAATCCATCCGACTTGCCCTGGAAGTGATAGGACAAGCTGGGGTCTCCGCCACAACGCCAGGCTGCTGACTTAGACCATCACCTAGCTGACTACGCTCCTTTTTATCAGTCTCATTCAGCTGATCTTGATGGAAACTCTGGTCATCATTTAGCAAAAACTTTTCATGGACTGACCTCAATGGATCTTCCAGTTTTAACATACTGTTACTTTGGGTGTCCTCTGAATTCCCAAACATTTGGGTGAATGCTGTGTCATCAGTACAATGCCCCTTGAGAAACTGCTGAAAAAGCAAGACTTCTGGTACTCCACGCAGCACGGATTCCACTCCCAGAATGTCTGAATGATTTTCTTTAAGGCCAGGCTTGTCAGAATCATCAAAATCTTTTGAGCTATCATAGCTATCCATGTAGGGTGCATTTTCTTGCTGGATAGTGACCGGCCCCCTGTTCAAGAAAGTATTTTCATTCTTCAGGATATTATCAATACTCTCAGCTGGAGACTCAATAGGTTTGTCATCTTCTGTGATACCGGGTTCTTCCCGATCATAGCTTCCAGTACCCTCACTTTCTTCATCTAGGTCCTGGTTTGCCAGCTCCTGGTCCTCTTCGTTATCCTCAGGACTGCTGATCTGGGGCGCTGAGACAGACTTAGTCAGTTTGCTGAGTTCCACATCCTGCTCTTCTTCATAAGGCAGGGAGCTAATGGAAGTGAGTGAGGCCTGGATGCCACTGGGCAGGCTAGTGTTGCTTTCCGTCTGGAAGCCCTCCAGGGAGTTCCTGTGGACTGTGTGCCTGCGCACAAGGTGCTGCAGGATGTCACGCTCACTGGAGAAGTCGGGAGGCCGCGAGCGCACTTCTGGACATGCCATAGAGCTGGGCTCACTCTCAATTCCTGAGTCAGAGATGACAGAGGAGGACCTCTTCATAGCCTTTGAACCAACACTGCTGCACCTTCTGTGTGCTCTCCCTGCTTGAAGGAGGTCCTCTCTCCGTAAATCGGCAGAGAACAGTGGAGTCGTGTAGGGCTCTGAAGGAGGTGTCTCTGAGGTAGATGAAGAGGTTAGTAGCTGGTCTTCATTACCATCACTCTTGCGCTTTGTCTCTAAAGTGGCCATGGGTGTCATTTCACTGTCCAAAACACACCCTTCACACTCTTTCTCACTAATTGCTCCATCATTGTTTTCATGGATCTTTATTAAAATACCGCTCCCATGGTCACCCTGCTGTAAGTCATAGACTTGCGAGAGGTTTTTGCTGTCATTGTTGGCTGATGCCAGGATTAGTACAGCATCTCCCCTATAAGGGTCCTCATCGCTGGGCCTGACTTCAATATACTTCAGGCCTCTGCTTGAGTCGTCCTCCACGTCAGTAGTGCAAGGCCTCGAGGCAACTGTTTCCTCACAGTGTGAGACATGCTCGCCTGCAGACGAGTCAGCCTCTTCACAGCTATCATTACCTTGTCTCTGCTTTGCTATCAAAGAAACATATGTAGACGGGTCTATACGGTCATTGCTGTTGAGCTGGCCCTTGTTTATTGCTGGTGCAAGAGAGTCATGTTCCACTGGAGGGCTGGTGGGTTCAGCAGCTGTTGTGGGGGTATCGGAAAGAGCTTGCTGGCCAGACACAGAGGAGATTGGCACATGTGATGGACTGGGTGCGACTTTGTCTACCTTGTGATCTAAATTTGAAAATAAAAATTGAACATATTTAATTCTATTCATTTCTGACAATGTCATGAAAGTTCACAAGCAGAAACAGCAACAATGGATGATAAAATGTTAACACGGTATATTGTAAAAAATACATAATACAGTAAAATTATATATGGAATATTTATGTATATACCATAATCTATGCACTTTATCAAAATCAATGTTAAAAAAAGCAAAATTCTGACCCAGACAA